>NC_059222.1:24759178-25063344 GCF_020615455.1 Coregonus clupeaformis
GGGTGATGAGAGGTGATGAGAGGTGTTGGGTTTGCGCAAGACATAGCGTTTTCCTTGATGGCCAAAAAGTATCCCACATGGCTTTTGGCGAACACCAAACGTGTTTGCTTATTTTTTTCTTTAAGCAATGTCTTTTTTCTGTCCATTCTTCCGTAAAGCCGAGCTCTGTGGAGTGTACGGCTTAAAGTGGTCCTATGGACAGATACTCCAATCTCCGCTGTGGAGCTTTGCAGCTCCTTCAGGGTTATCTTTGGTCTCTGTTGCCTCTCTGATTAATGCCCTCTTTGCCTGGTCCGTGAGTTTTGGTGGGAGGCCCTCTCTTGGCAGGTTTGTTGTGGTGCCATATTCTTTCCATTTTTTTAATAATGATTTAATGGTACTTCTCCACAACTTTGTCCCTGACCTGTTTGGAGAGCTCCTTGGTCTTCATGGTGCCACTTGCTTGGTGGTGCCCCTTGCTTAGTGGTGTTGCAGAACAGGTGTATATATACTGAGATCATGTGACAGATCATGTGACACTTAGATTGAACACAGGTGGACTGTATTTAACTAATTATGTGACTTCTGAAGGTAATTGGTTGCCCCAGATCTTATTTAGGGGCTTCATAGCAAAGGGGGTAAATACATATGCACGCACCACTTTTCCGTTATTTATTTGTTAGAATTTTTTGAAACAAGTTATTTTTTTCATTTCACTTCACCAATTTGGACTGTTTTGTGTATGTCCATTACATGAAATCCAAATAAAAATCCATTTAAATTACAGGTTGTAATGAAACAAAATAGGAAAAACGCCAAGGGGGATGAATACTTTTGAAAGGCACTGTATCGTACTTCTTGTGTTTTTTTATCTTATTATTATTATCAGTGCATTGTCAGTGCAAAGAGCTCATTTGATTTGAAGTAAGAATTTCACTGTACTGTTTTACACCTGTTGTATTCTGTGCATGTGGCGAATAAACTTGAAACTAAAGCGACAAGAACAATGCAATGGCAGTACACACATCAAGGAGTCTAAAATGTATTTCCATTATATTTCTCATTCAGGCAAGACTGGCAAGGCAAGGCTCATGGTACTGTAAGAGTGGAAGCTGGAGTTGATTATCATTGATTAGTAATGTCTGACCTGTGTCTAGAAATCCCTGTCCGTACATTCAACCCCCTAGGGTTGGCCCTTAGCAGTATTCTTCTCCCCTATTGGCTGAGCCATGGCAAACAGGCGGTCCAGCTCCCAAACCATACAGAGGGACTCATCAGAACTCTCATTAAACTCACAGGACATGACCCAAACCAAACCAGGCACTGGCCATGTGTGTGGAGCAGCCAGACTGTGTGTAGAACAGCCAGACTGTGTGTAGAGCAGCCAGACTGTGTGTAGAGCAGCCAGACTGTGTGTAGAACAGCCAGACTGTGTGTAGAGCAGCCAGACTGTGTGTAGAGCAGCCAGACTGTGTGTAGAGCAGCCAGACTGTGTGTAGAGCAGCCAGATTGTGTGTAGAGCAGCCAAGCTGGATGTGTACACTGGGTTATTGTGTGACTTTACTAGATGTGTATAATTCAACTGTCAACATTCATGTAGTCAGAGTTTGGATTTTCAGATCAGTAAGGAACACCACTTATTTTTTTAAATATTTTTATTCCCTCTGTGAAATTGTCAACAAAACATATAAAGAGAAATACAATTAAAATACAATTAAAAAAACATATAAACAATATCAACAGAAACAAAAACAACAACAAAACAGAACTACGGTAATCTGTGACACCCACTCTTGTATCTGATGGAGGTGGGTTCTCTGTGCAAGGACGTTAGTAGAGTATAAAACAAACGTGATGGCAATAATCAGTTTCACTGAGAGCGAAGTGTCTTTTTGACTCATACATAAGGAAAACATTTCAATACAAAAGAGTAGCAGGGTGCTAAAATATGTCGGTATTGCCCTGGACGCATTTGAGTTCCCAGAGGGTTAGGTGTGGGCCTCACAGCCCCCGGTAGTTTGAAGTGGGGCGGGGGGGGCACTAGTAGTTACAGGTTCTATGGTAGGGTGTGGCTCCAGACACACACACAGTTTAGGTCTGTGGTTTTAAACACTGAGAACCAGCTCGTGGTTGCTGAGAGGTCAAGGGTCAATGTCCTCGGGGACGACGGTGAGCATGATGTCCTCATTCCCCCGCCGGACCACCATCCGCAGCGTGTCGTCCCTCTTGATGGAGCTGCTGACGTCACTTGCCGAGGTGATTCGCTGGCTGTTGATGGTGATTATGACGTCACTCTCCTGCAGGCCACCTCTGTGGAGAGGAGAGAGGAGTTAGGGGCATGTAGTAACAAAGACATGTACTTTACTGATATAAAGTACAGTACGTAAGACTCTCTAAGCAATGTATACCATTAGGTCTCAATCCACAGAATAGACCCTCTTACGTCTGCGAGGAGGGAGTTTTTCCCATTCCAAAAAAAGCTAAATGAACTTACAGAGGCAGTAACATTCTTTTTAGACACTGTGAGAAACAACATCTGAACATAGTCTCTGAAAAATCTAAGCGCATTATGCTGCCCTTGTAACCACAAATACCCACCAGACAAAAATAAAGCTATTAATTTCCTTCAGTGGGAGACTGCTGCCTCAGCACAAATTATTTTATGTGGCCACAAAAAATATACAAAGACAGTGCATTCTGTAGGAGTGAGTAACCTAGATAGACTGCCCTGTCATGCTATTTATGTGGTCATGAAATGCTAATTCATTGTGCTATGAGGCTAGTCTATTTTTAAGACCAGAGGACAATGAACTCCTAGCAACCGTTATGAGACTAATAGAGACTAAAGGCATTTGCATGCTTTCCATCTGAAACAGTTATGAACAGTTCGTGCATACAGTACCAGTCAAAAGTTTGGACACACCTACTCATTGTAGAATAATAGTGAAGACATCAAAACTATGAAATAATACATATGGAATCATGTAGTAACCAAAAGAGTGTTAAACAAATCAAAATATATTTTATATTTCAGATTCTTCAAAGTAGCCACCCTTTGCCTTGATGACAGCTTTTGCACACTCTTGGCATTCTCTCAACCAGCTTCATGAGATAGTCACCTGGAATGCATTCAAATTAACAGGTGTGCCTTGTTGAAAGTTAATTTGTGGAATTTCTTTCCTTCTTAATGCGTTTGAGCCAATCAGTTGTGTTGTGACAAGGTAGGGGTGGTATACAGAAGATAGCCCTATTTGGTAAAAAACCAAGCCCATTTTATGGCAAAAACAGCTCAAATAATCAGAGAAACGACAGTCCATCAGTACTTTAAGACATGAAGGTCAGTCAATACCGAGAATTTCAAGAACTTTGAAAGTTTCTTCAAGTGCAGTCGCAAAAAGCGCTACAATGAAACTGGCTCTCATGAGGACCGCCACAGGAAAGCAAGACCCATAGTTACCTCTGCTGCAGAGGATAAGTTAATTAGTTAATTAGAGTTACCAGCCTCAGAAACAAATAAATGCTTCACAGAGTTCAAGTAACAGACACATCTCAACATCAACTGTTCAGAGGAGACTGCATGAATCAGCCCTTCATTTTTTTTTCTCACCTTTATTTAACCAGGTAAGCCAGTTGAGAACAAGTTCTCATTTACAACTGCGACCTGGCCAAGATAAAGCAAAGCAGTGCGATAAAAACAACAACACAGAGTTGCATATGGGGTAAAACAAAACATAAAGTCAAAAATACAACAGAAAATATAAAATATATATACAGTGTGTGCAAATGTAGCAAGTTATGGAGGTAAGGCAATAAATAGGCCATAGTGCAAAATAATTACAATTATTATTAACACTGGAATGATAGATGTGCAAGAGATGATGTGCAAATAGAGATACTGGGGTGCAAATGAGCAAAATAAATAACAATATGGGGATGAGGCAGTTGGGTGGGCTAATTTCAGATGGGCTGTGTACAGGTGCAGGGATCGATAAGGTGCTCTGACAACTGATGCTTAAAGTTAGTGTGGGAGATAAGAGTCTCCAGCTTCAGAGATTTGTGCAGTTCGTTCCAGTCATTGGCAGCAGAGAATTGGAAGGAATGGCGGCCAAAGGAGTTGTTGGATGACCAGTGAGATATACCTGCTGGAGCGCATAATACGGGTGGGTGTTGCTATGGTGACCAATGAGCTAAGATAAGGCGAGGATTTGCCTAGCAGTGATTTATAGATGGCCTTGAGCCAGTGGGTTTGGCGACGAATATGTAGTGCGGACCAGCCAACAAGAGCGTACAGGTCACAGTGGTGGGTAGTATATGGGGCTTTGGTGACAAAATGGATTTGTTGCGAAATAGGAAGCCGATTCTGGATTTAACTTTGGATTGGAGATGCTTAATGTGAGTCTGGAAGGAGAGTTTACAGACTAACCAGACACCTAGGTATTTGTAGTTGTCCACATACTCTAGGTCAGACCCGTCGAGAGTAGTGATTCTAGTTGGGTGGGCGGGTGCCAGCAGCGTTCGATTGTTTTACTTGTGTTTAAGAGCAGTTGGAGGCTACGGAAGGAGTGTTGTATGGCATTGAAGCTCGTTTGGAGGTTTGTTAACACAGTGTCCAATGAAGGGCCAGATGTATACAAAATGGTGTCGTCTGCGTAGAGGTGGATCTGAGAATCACCAGCAGCAAGAGCGACATCATTGATATACACAGAGAAAAGAGTCTGCCCAAGAATTGAACCCTGTGGCACCCCCATAGAGACTGCCATAGGTCCAGACAACAGGCCCTCCGATTTGACACATTGAACTCTATCTGAGAAGTAGTTGGTGAACCAGGCGAGGCAGTCATTTGAGAAACCAAGGCTATTTAGTCTGCCAATAAGAATGCGGTGGTTGACAGAGTCGAAAGCCTTGGCCAGGTCGATGAAGATGGCTGCACAGTACTGTCTATTATCGATCGTGGTTATAATATCGTTTAGGACCTTGAGCGTGGCTGAGGTGCACCCATGACCAGCTTGGAAACCGGATTGCATAGCAGAGAAGGTACGGTGTGATTCGAAATGGTCGGTGATCTGTTTGTTAACTGTTCATGGTCGAATTGCTGCAAAGAAACCACTACTAAAGGACACCAATAATAAGAAGAGACTTGCTTGGGCCAAGAAACACAAGCAATGGACATTAGACCAGTGGAAATCTGTCCTTTGGTCTGATGAGTCCAAATGTGAGATTTCAGGTTCCAACCACTGTGTCTTTGTGAGATGCAGAGTAGGTGAAATGATGATCTCTGCATGTGTGGTTCCCACTGTGAAGCATGGAGGAGGAGGTGTGATGGTGTGGGGTTGCTTTACTGGTGACACCGTCTGTGATTTATTTAGAATTCAAGGCACACATAACCAGCATGGCTACCACAGTATTCTGCAGCGATACTCCATCCCATCTGGTTTGTGCTTAATGGGACTATCATTTGTTTTTCAACAGGACAATGACCCAAAACACACCTCCAGGCTGTGTAAGGGCTATTTGACCAAGAAGGAGAGCGATGGAGTGCTGCATCAGATGACCTGGCCTCCACAATCACCCGACCTCAACCCAATTGAGATGGTTTGTGATGAGTTGGACCGCTGAGTGAAGGAAAAACAGCCAACAAGTGCTCAGCATATGTGGGGACTCCTTCTAGACTGTTGGAAAAGCATTCCTCATGAAGCTAGTTGAGAGAATGCCAAGAGTGTGCAAAGCTGTCATCAAGGCAAAGGGTGGCTACTTTGAAGAATCTCAAATATAAAATATATTTTGATTTGTTTAACACTTTTTTAGTTACTACATGATTCCATATGTGTTATTTCATAGTTTTGATGTCTTCACTATTATTCTATAATGTAGAAAATAGTACAAATAAAGAAAAACCCTTGAATGAGTAGGTGTGTCCAAACCTTTGACTGGTACTGTATAGTATGACAACATTTTGTTATGTTTCGTTTGGTCTTCTGCAAGGGTTTGTTCGGCTGTTCGTGCACACATTTTTTTTTCTCGAGGCAAGACGAAGTTAGGGAGCTGATGCCTGCGCCCCTTCGTTGGTCATTGGTCAACATACATTTTTCAATGAAGTGTTTTTTGTAATTCAATGATAGACGACTCATTTTCATGCACATTTTTTCACTTGAGAAATACTGCACTAAAAATCTTAGATGTAAAATTGCACGACTAAGATCTACTCTGTAAAACATTTAAAATGAATGACAGATTTCTTGAGTTACCTAGTTATCTTCATTCTGACTACGGCGTCTCAAGATAAACAAACAGCACCAGCCGAACCGAAGCATGCGGAAGCCTTTAGCCAACTACCAAAGGAGTCTTCAAATGCTGCCATCCTAATCCAAGGTCAAGGACTTTAACTGTTGGCTCATGTTTGTACTGATTTGAGTCGGTCCACAGACTTCTGGTTCTATTTTCAGTAAACTACTACTTACGTCTCAGCTGGTGTTTTTGGGATGACCTCGATGACATATGCCCCTGAGGTAACATCAGGGAAGTCTGATTGTCTCTCCTTCAGCTCCTTTGCAAGCCTATGGGAAAGGGAACAATGAAAATAGAGAGATAAGTGTTTAATGTGCCACAGGTATTTGGAAGAATTTAATTCACAAGATGAACCTGGCTGGCTGAAACTTACGTTGGAGTGAGAGTCATCATCCTCACACCGATATACTTCTTCTTTGGTAATAATTTACCTAAAGAAAAGAGGATAAATACTGCATTAGCATGATCAAGATGATAAACATTGAACATTTAATATGCAATACCTGATCAAAGCCATGGATGTGAACCTTTAGATAGGTCTAGCACAATATTTGTATAGTCGTCTAACTGACAATTATGGACAATAACCGTAAACGTAAAAATGTATTGTCATAATGGTCTTAATCCATGCATTCTAGGAGTGGGGGGTTTCAACTTTATTTTCAAGTAGATGGAATTAAAGCAATAGCAGTATAAACCATTCGTTTTTTTAAACGGGGGTGTCACCAAAACTGAGTTATATTCATTAGGTATGTCGTAGGTCCTTTTCAAAGATGCATTAATGTATGATGCATTACAAGCGCAAACATTTTTCTTACAAAAGAAGACAATTATGACAATAAACTTGGTAATTTAAATGACAATTAATTGATCCCCAAAATTCCATAATTGTCACAGCCCTACCTTTAGATTGGTAATCTGTACCTTTAGATTGTCTGTCGTGGGACTCTGCCAAGAACTGACGGATCTTGTCTGAGGGGATGGCGAAGGAGATTCCTGCAGTCACCTTCAGTGTGTTGATCCCAATCACCTCTCCGTCCTGAAGACAGAAACAACACACACACACCCCGTTAAACAAACACACTCCCATCTGGTCTCACTCTCACTATAACAGCTCATTCAGCTACACTGATATGTATTACATCCCACGTTTTGAAATAAAACCTACTAAATGCTGCTTTTGAGGAAACATAGGTCTATACTCACAGTTGAAGTCGGAAGTTTACATACACTTAGGTTGGAGTCATTAAAACTCATTTTTCAACCACTCCACAAATTTCTTGTTAACAAACTATAGTTTTGGCAAGTCAGTTAGGACATCTACTTTGTGCATGACACAAGTCATTTTTCCAACAATTGTTTACAGACAGATTATTTCACTTAAAATTCACTGCATCACAATTCCAGTGGGTCAGAAGTTTACATACACTAAGTTGACTGTGTCTTTAAACAGCTTGGAAAATTCCAGAAAATGATGTCATGGCTTTAGAAGCTTCTGATAGGCTAATTGACATCATTTGAGCCAATTGGTGGTGTACCTGTGGATGTATTTCAAGGTCTACCTTCAAACTCAGTGCCTCTTTGCTTGACATTATGGGAAAATCAAAAGAAATCAGCCAAGACCTCAGAAAAAAATGTGTAGACCTCCACAAGTCTGGTTCATCCTTGGGAGCAATTTCCAAATGTCTGAAGGTACCATGTTCATCTGTACAAACAATAGTACGCAAGTATAAACACCATGGGACCATGCAGCCGTCATACTGCTCAGGAAGGAGACGCGTTCTGTCTCCTAGAGATTAACGTACTTTGGTGCGAAAAGTGCAAATCAATCCCAGAACAACAGCAAAGGACCTTGTGAAGATGCTGGAAGAAACAGGTACAAAAGCATCTATATCCACAGTAAAACGAGTCCTATATCGACATAACTTGAAAGGCCGCTCAGCAAGGAAGAAGCCACTGCTCCAAAACTGCCATAAAAAAGCCAGACTACGGTTTGCAACTGCACATGGGGACAAAGATCATACTTTTTGGAGAAATGTGCTCTGGTCTGATAAATATTTGGCCATAATGACCATCGTTATGTTTGGAGGAAAAAGGGGGTCGCTTGCAAGCCGAAGAACACCATCCCAACCGTGAAGCACGGGGGTGGCAGCATCATGCTGTGGGGGTGCTTTGCTGCAGGAGGGACTGATGCACTTCACAAAATAGATGGCATCATGAGGAAGGAAAATGATGTGGATATATTGAAGCAACATCTCAAGACATCAGTCAGGAAGTTAAAGCTTGGTCGCAAATGGGTCTTCCAAATGGACAATGACCCCAAGCATACTTCCAAAGTTGAGGCATAATGGCTTAAGGACAACAAAGTCAAGGTATTGGAGTGGCCATCACAAAGCCCTGACCTCAATCCTATCGAACATTTGTGGGCAGAACTGAAAAAGTGTGTGCGAGCAAGGAGGCCTACAAACCTGACTCATTACACCAGCTCTGTCAGGAGGAATGGGCCAAAATTCACCCAACTTATTGTGGGAAGCTTGTGGAAGGCTACCCGAAACGTTTGACCCAAGTTAAACAATTTAAAGGCAATGCTACCAAATACTAATTGAGTGTATGTAAACTTCTGACCCACTGGGAATATGATGAAATAAATAAAAGCTTAAATAAATCATTATCTCTACTATTATTCTGACATTTCACATTCTTAAAATAAAGTGGTGATCCTAACTGACCTAAAACAGGGAATATTTACTAGGATTAAATGTCAGGAATTGTGAAAAACTGAGTTTAAATGTATTTGGCTAAGGTGTCTGTAAACCTCCGACTTCAACTGTATGTGAATAAAAACAATGGTGTTATCACTACAAGCTGTAACGTGTAACTGCTTGCCAAGCTTTACATGTGAATTCATATAGCCTTATCTATCCAACTTCGGAGACGTCTTTATTAAAATACATTCTACAAATGTCTCATAGATTTACATTAAACACATTCTAAGAGATGTAATCCTTATCAATAACAAATGATATCTTACCAGATTGACCAGGGGTCCGCCAGAGTTCCCATACTGAAAAGGAACAGCATTCAGGTTAAAGGGATGATCAGATGGTAGATCTACATCTTCCTGTGTACACATGTAATGGGGAAAATAAGGAGGAGCTACTGTTGTGTCCCACAACTAAATGCCTTGTGCTGATATAGATCACAGCTGTGTGTGTGTGTGTCTGATGAAGTGTATGTGTCACTCACGTTGATGATAGCGTCCGTCTGGATGTATTCCATATCAGAGTTCCTCAGGCCTAGCTCCTTGCCTCCTCTTTGGGTGGTGCTGACGATACCTGTGGTGACCGTGTTCTGCAGGGAGAAGGGACTGCCGATGGCCACAACAAACTCACCAGGCCTCAGGTCAGCTGAACGCCCCAGCAGCAGCACCGGCAGCTTCATCTAAACAAAGGGACACAGGACTCAGATCAGTCAAGATGTTCACATAGATTTATCCTGGGATCATTACAAAAAAGGGGACAAATAAACATATTGCTGGTAGAAATGTACTTTGCATTCTGAACAGAAACAGTTGGCATGCAGATACAATTCATACGGTATCTACAGTAACAAGACAACCCCTCTTTCGAGACATGCCTGAAGGGCCTTTGTTACATTCTGTTTGTTTATGTACGACAGAAATAGCCCAGCGCCAGTTGAAATACATATGGGGGTCAACATACATTTTCACAAAAATCTATCGAAAGGAAGTTGTGATGCCTGAAGTTACAATGTGCCATGATGTCTGCATACTCTGCATGCTTTCTGGCCACGTCCTCAGAGCATGCGCAGACCAACTGGCTGGTGTGTTTACGGACATATTCAATCTCTCCCTTTCCCAGTCTGCTGTTCTGCCCCCATGCTTCAAGATGGCCACCATTGTTCCTGTACCCAAGAAAGCAAAGGTAACTGAACGACTATCGCCCCGTAGCACTCACCTCTGTCATCATGAAGTGCTTTGAGTGACTAGATTTACATTTTAGTCATTTAGCAGACGCTCTTATCCAGAGCGACTTACAGGAGCAATTAGGGTTAAGTGCCTTGCTCAAGGGCACATCGACATATTTTTCATCTAGTCGGCTCAGGGATTAGAACCAGCGACCTTTCGGTTACTGCCACAACGCTCTTAACCACTAAGCTACCTGCCACCCCTAGTCAAGGATCATAGCACCTCTACCTTACCTGTCACCCTAGACCCACTTCAATTTGCTTAACGCCCCAATAGATCCACAGACGATGCAATCGCCATCACACTGCACACTACCCTATCCCATCTGGACAAGAGGAATACCTATGTAAAAATGCTGTTCATTGACTACAGCTCAGCATTCAACACCATAGTACCCTCCAAGCTCATCATTAAGCTCGAGGCCCTGGGTCTGAACCCCGCCCTGTGCAACTGGGTCCTGGACTTCCTGACGGGCCGCCCCCAGGTGGTGAAGGTAGGAAACAACATCTCCACTTCGCTGATCCTCAACACTGGGGCGCCACAAGGGTGCGTGCTCAGCCTCCTCCTGTACTCCCTGTTCACCCATGACTGCGTGGCCAAGCATGCCTCCAACTCAATCATCAAGTTTGCAGACGACACAACAGTAGTAGGCTTGATTACCAACAATGACGAGACAGCCTACAGGGAGGAGGTGAGGGCTCTGGGAGTGTGGTGCCAGGAAAATAACCTCTCACTCAATGTCAACAAAACAAAGGAGATGATTGTGGACTTCAGGAAACAGCAGCGGGTGTACCCCCCATCCAAATCGACGGGACCGCAGTGGAGAAGGTTACCGGGAGCAAACTACCCGCTCTCCAAGACACATACAGCACCCGATGTCACAGGAAGGCCAAAAAGATCATCAAGGACATCAACCACCTGAGCCACTGTCTGTTCACCCTGCTATCATCCAGAAGGCGAGGTCAGAACATGTTCATCTAAGCTGGGACCGAGAGAATGAAAAACAGCTTCTATCTCAAGGCCATCAGACTGTTAAATAGCCATCACTAGCACATTAGAGGCTGCTGCTGCCTATTGAAATCACTGGCCTCTTTAAGAAATTGAACTCTAGTCACTTTAATAATGTTTACATATCTTGCACTACTCATCTCATATGTATATACTGTATTCTATTCTATAATATTCTACTGTATCTTAGTCCATGCCGCTCTGTCATTTCTTGTCCGTATATGTATATATTCTTAAATTCTATTACTTACTTAGATTTGTGTGTATTGGGTATATGTTGTGAAATTGTTTGATATTACTTGTTAGATATTACTGCACTGTCGGAGCTAGAAGCACAAGCATTTCGCTACACCCGCAATAACATCTGCTAAACACGTGTATGTGACAATAAAAATTTGATTTGATTTGATTCTGAAAACATATCAAGGCAATGAATTACCACTTCATCCATCTCAATGACACAATCTACAATAGACAAAATCCATCAACAATAACAGGAGAATGGATTAGAGTTATACGGTTGGATCTATGGTAGGTTGTGGCTAGGTTGTGGCTAGGTTACACCAGACCTTGATATTAATAGGACAGGACAGGACAGGGCAGGGGGGTCAGGGAACATTGCGATGAGGATACAGTCACAGTATATGAGGAGAGGAACCATTGCCCCCCACCCTGGGCTCAGTGCTCCAGGAATCCAGACCTGACATCCAGACCTGACACAGGAATAGCAGGCCGCTCCCTGGCTGACAGCCCTAAGCACTCTCCCAGATGGGCTGGAAGTCGGATAAATGAACACATTCCAGGAAGGGGGTCAAGTGGATAGAATGGGACTGGGAGGAATGGCTTTTGGCTCATGGTGACATGTCTGTCAATGTGTCTTTCTGCTACCCAGCAGTCAGCAGGCTATCTGTCACACTGTCACACTTACTGGGTTACAGTCTAGGATTTCTATTTTACATACACACAGTGGGATAATACTATAGTACTACCATAATAGTACTATAATACTACTGTATATTTGTAGTTGGACGGTTTTGGCTGTGTTGTTGTTACACAGATAATATACTGTACACACACAGTCATACACCATCTACCACAGGCCATCTTAGTGAGCTATTATCATACACAAAGCTGGAATTTGAGTTTCCTGTGGGATCCACTGCGGATGTGGCCTGGCCATCACTTGATCTAGATTCCATTTCCTAGTAAATCCTCAAATGAGCGTAGGGATTCCGCGAATACGGTAGATAACAAGAAACAACATGACTGTATTACACTTTAAATTCAGCCAGATATAGATCAGGACAATAGAACACCCAAGGTAATGGCATCTGAATGCAAGTTTGAAAATATACAGTATCTCAAGTGAGGATTATATCTACCTCTGGAGTCAAACAACTCATGTATAGTACAGTACTGTGCACTGTATACTTCAATCTGCAGAGTCTTAAGGTATCTGGTGCATGTTGCTCTAGTCTAGTGAGGATGAGGGCTTGAGTGCCACTGTTTTCTCCAGGCAGTGAGAGACAGACTGACAGACAGGCAGTGTTTTGCAATCTGTGATGTTGTACTCACAGATGCATTATCAGAACACGCGTCTCTCCTCTTCCATGCCCCTCCAACCCTTCCACCCCCCTCCACCATCCCCCTTCATCCGCTCGAGACAGCAGGTCCCCCCAGTCCCAACAAGCCCCTCCTATCTGAGTTACCCAACGCAATGAACTCAATCCACCCACACACCAGTCTAACTGTTACTATGAAGACATGCAGTGGCATGCCTCTCGCAAACATCCTGTAAAATACCCTCCATGTACTGTAAGTAATTACCTTGGAAAATAAAATAATTGCTGCGGTTGTGAGTTGCAATTATTAAATATTTGCTAGGAGGTAAGGGGGAGGCTGCACAGACTTCACAGAGGTCTGACATGGTCTGTCTTTGGTTGCGTCTCAAATGACACCCTATTCCCTATATAGTGCCGATAGGGCTCTGGTCAAAAGCAGTGCACTATATAGCGAATGCAGGAATGCAGGGCAGCAAAACTATAGCCTTATTTGTCTGTCCTTGAGTGTGAATCGAGTAACAGGACCCCAGACTTATCACTGATGCACATTTCCCTTTTTTCTAATGTTTCCTTGACTTTCCATTTTTGAGCTCCCTTGTTAATAGGGGACCTCGGTCAGCTCTCAGTGACTGGGATGACATTTTCTGCTGAGCCAGCTGATACAGTGCCAGTGTGGAATGGTGAGAGACAGGTCTGTGTGTGCCAGTGGAAATGACCAGGCTGTCAGGGGGGTAAATATCAGGGGGATCAGGGGACAATGGCTACCGACTGCAGAGTGTCTGGGCTGCAGGGGGCTACGGGGGGAGTGTCGGATACAGGAGCCGTCTGCAGAAAGAGAGCCATTAGTCAATGCTGCTGTCTGTTGCTGCTAGGGTGATTGACGAGGCATCTGTTGGCAAAGTGTGTGTGTGTGTGTGTGTGTGTGTGTGTGTGTGTGTGTGTGTGTGTGTGTGTGTGTGTGTGTGTGTGTGTGAGCTTGGTCTGTCAGGCCTGGACATCTTTGTGTTTGTATCTGTGTGTCTGGACCTGAGCCAATGGGGACTGAACAGTCAGACCACCAACACAGTTACTGTAGATTGATTTGCTCAGTGCTGATTAATGCTAAAATTAAATATAAAAGAGACAATATACTATAAATCAAAGACTAGAGGACTAAAAGCAAAGAGTGTTATACACATATTATAAATCCAGAACTACATGATAAATATTATGCCTAATGTCAAATTGTTTGCAAACATCCAAAAAAGTACATTTGAAAAGCAGCTTGTGTTTCCATTTGGGATGAACAACATCCCTTCTCATAATTACTTCTAGCCGTGCGCACTCACATACACACGTACGCGCGCGTGTTATGGACGTCAGATTGCTTATTTAGTGAGTACCACTTCCCCCCAATGCGGTTCATACCTGGTTCGAACTCGGGACCTCTGCTTTGCTAATACACGTGACTGCCCTCCTTGGCCATGTTCCAACGGTTTGAGCCACTCAAAGGGTACCAATTGGATGGCTCCCTCTGCAACATTTCAAGCTAGCTGTGGAGTGAGCTTACGGTACATTCTTAAGTCCGTTACACACACAAACACAGTCCATTGTCAGACTTTATCAGAGACAAATAACAAAAACCTTTCAGAAGTGGATTTATGATGTCGAAACTTGCAGTTGCAAACCACATAAAAAGTGACAACCTATTGAGCAGCATTCAGGAGTCAGTCAGAGGCCTGAGAGGATTCACAGCAAGGTGGCACAGAAAGAAGCCTGCCATGCTCCAGACACACCCCTCACACATGCACACACACACACACACACACACACACATACACATACGCACGCACGTGCACACACACACAATATTCTGGCTCTGCTTGCATACGGGCCGGCAGAGACTCTCTTTATCTGCTCAGGCCACAGCTGAGTGTACAGTGTTCCCACAGCCCTCTCTCTCATTGTGTGGTTCTTAAGTCTCGCAAACACCTTTTCCACTTTCTGTAGTGTAAAAACCCTTCCTGTTCCCAGGCAGGAGCTGTTCTTCACATTGAGACACTCATACATAAGATTGAAGTCTGTCATAACTCTATTAATCCACAGGATCTGTCTGTGACTGACCTGGACATGTTCCTAAGGGGTTACCTTGTTTGAGGAAAGCCAAATAGGAACTTTAAGAAATGGGAGCATTGGACTTAATAGTGTGTTTTCTTTGACTGGTTCCTTTCTGGCATCGACCATACCAAGGATGAACATCTGAAGTGATTCATCATTTCCCGCTTTCTGCTGATGTGATCTTTCCGCACACCAACTTTAAACCGATGACAAATACTCTCTGAGACTGCTGAAAAGGGGAAAGACAAACACACACTCTCACACACTTATATAACCCATTCCAATTAAGGCAAATCAATCCCAGATTTTGACTAGAATGTCCATTTTCAGTCCAGGCAGATGGAAAAGCCTGTGACTGGCTGTTCCTAGATCGGTGACAAGGTCAGTAAATCATATTCAAACACTCAGACTCTGGGATTTTCAGGACCTGACTCTGGGCCAGTTAGCCAGCCCTGGGTCACGATGCTCCTTCTCAGAGCTCTACTGTTTGTTGCTATGGACTTAGCAGTTCTAGACAAACTTACTATGTCACTTTTTCTTTCCAGTTATTAAGAGATACAGCAAATCACTCCAGACAGATGCCACTGAGGACTTAACAGTACTACACTAATTGTATCTTTCTTTCCAACCATTAAGAATTGGAAATACATCGTATCCCAGAGATTTGCAATCAGGGAATCTTTTTCCTGAAATCTTCATGTCCCTGAGGGTGCAAGACAGCCCCAAAGACCTAATTCAGATCCAAGAGAGAAACACAAGCCTGGGAATGCCAGCACCCGGCGGATACATGTATTGGGATGTCTTTCATCTCTGTTCCACACCACTAGAGTGTGACTCTCTTGTGTCTAACAGACTCCACTCCAGTTTACTTTTCTCCAATTGAATGACACATATGTTACAAATGTACTATTAAGTAGAGTGCAGGCTTTGACCTAGTTTTGAAGTCTTATCGCACACCATGGAGAGAGATGGATGCTAGGGCTCCACACGAGATGGACAACAGAACCCCTGGAAGAATGCAAGGATGAGACACTCCAACTGAGTGATAACTTTGTTAATGCCAGTGTCTCCACTCAGAAATTATGTCTCTCTCTTTGTACTCTTGTTTGATTGGCGCAAATTGACTAGGTGGATAAAACCACAGGTATGAAGAGTCTACCTATGGGCTGAGATGGGCTGGGCCCTTCCCTGCTCTGTGGTTTGGATTAGTCATGGAACATCGAAAAAGTGTAGCAGGAAAAAGACAACATCTGCTGGATGGAGAGAGAGCTGTATGGTAGAGGTTTAACAGCTGTTTAGTTTACCTAAAACTTGTTTACTTTATCCAAATGTTTTGATTGATTCACCATCCTCCGCCATCTGTGTGGGGGTGTTGAGACGACTCTGTCTCTGTCAAGAAGATTCAACAAAGTTGACGAATCTTAACTTGATGTCTGTAAAATCTCTCATTGACATCAATGAATGATTGATGTGAAAATTCTAGTTACGTAACGCATGCAAACCTCAAGTTAGAATTCAGTCTGTCATTGTCAACAGTAGCAGTGTAACAGAGGGTTAACTCTGGCCACAGAGTTGGACTGCATCTCTTTGCTGACCAGCGGAAACAAGCTCTTCATAACCATTATCTAACATTAATGCATACAGTATTAAGCCTCCACCTGTAAACCACATGGCACCAGGACCTTCCTCTTTACAGTACATCTGACTACTCAATGGCCTTCATAAAAACAAGTCTGGTTTATTTGAGGCTGTTTCAGGAGAAGGTCTTAAGAGCAAACTTTGGAGAAGGGTACTTTGATAGATTTTAAGCAGTGGTATACCATGTACTGCTACTGCACAGAGAGCTCAAGGCAGTTCATTCAGTATGCTGGGTAATGCCCTCCAGATGGTGGTTATGTAGCACAGTTAGGGACCTTATCCTCCTGGATGCCGGAAGCATGGCCCCAGGAAATGTTCTGTACTGTACAGATCCGGGGAAATGAAAAGGTCAGCTGAGGGCCCCTTCAATGACATGTTAATGTAGATGTTTTATTAATGAGCATGTAAACAATATACGCTAATGGATGCAGTTATTTTCCATCATCCAAGCTTGATGGTATTGAGGGAACAGAATCAATAGTCCTTTGTGCCCATAGAATCCATGTTGGACGATTACCAAATCTAGACTCCACTGAATTTCTGCTGAACAAAGACACCGCACAGACATGAAGAATGGAAGGATTTTCAAAAAGTACAATCTTTTACGATTGTAAGAAGGCATAATATTGGTCTAGGTGTCTTGCATAAGACTAAGTACTAGATTACAAGGGAGATACTACATCGCAGGTCTGTTTTTGTGTAAACTGTCTTCCTATGACACAGCACAGAAGATCACATGAACCACATAAAAACCCAGCCACCCCAACAACAGAGAGCCATAGCCAGAAAAACAAAGGCTTCTCTTGTTGTGTGGACTATGATTAACCATGGCACTCCTGTAGTTTGACAGAACTGTACACAGCATTTGGAAGTGACTCAACCATAGGAATTCACTTAGTGACATTTAAACATGGACACATTTCCCCAACCAGTATTTATTATAGGCTGTTTGATGTTCTTTTTTTCCTCAGGAATGAGTAACTTTGGCAAAGTTCCCTGTAACCTTATGTACTGTACCTATCTGTCCTCCATGGTGAACTTCAACAGTACGACAGCTATCAAATCTATCACGTAACGGTCTATGTACTAGACATTTATTCCCTCTGTTATCAGCTCTAGCTCCTCTCTCCTGCCTACCCAACCTCAGTCCCACTGTGGTCATGTATTAAGATTAGTGAATTTCCTCAGCCTAGTCCCAAGGGCCGTAATTATACAGTGTGCAGATAGCGTCAGTGCAAATATTTTTGCATTTCCAGAAAAAGTTCATCATTGTCAATAGGCTATGCAATCGAGGACTATCATTTGTGCTGCAGAGGATCAGTCATTTACTACTGATGTCCAGGCTTCCTCTAAAGTTCATGGAGACCTAGACATGTACAGGATGTATTTCAGACAATCCATATAATACAGTAATAGCAACACCTAGTTCATACTGTTTCATCAACCATCTAATGTTATTCAAGTCAAGACAAGAGAGAGGTCCAGCTTTCTGCTCAGAAGGTGTTGGCCTCAACAGCTATGCAGACTAAAGAGAACACTGGAGATAAGCACCACCATTACCCAGATCCACTCAGCCATTTAGTCTGTCAGTCACTAAGCAGGGAGAGAAACAGAGAAACATAGTCCTGTCCTTGTTGCCAACAGGAGACCATTTCTCTTTACTGCCTGTCTATTGATGCCGCCAAAGCCTGCGCAGACTCATCCGCTGCCGTGATGGAAAGAGGAGCAGCGAGCAAGCCATGGCACATGCAGATACATGCCTCGCAGGATGCGTCTGTGTCGCTCTGGCGCCGCTTTAAGGACGATCCGCTGCTAGCTACCACCGTGGTCAAGTGGGCACAGGCACAGACCTGCAACCGCCATTACACCAACGCCATTACCTCTTTCCACCTCGTGCTCCAGGACAGGGTCAGGGAGTTTGGCCACTCTGTCTGGAAGGGGTCAGTCAGTCCTTGGGCTCTCTCCTAATGGTTGTTTCTGTGTTTATGGTGGGGTTATTACAGTGTAATTGTCATTTAATGACTTTCAACTATTTAGGTCTCTAAGGGTCAGATGATATCTGGAACTTGCAGGCATCCAGAAATAATACTGTAAGATACATTTTAAATAGACTTGAAGACATTATGGGAGAAGAAATACACACTGTCCATGCTCAGACTTTATCAAAGACAAATGATTAAAAAACTTTCAGAAGTGGATTTATGATGTTGAAACTTGCAGTTGCCACATAATAAGTTACAAGCTATTGAGCAGCATTCAGGAGTCAGCCAGAGGCCTGAGGGGATTCACAGCAAGGTGGCACAGAAAGAAGCCTGCCATGCTCCAGACACACCCCTCACACATGCACACGCACACACGTGTAATCCATGGGGAAACTTACTCCTCAGCCTGAACTGTCCCCACTTGCACCAGCAAATAGCTAGCTTTTCGCATGGTGCCGACTGGTAATACGCTTCAGGAGGGCGGTAACGTGTGCTAGCAAGGCAGAGGTCCAGAGTTCGCATCAGGTATGGGCCGAATCGGGAGGAAGTGGTACTCGCTAAGCAAGCAGCATGACGTCCTATACACACATACACACACACACACACACACACACACAGAGGAACATTTTCCTCATTGGCACCAAAACAGCCTTTACCCTCAACAGGGTGCTTACTGTTCTGGTAATAGTCTGGGAGAGGCAGACAAATAAAACATGTTCTTATAACAAACTGGACCAAAGACGAAAAACAGTCAATTACATCTAAATCATATCACAAAAAGACCCTCCTGCTCTTGAAAGTTTTTCACAATTTTTACAATGAATCATGTTCGTTGCTGAGGTGCCCTATATCAACGATCCCACCATGCTAATATTAAACCTGGCCTGCTCCAAGAATGTTATGAAGACCGTTAAATGAATCCCGTCTGTGTTGGCAGACGAAAGACAATCTAAAAAAGACTGATGGTGTTTGTCTACTCCATTCATAGCCACTCTTAATCTCTCCATCGCATTCCTGTTCTCTGACACCATCTCAGAGAAAGAGATGGTGAGGGAGAGGGCAAGTACGCGAGCGAGATCAAGATGAAGAGCTAGATAGGGAAGGAGGGAGTTAAAGAGAGAGAGAAAAGGGAGGTTGAGGTAAACAGAAGCGCTTGTAAAAAATTAAAAATAAAAGAAGCACCAGTGCATTCAGAAATGGCTGGAGAAGAGAGGCATCGAGAGAGGTAACAGGCCTTACCGGGGTGTCGATCTTGATGAGGGCGATGTCTGCCTTCTCGTCCACGTCTGTGATCTTGGCGTCAAAGGTGGCGCCACTCTTCAGCTCCACCTTCACCCGGTGCTTATTGGCCACCACATGGGCGTTGGTCACAATCAAGCCGTCCTCCGACACCACGAAGCCAGAGCCGCTGGCCACTGCCACCTCACGTTTAGAGAACACCATCCTGGGGAGAGGACAGACAGGAGACAGAGTGTGAGACAGGGGGACAGAGGGTGAGACAGGGAGACAGAGGATGAGACAGAGGGAGAAGGTGAGACAGGGGGACAGAGGGTGAGACAGAGAGACAAGGTGAGACAGGGGGACAGAGGGTGAGACGGGGAAACGGGGAAACATTATTAATCTGTTTGCACCTAAAACATGTACAAGTAGAAGAACTTCTGAAAATCTGCAAAAGTACATGTTCTGCTAAATCTGTCAATCCACATGTTCATGAGTAGACCACATGCCACTACTGCCAAACATATACCGTGATTTTGCTCACAGCACTTCTTCTTGAAGATCACTTGAACAAATGACCTGATGATGTGTTTATCAACAGGAGGGCGGGGAAAATGTTTGTGTCCTTATGGCTACAACTGGATCCCCTTTGTAAACAATTTATACAAGGTCCCAAGTCAAGCTGACAACTATGTACACAGCTGTGCAAGCCAGGAGATCTGGCGGGAGATCTACAGCACTAAATATAGGTATTTATTTGTCCAACACTCCCTCCACCGCTATATACCTGCTTAGGGTAATAATTGGTAACTTTGTTGTCATAACTTTTACTGGGAAAAACAGCATCAGATACCTGAACCCGTATTCACAAAGTGTCTCAGAGTATAGCAGCGCTGATCTAGGATCAGTTTAGACTTTTAAATCATAATTAATAAGATACGGAGGACCTAATCCTAGATCAGCATTCCAACTTGGAGACACTTTGTGAATATGGCCCAGATACCTGTCAATCTACTGTGGTCAGTGTGTGTTTGTGTGTGTGTGTGTAGAGGGGAGGTCCTTACTTGCGGTACAGTTCAATATGAACCACAGCGGGAGCGATCTTCTCCACCACATCAGCAATGAAGTTATATCTGTGGCGCAGACTGTCTGGATTCTCCTGGCCTGGAAAAGGTTCAAGAAACACACTATTAACATATTATCAAATACATACAGGGAAATTAGTTCAGGGTTATACCTGAAATGAGAGGGTATCTCATACAAGCCCTGAAATGAGAGCGTATCTCATACTTAAAAATATTTCTGGGAGGAAAATGATTATGCTTTTCCAACAGTCTAGAAGTAGTTCCCACATATGCTGAGCACTTGTTGGCTGCTTTTCCTTCACTCTGCGGTCCGACTCATCCCAAACCATCTCAAATGTGTTGAGGTCGGGGGATTGTGGAGGCCAGGTCATCTGATGCAGCACTCCATCACTCTCCTTCTTGGTAAAATAGCCCTTACACAGCCTGGAGGTGTGGTGGGTCATTGTCCTGTTGAAAAACAAATGATAGTCCCACTAAGCCCAATCCAGATGGGATGGCGTATCGCTGCAGAATGCTGTGGTAGCCATGCTGGTTAAGTATGCCTTTGAATTCTAAATAAATCACAGACAGTGTCACCAGCAAAGCACCCCTACACCATCACACCTCCTCCATGCTTCACGGTGGGAAAAACACATGCAGAGATCATCCATTCACCCACACCGCGTCTCACAAAGACACGGCGGTTGGAACCATGAATCTCTAATTTGGACTCCAGACCACCGGTCTGATGTCCATTGCTCGTGTTTCTTGGCCCAAGCAAGTCTTTTTCTTATTGGTGTCCTTTAGTAGTGGTTTCTTTGCAGCAATTCAACCATGAAGGCCTGATTCACACGGTCTCCTTTGAACAGTTGATGTTGAGATGTGTCTGTTACTTGAACTGTGAAGCATTTATTTGGATTGCAATTTCTGAGGCTGGTAACTCCAATGAACTTATTCTCTGCAACAGAGGTAACTCTGGGTCTTGCATTCCAGTGGCGGTCCTCATGAGAGCAAGTTTCATCATAGCACTTGATGGTTTTTGCGACTGCACTTGAAGAAACGTTCAAAGTTCTTGAAATGTTCCGCATTGACTGACCTTCATGTCTTAAAGTAATGATGGACTGTTGTTTCTCTTTGCTTATTTGAGGTGTTCTTGCCATAATATGGACTTGGTCTTTTACCAAATAGGGCTATCTTCTGTATACCACCCCTACCTTGTCACAACACAACTGATTGGCTCAAACGCATGAAGAAGGAAAAAAATTCCACAAATTAAGTTTTAAGAAGGCACACCTGTTAATTGAGAAAAAGCCAAGAGTGTGCAAAACTGTCATCAAGGCAAAGGGTGGCTATTTGAAGAATCTAAAATATAAAATATATTTTGATTTGTTTACCCCTTTTTGGTTACTACATGATTCCATATGTGTTATTTCATAGTTTTGATGTCTTCACTATTATTCTACAGTGTAGAAAATATTAAAAATAAAGAAAAACCCTTAAATGACTAGGTGTGTTCAAACTTTTGACCGGAAAGTATTCAGACCCCTTTTTTTGCACATTTTGTTACGTTACAGCCTAATTCAAAAATTGATTCAATTAATTTTTTTCCCTCAACAATCTACACACAATACCCCATGATGACAAAGCTAAAACACCTTATTTACATAATTATTCAGACCCTTTGCTATGAGAATCGAAAATTGAGCTCAGGTGCATTCTGTTTCCATTGAGCATCCTTGAGATGTTTCTGCAACTTGATTGGAGTCCACCTGTGGTAAATTCAATTGATAGGACATGATTTGGAAAGGCACACACCTGTCTATATAAGGTCCCACAGTTGACAGTGCATGTCAGAGCAAAAACCAAGCCATGAGGACGAAGGAATTCTCCTTAGAGCTCCGAGACAGGATTGTGTCGAGGCACCAAAAAAGATTCTGCAGTATTGAAGGTCCCCAAGAACACAGTGGCCTCCATCATTCTTAAATGGAAGAAGTTTGGAACCACCAAGACTCTTCGTAGAGCTGGCCGCACGGCCAAACTGAGCTATAGAGGTAGAAGGGCCTTGGTCAGGGAGGTGACCAAGAACCCGATGGTCACCCTGAAAGAGCTCCAGAGTTCCTCTGTGGAGATGGGAGAACCTTCCAGAAGGACAACCATCTCTGCAGCACTCCACCAATCAGGCCTTTATGGTAGAGTGGCCAGACGGAAGCCACTCCTCAGTAAAAGGCACATGACACCCCGCTTGGAGTTTGACAAAAGGAACCTAAAGGACTCTCAGACCTTGAGAAACAAGATTCTCTGGTCTGATGAAACCAAGATTGAACTCTTTGGCCTGAATACCAAGCGTCATGTCTGGAGGAAACCTGGCACCATCCCTGTGGTGAAGCATGGTGGTGGCAGCATCAAACTGTGGGGATGTTTTTCAGCGGCAGGGACTGGGAGACTAGTCAGGATCGAGGGATAGATGAACGGAGCAAAGTACAGAGCGATCCTTGATGAAAACCTTCTCTAGAGTGCTCAGGACCTCAGACTGGGGTGAAGGTTCACCTTCCAACAGGACAACAATCCTAAGCACACAGCCAAGACATCGCAGGAGTGGCTTTGGGTTAAGTATCCGAATGTCCTTGAGTGGCCCAGCCAGAGCCTGGAATTGAACTCAATGGAACATCTCTGGAGAGACCTGAAAATAGCTCCCCATCCAACCTGAGAGAGCTTGCGCGGATCTGCAGAGAAGAATGGGAGAAACTCCCCAAATACAGGTGTGCCAAGCTTGTAGCGTCATACCCAAGAAGACTGGGGCTGTAATCACTGCCAACGGTGATTCAAGAAAGTACTGAGTAAAGGGTCTGAATACTTATGTAAATGTGATATTTCAGTTTTTTGTAATACATTTGCAAAGATTTCTAAAAACCTAATATTTCCTTTGTCATTATGGGGTATTATGTGTAGATTGAAAAAACTATTTAATCCATTTTAGAACCAGTAACGTAACGTAACAAAATGTGGAAAAAGTCAAGGGGTCTGAATACTTTCCGAATGTGCTCTATATATCCTATACTGTATACTCTACAATATGTAAGGGATATTCAACGAAGGGTTATGCGTTCCATGGAAAAGAATGAAGGAAGTGGAACTGACCTTCCACAGAGTTGCATTGTTTTCCAGAGAATGCATAGAGCCCCGAGTTAATTATCCCTTTTATACCATGGCTATAATTTAACACATTTGAAATGTGTTCAACATCCACTGAAGTAGCTAGCAAGTTTACTAGATAGCTACAGTAGTTGCCGTGGTGACCAAACAAACAGACTTGCTAGTTTAGCTATCCAAACCATCAGTCCTGGCTTGCCATTATGAAAATCGAATTCAACAATGCCAATGTTTTAAATTCGAAGTTTGCTCTAAAAAGTAGCTCAAACATAGAATATGTAAGTATGAACTATAGCCATTGAATTATACCATGCAAATATACCGTGCATTATAGGGAAATAATGCACACTCTAGAATGCCTTTCAAGCCAATCAGAAAAAAGTATTCAACAATGCTATTGCATAAACTCTTATAAACAACCGTTAAAGAGCGCAGACGGCCTGTATAAACAACTCTATTGATAACATCCACAAGGGTAGTGTGTGTGACAGAATTCAGATGAATCTGGAAATTGGAAGATCTGCTTTGAGGCTCAATATTGTACAGCATGGTCAGTCTTCTGATCTCTTCACTGAGTTTATAAAACTCAGGAAGTGACTCAAATCTGAAGTTTTATAACCATAACACTTTATTGTACCTTGCGCAACCTTTGGTTAGGGAACAGCTGCAGTGCGTGCAAAACATCTGCAATTAACCCTTTTTCCTTTGGTTATTCATCTCCATGGGTCCGTGTTGGTCCAGTTAATGAATATCTCTAGGCCTATACTCCACTTCCTCCTTCTAATAAATAGCACCTTTCCAACCCACCTCACAAACGGATGAAAGAGTTCTTTTAAAACCCCTATTTGTGGGGTTTGGTCTCACACAACCTATGATAGGCTAAAACATGACTGGTGTTTCCCCCTTTAATCTTAGTGCCTAACAATAATTCACAATCACCCCAACCACAACAACAGGGACACTCACACTGACACCTACACTCTTAGAAAAAAAAGGTTCCAAAAGGGTTCTTCAGGCTGTAACCATAGGAGAACCCTTTTTGGTTCCAGGGAGAACTATTTTTGGTTCCACGTAGAAGCCTTTTGGATTCCATGTAGAACCCGCTGTGGAAAGGGTCCTACAAGGAACACAAAACGGTTCTACCTGTAACCAAAAAGGGTTCTTCAAAGGGTACTCCTAAGAGGACAGCCTAATAACCCTTTTAGGTTCTAAATAGCACTAGATAGCGCCAGACACAGTGCTGGATGATGCCAAGAGATCCTTCTTGCTCTGCATTGTGGTGTATTAGCCTCTGGCAACATTGTGTCCATCTAACAGGTCTTAACAGCTCCATTAATATTATCTCAGTCTAAGGAGTTTCAAAGACCTCAAAAGTTCACTCGACCCGACCTGCAGATAGAGATATGCACTCTGACATGCCACGTAAACCGGCCTTTAATCAAATCACATAAAAATACCTCCACTTTGATAAAAGATCAAACGATACGCTGTAAATTGAGGACTCTCTCTCTTTCATAATCACTAACAGTCACACCATCTCTTTGGTGCACCAAAAGCCTACAGCAGGATGGAACAGAGACACACAGGCAGGTTGGGAAATATTTAACAACAACATATAAGTAGTAATGTGGCATGTTAATTTGACTCCAATTAGCTACAAATAATTTGGTTGAATTATCATCCAAGATAAACATATTTTGTGGATGATATGCGAGAGGAATCAGAAAACTCACGACACACACACTCGAAAACACACTCTCACGCACGTACTCACATACACACACACCGAATTGAAATTGTATCACGTAGAGAGAGAAAATGATAGTCCTCTACCCTTACAGATGTGGGTTTTTCTGCCTAGCAGATCTCTTGAATATAGGGCATGGCCAGTCTATTCTTGCCCACTGATGGTTTCCTGAAGTGTCCATCATTTATACTGTATGACACTGACACTTGGCTTGACTGGCTGTCTGGCCGCCTGGGCCCATCTCATATGACACTCTCTGAGTGAAGTGAGAACATAGAAAGATACAGAGGCTGGAAGGAAGAGTAATTGTAATGACCTAATACTGTAGATATGGTCTAAGACAACTGTATGGAATAAATCTACCTCAACAGGTTATTTTTGCATTTGCAACCGTCTGCATGATTGAGGGATTTCTTACAGAATCTTTTAGTCTATGGAAATACTTGAGGATTTAGACCACGCTACCACGTTTCACAACAGTTCAAAACCTCTGGTGGCTAACTTAGTGCCCTTGTCATTTCAACAACTTGTCAATCAATAAATCAATCACCCATCCATCCCTGTCCACTCATGTGACCGGTGTGTCCATGCTTGCCCATGGGCATTCTAGTCAAGCATCCACTGTTATTCCCATGGTGCTGTTGACATCAGTGGTTTATGAGTTTTTCCATGCGGAATCTGCCCCTCTCCCTCTACTGAACACACTGGGTGGCAGGCTGCATTTCAGTCTGGACCCTCTGACTACCACACACACCCCCACACTCTCCGAATTGAAATTACCCTCTACCCTTACAGATGTGGGTTTCTCTGCCTAGAATATCTCCTGAATATGGGGCATGGCCGCTCTGACATTGCCTAAGCAAGCACACTGTCAGTGACTGTGCCCAACTCCAGACTTCAAGTGTGTGTGTGTTTAAGGGATGCGTGTATTTATGCGAGTGTGTTTGTGCACCTTGGCTGCCATTTGCACCACTAAACTAATGTTTACCATGCTGGGAGCTCTTTCAACTTGGATTAGAGATGCCAACTCCTTCCACTTTGAAAGGGTATGGAAAACAAGCTTCAGATCTTCAGTCTGGGCGATGGTCTATCACTGTCAGATGGTCTGTCACAGCGATCTCCATCATGTCACTCAAACAGAGAGCTGAGCATCATCAAGAGAAATAGAGGTATTAACTAAGTATGAATTAACTTAGCTACCAATCAACTAAACAAACTAAACCAATTTTATTTGAACCAACTAAATGTGTTGTGTACAAAACATGTTACGGTACGAGATTTCATTCACACTTCTTTCCATTCAAAAGGTTTTAAGTCACCAGTCCAGTGAACTTTCTACTGACAGTGTTTGGTTGATCTTGTATCCATGCCTGTAAGTCACACATACTGTATATGCGGAGCAAGTCAACTCATGAAGAAATGGGTTGACAAAACATGGCTCTATGACTATAGAATTTGACCTAGATTTGGATATGTTTAGTAGAAGTTATACAATCTACAGTGGCTTGCAAAAGTATTCATCCCCCTTGGCATTTTTCCTATTTTGTTGCCTTACAACCTGGAATTAAAATGTATTTTGGGGGGGGTTTGTATCATTTGATTTACACAACATGCCTACCACTTTGAAGATGCAAAATATTTTTTATTGTGAAACAAACAAGAAATAAGACTAAAAAACAGAAAACTTGTGCATGCAGAACTATTCACCCCCCCAAAGTCAATACTTTGTAGAGCCACCTTTTGTAGCAATTACAGCTGCAAGTCTCTTGGGGTATGTCTCTATAAGCAGGCATATCTAGCCACTGTGACTTTTGCCCATTCTTCAAGGCAAAACTGCTCCAGCTCCTTCAAGTTGGATGGGTTTCGCTGGTGTACAGCAATCTTTAAGTCATACCACAGAGTCGCAATTGTATTGAGGTCTGGGCTTTGACTAGGCCATTCCAAGACATTTAAATGTTTCCCGTTAAACCACTCGAGTGTTGTTTTAGCAGTATGCTTAGGGTCATTGTCCTGCTGGAAGGTGAACCTCCATCCCAGTCTCAAATCTCTGGAAGACTGAAATGGGTTACCCTCAAGAATTTCCCTGTATTTAGCGCCATCCATCATTCCTTCAATTCTGACCAGTTTCCCAGTCCCTGCCGATGAAAAACATCCCCACAGCATGATGCTGCAACCACCATGCTTCACTGTGGGGATGGTCTTCTCGGGGTGATGAGAGGTGTTGGGTTTGCGCCAGACATAGCGTTTTCCTTGATGGACAAAAAGCTCAATCTTAGTCTCATCTGACCAGAGTACCTTCTTCCATATGTTCGGGGAGTCTCCCACATGCCTTTTGGCGAACACCAAACATGTTTGCTTATTTTTTTCTTTAAGCAATGGCTTTCTTCTGGCCACTCTTCCGTAAAGCCCAGCTCTGTGGAGTGTACAGCTTAAAGTGGTCCTATGGACAGATACTCCAATCTCCGCTGTGAAGCTTTGCAGCTCCTTCAGGGTTATCTTTGGTCTCTTTGTTGCCTCTCTGGTCCGTGAGTTTTGGTGGGCGGCCCTCTCTTGGCAGGTTTGTTGTGGTGCCATATTCTTTCAATTTTTTAATAATGGATTTAATGGTGCTCCGTGGGATGTTCAAAGTTTCTGATATTTTTTTATAACCCAACCCTGATCTGTACTTCTCCACAACTTTGTCCCTGACCTGTTTGGAGAGCTCCTTGGTCTTCATGGTGCCGCTTGCTTGATGGTGCCCCTTGCTTAGTGGTGTTGCAGACTCAGGGGCCTTTCAGAACAGGTGTATATATACTGAGATCATGTGACAGAGCAAAGGGGGTGAATACATATGCATTTTTTTGAATTTTCTTTAACAAGTTATGTTTTTAATTTCACTTCCCCAATTTGGACTATTTTGTGTATGTCCATTAAATGAAATCCCAATATAAATTCATTTAAATTACAGGTTGTAATGCAACAAAATAGGAAAAACGCCAAGAGGGATGAATACTTTTGCAAGGCACTGTACTGACTCCATGAGGACCAGATGCTATGACATCATAGGTGGAAGCAGCTCATGTAATGGTTTGTGACTGAGAGACCTTCCAGATCTTTGGCTTGGCTGAAACTCCTGGAAACCTCACTCAGCTCTGAGCAATCCTGTGCTCAGTTCTTGAGTGAAACAGCTATTTTTGGGGAGGTGAGGTAAAACTCATATCAAGGTAAGCCAATCCTCTGACCTGAAAGGGGGAAACAGAGTCCCAGAATCTGGGATGGAGTTTTGTGTTCAAAAGTTAGGAGAGGGAGGAGAAGGAGGAGGAAGAGGATGAAAAAGAGGAGGAGGAGGAGGAGGAGGGAGTGAAGAGCGGGGAGCAGGAGTTGGATACTCAAATGTTCAGACAGGGACTAAACTGAGCTGAGATTTCACCTTCCTGTGCTCTGTAATCTGTCTAATCTGATACGGCTCAAGTTATAACAGAGGCTCGACTGTAGCGGAAAACTAACTGCCACAAAAGTATCTAGGTGTGAATGGTGTGTTCACAGCTGTGTGTGTGTGAGGGTGTGTGTTTTCGATATATACCTCAAGGCCAAGCATCACAACTATACACATTGGCGAGAAAGCCAGTATTTATTTCCACTGCATACACCAAGTTCTCAAGAAAGCCTGGTCTGATTTCAACAGGTTTTGACCCTGTGTTAAGATAATAAAATGTGACTTTGGAATGAAAGACCTCTGGCATTAAGATGCACTAAACTGAAGTACTGAAGTGCTGAGAGCTGATGTTTGTAGCCAGCTTTGTGCCAACTCAGATCAAACCATTTGCATGTGGAGCCCTGCCAGTCACTTAATTAGTCAAAACAGCCATGAAGGCACACCATTGAAATGTCAATCAAACTGCTATTAAAATGTATTATTAACCAACAAATGAAGATATTTTTTTGATATGATATCATTAACATCACATATCTCCTTGTGAAAAACATGTCAAGACACTAAAGCTCTGTCTAGTTTGACTGGCAGGCTACTGTTAAATGTCTTGGGTGTGATTGCGATACATTCTGACAAACTGGCTCTACCACTGGGTCCAAACTGAAGGGATCATTTTCTAACACAGCTCTAGGCCATAGTAAAACAGATCCCTTTGAACCTTCATATATACAGTCATGTTATTTAGGGAACATAAGGATGACAACTTTTTTTTTGCAAAAAAAAAAGTCATCTTACCGAAGATCAATTCACTGGATAATATTATTTCAATTTGGTCTAGGCCTACACCTTTTACACATTATGGTTTTAGGCACAATATCGCACTTGCTTGCTGATGCTTCTACCAAAACATACAGTGATTTTGATACATTATGTTGATTTCCAACACTGACACATACCTTTGCTACAGGTTCCTCTCTGTATGAAGATGACCGGTGGCTGCTGAAGCTTCAGAGCCCGGTTACTCAATCTCTTCAGTTCGCAGATGTTTCGGTAGGACACCCCGTCACTGCCGCACACCGGGTCCGAACCTTTGCAGACGCACACACCACTTTTGCCCCGACGCCTTACTGTGGCGGACACCCCAATTCCGTCCGATATCGAGCAGTCCATGCCCTCTCCGCACTCCGGGTCCCCTAGTCTCCCCGTGCCGCCGCATACCTCACCTTCTCCGGACGCACAGACCGGACAGCAGTCGCATTGGTCAAGGATGTCGCCGGCCATACAGTCCGCAGGGATCGGGGGACATAGAAATGTGTCACATTTATCTGGACAGCCGATGACATATTGCTTGGTTCTTGCCTCGCAAACTAAAGGAGCAAGAAGAAAAGTTGCGCAGATGACGGACCAAAACATGGTTAAATATTAAAGTATCTAAAAATTTACAAAGTTGCCAAAAAACGACTCTTTAAACTTTACGACTTTCTACAAAAATATGTTTGATCTGCATAAATAATAAACGTTACATAAATGTGCAAATAAACGTCTGAGGCTTTTCACTAAATTGAGCTTTGTTGGTCTACTGCTGTCAGACAACAAAGATGCTCTAACTCCCTCTGTGAGGCTGCTCTGTGAGGTTCCAGAGTTTATAAAGGCAACTGACACGTTGTAGCAATATAAACAAGAAAGGCGATTGGTGGGCTCTGCTGATGTGCAGAGGGTGCAGTACATATGCCCCCTCCACCCAGCCCCTTACAAACGCAATGTCAGAGTGTTACTGAGTTCATTTAAAACGTATTATAATTTTATATGTTCCTATAGGATACATTGCTTCATTCAGTTGAGCAAAGAAAATATGTCAATACACTTTTGCTCTTGTAGTAGCATAAGCCTACCCTTCAATTTCCACTGTGTATAATTGAGTAGGTCTACTATAGATTAAATTACTGCACTGGACTAGGCCTAATTATTGTTGTGCTGCAAGTAAAATATACCAGAAGCAACTGCATGCCTGTTGATCATTGATTTTTCCATTGCCAGACTATCAATGTTAAACAAACTGGTCACGTAAAACAAAAGCCACTATATGCTTGGTGCAGTGTAAACAAAATGTATAAAATCCTCTGAAATTGAATTTACAGCAGGAAAAGTGATTAAATTAATTGAATGCAAAGGTTATCATAGTTCAGTTTAAATGTTCAGGGTTGCAGCCCTTTGTTTTTGGATTGATGGTCTGGGCAGGGGCCAGGCATCTGCCCGTGTTATCTCCCCTCTCAGAGTGGAGTGGGTCAGGATTAAGGCAGAGGTTTCTGGACGCTACAGAGGCGTATCACATTATTCTGAGAACCCTAATGTCTACGTCAGTATTCTGGAATGCTCAACCATTCAATGGCATCCTACTGGAACTCAAAAGCAAATATAATCAATTCCATGTGCTGTTTGGAATGGATTGATCGAATACCCTAAACTCATATGGCATTTTAAATGACAGATGCTTCTAATAGTCTTTGAAGAGTTTCTCTATCACAATGGATCATTTCCACGAGTGCTGTGAGACTAACTGTGTTTGTATGTGTTACTGTTACCACCCTCATTGCCATAGAGACCCATAGAGTTTGAGGGAGGCCTTTAGTATGACCTAAGGACTGACTACAAGGCAACAGGAACACAAAGAGCGCTCTCTGTTTGTCTAAGTGTCGACAGCTACAGTGAATGTAACACTAATATCAAGTTTCAGGAGAAAACCCAGATGCAGACAGTGTCGAAGTAACAAACGTTTATTACAAAAACAGGGGGCAGGCAAACGACAGGTCAAGGGTAGGCAGAGGTCAGTAATCCAGATCAGAGTCCAAAAAGTACAGAACGGCAGGCAGTCTCAGGGTCAGGGCAGGCAGAGGTCAATAATCCAGGGTGGTGTGACAAGGTACAGAATGGCAGGCAGGCTCAGGGCAGGCAGAATGGTCAAAACCGGGAAAACTAGAAAACAGGAACTTGAAAAGACAGGAGCAAGGGGGAAAATGCTGGTAGGCTTGACAAAACAAAACGAACTGGCAACAGACAAACAGAGAATACAGGTATAAATACACTGGGGATAATAGGGACGATGGGCAACACCTGGAAGGGGGGTGGAGACAATCACAAAGACAGGTGAAACAGATCAGGGTGTGACAGTACCCCCCCCTCTAGGGGCGCCACCTGGCGTCCTACCTGGGCACATACCTGCCGGCGTTGAAACTCAGCGATGATGCCTGGGTCCAGGATGTCCCTAGCGTGGACCCAGCACCTCTGCTCCGGGCCATAACCCTCCCAGTCAACCAGATACTGGAATCCCCTGCCCCGAGGTCGAACCTTCAGGAGACGCCTCACCGTGTATGCTGGTTGGCCGTCGATGAAATGGGGGAGAGGGGTGGGCCTGGAAACAGGAGACAAAGGGCTGTGAGACGGAGGGTACGGGGCAACAGAAGACGAACAGCAGAGGGGCTAATGATCTTTGAGATGGGGAAAGGGCCGATAAACCGGGGGGAAAGTTTGCGGGACTCCACCTGGAGGGGGCAGATCCCGGGTGGACAGCCATACAGTGAGGGAAAAAAGTATTTGATCCCCTGCTGATTTTGTACGTTTGCCCACTGACAAAGACATGATCAGTCTATAATTTTAATGGTAGGTTTATTTGAACAGTGAGAGACAGAATAACAAAAAAAATATCCAGAAAAACGCATGTCAAAAATGTTATAAATTGATTTGCATTTTAATGAGGGAAATAAGTATTTGACCCCTCTGCAAAACATTACTTAGTACTTGGTAGCAAAACCCTTGTTGGCAATCACAGAGGTCAGACGTTTCTTGTAGTTGGCCACCAGGTTAGCCCACATCTCAGGAGGGATTTTGTCCTACTCCTCTTTGCAGATCTTGTCCAAGTCATTAAGGTTTCGAGGCTGACGTTTGGCAACTCGAACCTTCAGCTCCCTCCACAGATTTCCTATGGGATTAAGGTCTGGAGACTCTCTAGGCCACTCCAGGACCTTAATGTGCTTCTTTTTGAGCCACTCCTTTGTTGCCTTGGCCGTGTGTTTTGGGTCATTGTCATGCTGGAATACCCATCCACGACCCATTTTCAATGCCCTGGCTGAGGGAAGGAGGTTCTCACCGAAGATTTGACACTAGATGGCCCCGTCCATCGCCCCTTTGATGCGGTGAAGATGTCCTGTCCCCTTAGCAGAAAAACACCCCCAAAGCATAATGTTTCCACCTCCATGTTTGACGGTGGGGATGGTGTTCTTGGGGTCATAGGCAGCATTCCTCCTCCTCCAAACACGGCGAGTTGAGTTGATGCCAAAGAGCTCCATTTTGGTCTCATCTGACCACAACACTTTCACCCAGTTCTCCTCTGAATCATTCAGATGTTTGGCAAACTTCAGACGGGCATGTGTATGTGCTTTCTTGAGCAGGGGGACCTTGTGGGCGCGGCAGGATTTCAGTCCTTCACGGCGTAGTGTGTTACCAATTGTTTTCTTGGTGACTATGCTCCCAGCTGCCTTGAGATCATTGACAAGATCCTCCCGTGTAGTTCTGGGCTGATTCCTCACCGTTCTCATGATCATTGCAACTCCACGAGGTGAGATCTTGCATGGAGCCCCAGGCCGAGGGAGATTGACAGTTATTTTGTGTTTCTTCCATTTGCGAATAATCGCACCAACTGTTGTCACCTTCTCATCAAGCTGCTTGGTGATGGTCTTGTAGCCCATTCCAGCCTTGTGTAGGTCTACAATCTTGTCCCTGACATCCTTGGAGAGCTCTTTGGTCTTAGCCATGGTGGAGAGTTTGGAATCTGATTGATTGATTGCTTCTGTGGACAGGTGTCTTTTATACAGGTAACAAGCTGAGATTAGGAGCACTCCCTTTAAGAGTGTGCTCCTAATCTCAGCTCGTTACCTGTATAAAAGACACCTGGGAGCCAGAAATCTTTCTGATTGAGAGGGGGTGAAATACTTATTTCCCTCATTAAAATGCAAATCAATTATAACATTTTTGACATGCGTTTTTCTGGATTTTTTTGTTGTTATTCTGTCTCTCACTGTTCAAATAAATCTATCATTAAAATTATAGACTGATCATGTCTTTGTCAGTGGGCAAACGTACAAAATCAGCAGGGGATCAAATACTTCATTCCCTCACTGTACCTTCTGCCCGAGACGATACAGGGGAGCCGAGGTCCGGTGGCGGTCCGCTTGTCGTCGATACCTGGAGGTGGTCTTTAGAAGAGCCGACCAGGATCTCCTCCAGGTATGACGACAGCGGCGGACAAACATCTGGGCTGAGGGTATGCCGACCTCTTCCTCTTGCTCCGGGAAGAGCGTGGGATGATAACCCAGGGAACACTCAAAGGGCGCAAGACCCGTGGCAGAGCAGGAAAGGGTGTTGCAGGCGTATTCGACCTACACTATTTGCTGGCTCCAGGTGGTGGGGTTGGCAGAGACCAGGCAGCGCAGAGTCATCTCCAGGTCTTAGTTAGTTCGCTCCGACTGGCCATTGGACTGATGGAAACCGGAGGACAGGCTGGCCGACGACCCAAAGAGTGTGCAGAACGCCTTCCAGAACCGGGACGAGAACTGAGGACCCCGGTCGGAGACCATGTCTACTGGGAGTCCATGGATCCGGAAAACATGCTGCACCATGAGCTGGGACATGTCTTTGGCGGAGGGTAGCTTGGGGAGAGGAATGAAGTGGGCAGCTTTGGAAAACTGGTCCACAACTGTCAGGATGGCGGTGTTGCCATCAGATGGGGGAAGACAAAGATAAAATATAGTAAACATGATTTACATTTTATAAGTCCAGATGCATGTCTAAATAAGGAACATAGTCAATACAATGTGTAAACATGCTTTGATGAATGTATGTATTTTATTTTTAAAAGTGTCTGAGCCATGCCACCAATATAATGAGATAAGGGAAAGAGGCAAAAGCGCCCATGGCCTTTTGGAGTAAACAACATGTGTTATTGGACTTTCAAAGATAATAGTGGCGTGGCAGTTAAAGATGTTAATCAGTGATCTTAAGGGGAGTAGCTTTGTAAGCTATGTATACATGACTGTGCATTTGTGTGTGTATATAAGAGATCTCTAAGCCAAAGAGAGACAGCCGTTCCATGGAGTGGCTCGGCTTTGTTACGCAATAATAAAGTATAATTTCTGGATTCACAAGCTCCAGTCTCTTGAGAGATATTTTTGAGTTGACTCTTTTTTAGTCAAATATTTCTACGACATATTTGGCGAGCTTGCCAGGAGTTGAAAAAAAGGGTCCAGAGATGGTGTACATCTGCAGTTATGAAACGGCTTGGACGGACCATACAAACAAAAGCGGCCGCTTTTAAAAGGTAAGCCAAGTTCTTACTTATATAGTATAAACGTTTGTGTGGTTCGATCCGGGGCACGGCATCAGCTGCAGAAATACCAAGTAGGTCTCTCCAAATTTAAGAACCAGAAAATTAGAGACTGGGAGCTTTTGAATTTAAGAATACATGTCGATGTCACTCTGTTGTTCGTCTGAACCGTCTGTTCAATTGATTTGATTCATTTGATTCATCCTGCTGATAGCTCTGTCTGGGTCATTTCGGCACGGGCAGTTGTCCATCTGGTTGAGCGATCAGACAATAACATGTTAAGTCCTACGAATACCGCTATAAACGTGTCGAGGAAGTGTATCGTTTATATGCTGCTTAGGTAGGCGAAATCCTGTGCAATACTGCTTCTTTTCTGTGTCGAGGAAGTGAATCAGAGAAGAAGGGAAGAATTTACAGGTAGCTTAGAAAAGCGTAGTAAAAGTCCAGGTGTGTCGAGGAAGTGTATCACCTAGGGGGCTAAATAAATAGTAATCCTGTGGATACCGCTTTGGAGAGCTAAAATTAGCGCTCCAGAGGGCTGAACGGGCAGGTGGCTAGCTAAATTTGGGACCTACGGTTACTGCTCTAATGAGGAATTCATTGTTAGAGGTCTGCTCGGGTAGGTGGGGCATTATCCTGTGTTGTGGTGATGCCAAAGTTAGGCAGGGTCGATCAGGTAAAAAAGTTAGGTCATCCTGAGTAGGTGAACGGGTTAAACAGTCACTAAGGCTTCAAAATATAGAGAAGTGTTAAATAGAGTAGGTCTGATCATGTGGATGAGTGCTTTGCTTGGGCTAATGTGAGTCATTAAACTGTCTGATTCATTTGGGCACAAGTGGCTGCTCATCTGTGTGAGTGAGAATAATAAGAAATCCTGCAAGTAAATAGCCTTTCTGTAAGGAAAGGAAATATATTTGAGGTCGTTTGAAGCTTCTGTCTGATGGAGAAAGGGCGTCCCTAATCTCACATTAGGAAAGAGAAGGATAAATGGTGCATGGATATTCATTGACCAACTGAGTGTAGAAAATTCACGTTACCAGGAGGGGTAGAATAAATCCTGTTGGAGGAACAGGTCACGTGTACCGGTGTGATCATATGACGTCTATGCATTGTATTTTGATCAATCTTTTAGGGTATGTTTCTGACATTATATTTAGACTTTAGAGGTGATGTAGTATTATGATAAATTGACTACAGTAAAATAACTGGGATAGGGTTAACATTCCAAATATGGGCCTTTTGATAGAATAAAATGTTCCTGTAGGTTATACAAATAGTAATTAAGCGCGTTTGAGAACAACATTGTATAAATATGGACTGAGAGTGGTATAAATGGTGTAAATGAGTCGCAATCTGAAGTTTGAATGATGAGATATAGAGGTGTGTATGATAATTATATACAGTGGGGAAAAAAGTATTTAGTCAGCCACCAATTGTGCATGGTCTCCCACTTAAAAAGATGAGAGAGGCCTGTAATTCATCATAGGTACACATCAACTATGACAGACAAATTGAGAAAAAAAAATCCAGAAAATCAGATTGTAGGATTTTTAATGAATTTATTTGCAAATTATGGTGGAAAATAAGTATTTGGTCACCTACAAACAAGCAAGATTTCTGGCTCTCACAGACCTGTAACTTCTTCTTTAAGAGGCTCCTCTGTCCTCCACTCGTTACCTGTATTAATGGCACCTGTTTGAACTTGTTATCAGTATAAAAGACACCTGTCCACAACCTCAAACAGTCACACTCCAAACTCCACTATGGCCAAGACCAAAGAGCTGTCAAAGGACACCAGAAACACAATTGTAGACCTGCACCAGGCTGGGAAGACTGAATCTGCAATAGGTAAGCAGCTTGGTTTGAAGAAATCAACTGTGGGAGCAATTATTAGGAAATGGAAGACATACAAGACCACTGATAATATCCCTCGATCTGGGGCTCCACGCAAGATCTCACCCCGTGGGGTCAAAATGATCACAAGAACGGTGAGCAAAAATCCCAGAACCACACAGGGGGGCCTAGTGAATGACCTGCAGAGAGCTGGGACCAAAGTAACAAAGCCTACCATCAGTAACACACTACGCCGCCAGGGACTCAAATCCTGCAGTGCCAGACGTGTCCCCCTGCTTAAGCCAGTACATGTCCAGGCCCGTCTGAAGTTTGCTAGAGTGCATTTGGATGATCCAGAAGAGGATTGGGATAATGTCATATGGTCAGATGAAACCTAAATATAACTTTTTGGTAAAAACTCAACTCGTCGTGTTTGGAGGATAAAGAATGATGAGTTGCATCCAAAGAACACCATACCTAATGTGAAGCATGGAGGTGGAAACATCATGCTTTGGGGCTGTTTTTCTGCAAAGGGACCAGGACGACTGATCCGTGTAAAGGAAAGAATGAATGGGGCCATATATCGTGAGATTTTGAGTGAAAACCTCCTTCCATCAACAAGGGCATTGAAGATGAAACGTGGCTGGGTCGTTCAGCATGACAATGATCCCAAACACACCGCCCGGGCAACGAAGGAGTGGCTTCGTAAGAAGCATTTCAAGGTCCTGGAGTGGCCTAGCCAGTCTCCAGATCTCAACCCTATAGAAAATCTTTGGAGGGAGTTGAAAGTCCGTGTTGCCCAGTGACAGCCCCAAAACATCACTGCTCTAGAGGAGATCTGCATGGAGGAATGGGCCAAAATACCAGCAACAGTGTGTGAAAACCTTGTGAAGACTTACAGAAAAAGTTTGACCTGTGTCATTGCCAACAAAGGGTATATAACAAAGTATTGAGAAACTTTTGTTATTGACCAAATACTTATTTTCCACCATAATTTGCAAATAAATTCATTAAAAATCCTACAATGTGATTTTCTGGATTATTTTTTCTCATTTTGTCTGTCATAGTTGACGTGTACCTATGATGAAAATTACAGGCCTCTCTCATCTTTTTAAGTGGGAGAACTTGCACAATTGGTGGCTGACTAAATACTTTTTTCCCCCACTGTATCTAGTTCCCCACCCTTGTCCAAGACATATCCTGTTTATCTTCCATGTTACTGGTGCATGTAATGCTGCTGCTAGTGCTACAGTACATCCCCATTACAGCTGAGAAACGAGAGCCACCAGCTGTTTGAGAGAGAAAGATCTACAGTACAGTAATAGTAGACTGCAGCACACTGGCTGGGTTCTCTGTGCATCGGCAGGACAGAGCAGCTACAGTACCAGTCAAAATCTGGAATCATGTAGTAACCAAAAAAGAGTTAAACAAATCAAAATATATTTTATATTTTAGATTCTTCAAAATAGCAACCCTTTGCCTTGATGACAGCTTTGTGCACTCTTGGCATTCTCTCAATCAGCTACACCTGGAATGCTTTTCCAACAGTCTTGAAGGAGTTCCCACATATGCTGAGCACTTGTTGGCTGCTTTTCCTTCACTCTTGTGGTCCAACTCATCCCAAACCATCTCAATTGGGTTGAGGTCAGGTGATTGTGGTAGCCAGGTCATCTGATGCAGCACTCCATCACTCTCCTTCTTGGTCAAATAGCCCTTACACAGCCTGGAGGTCTGTTTTGTGTCATTGTCCTGTTGAAAAACTAATGATAGTCCCACTAAAGGCAAACCAGATGTGATGGCGTATCGCTGCAGAATGCTGTGGTAGCCATGCTGGTTAAGTATGCCTTGAATTCTAAATAAATCACTGACAGTGTCACCAGCAAAGCACCCCCACACCATCACACCTCCTCCTACATGCTTCACGGTGGGAACCACACATGCAGAGATCATCCGTTCACCTTCTCTGCGTCTCACAAAGACGCGGCAGTTGGAACCAAAAATCTCGAATTTGGACTCATCAGACCAAAGGACAGATTTCCACCGGTCTAATGTCCATTGCTCATGTTTCTTGGCCGAAGCAAGTCTCTTCTTCTTATTGGTGTCCTTTAGTAGTGGTTTCGTTGCAACAGTTCGACCATGAGATTCACGCAGTCTCCTCTGAACAGTTGATGTTGAGATGTGTCTGTTACTTGAACTCTGTGAAGCATATATTTGGGCTGCAATCTGAGGTGCAGTTAACTCTAATGAACTTATCCTCTGCAGCAGAGGTAACTCTGGGTCTTCCTTTCCTGTGGCGGTCCTCATGAGAGCCAGTTTCATCATAGCGCTTGATGGTTTTTGCGACTGCACTTGGTTCTTGAAATTCTCCAGATTGACTGACCTTCATGTCTTAAAGTAATGATGGACTGTGGTTTCTCTTTGCTTATTTGAGCTGTTCTTGCCATAATATGGACTTCGTATTTTACCAAATAGGGCTATCTTCTGTATACCACCCCTACCTTGTCACAACACAACTGATTGGCTCAAACGCATTAAGAAGGAAAAAAATTCTACAAATTCAATTTTAAGAAGGCACAACTGTTAATTTAAATGCATTACAGGTGACTACCTCATGAAGCTGGTTGAGAGAATGCCAAGAGTGTGCAAAGCTGTCATCAAGGCAAAGGGCGGCTACTTTGAAGAATCTCAAATATAAAATATATGTTGATTTGTTTAACCATTTTTTGGTTACTACATGATTCCATATGTGATATTTCATAGTTTTGATGTCTTCCCTATTATTCTACAATGTATAAAATAATTAAAATAAAGAAAAACCCAGGAATGAGTAGGTGTGTCCAAACTTTTGACTGGTACTGTACGTAAGACGGTAAGACGAGGGGCGGGGTGTGTGTCTATTTGTCAATAACTGTTGGTGCGCGATGTCTAATTCGTAGCCATCTATTTACCACCACAAACCGATGCTGGTACTAAGGCCGCATTCAACGAGCTGTATAAGGCCATAAGCAAGCAAGAAAATGCTCATCCAGAAGCGGTGCTCCTAGTGGCCGGGAACTTTAATGCAGGCAAATTTAAATCAGTTTTACTTCATTTCTACAAGCATGTCACATGTGCAACCAGAGGGGAAAAAAACTCTAGACCACCTTTACTCCACACACAGAGACGGGTACAAAGCTCTCCCTCGCCCTCCATTTGGCAAATCTGACCATAATTCTATCCTCCTGATTCCTGCTTACAAGCAAAAACTAAAGCAGGAAGTATCAGTGACTCGCTCAATATGGAAGTGGTCAGATGACGCAGATGCTACGCTACAGGACTGTTTTGCTAGCACAGACTGGAATATGTTCCGGGATTCATCCAATGGCATTGAGGAGTTTACCAACTCAGTCACTGGCTTCATCAATAAGTGCATCGACGACGTCGTCCCCACAGTGACCGTACAAACATTTCCCAACCAGAAGCCATGGATTACAGGCAACATCCGCCCCGAGCTAAAGGTGCCGCTTTCAAGGAGCGGGACACTAATCCGGACGCTTATAAGAAATCCCGCTATGCCCGCAGACAAACCATCAAACAGGCAAAGCGTCAATACAGGACTAAGATTGAATCGTACTACACCAGCTCTGACGCTCGTCAGATGTGGCAAGGCTTGAAAACAATTATGGACTACAAAGGGAAACCCAGCCACGAGCTGCCCAGTGACGCGAGCCTAACAGATGAGCAAAATGTCTATTCTTCCCGCTTTGAGGCAAGCAACACTGAAGCATGCATGAGAGCACCAGCTGTGTGATCACACTCTCCCTAGCCGATGTGAGCAAGACCTTTAAACAGGTCAACATTCACAAAGCCGTGGGGCCAGACGGATTACTCAAAGCATGCGCGGACCAACTGGCAAGTGTCTTCACTGACATTTTCAACCTCTCCCTGACCGAGTCGGTAAAACCTACATGTTTCAAACAGACCACCATAGTCCCTGTGCCCAAGAAAGCAAAGGTAACCTGCGTAAATGATTACCGCCCGGTAGCACTCACGTCGGTAGCCATGAAGTGCTTTGAAAGGCTGGTCATGGCTCACATCAACACCATCATGCCGGAAACCCTAGACCCACTCCAATTCGCATACCGCCCCAACTGATCCACAGATGATGCATTCCCAATCGCACTCCACACTGCCCTTTCCCTCCTGGACAAAAATTACACCTATGTGAGAATACTGTTCATTGACGACTCCAACACCAACATTAAGTTTGCTGACGACACAGCAGTGGTAGGCCTAATCACAGACAACGATGAGACAGCCTATAGGGAGGAGGTCAGAGACCTGGCAGTGTGGTGCCAGGACAACAACCTTTCCCTCAATGTGAGCAAGACAAAGGAGCTGATCGTGGACTATAGGAAAGGGAGGGCCAAACAGGCCCCCATTAACATCGACGGGGCTGAAGTGGAGCGGGTCGAGAGTTTCAAGTTCCTTGGTGTCCACATCACCAACAAACTATCATAGTCCAAACACACCAAGACAGTTGTGAAGAGGGCACAACACCTTTTCCCCCTCAGGAGACTGAAAAGATTTGGCATGGATCCCCAGATCCTCAAAAAGTTATACAGCTGCACCATGGAGAGCATCCTGACTGGTTGCATCACCACCTGGTATGGCAACTGCTCGGCCTCCGACCGCAAGGCACTACAGAGGGTAGTGCATACAGCCCAATACATCACTGGGGCCAAGCTTCCTGCCATCCAGGACCTATATACTAGGCGGAAGGCCCCAAAAATTGTCAAAGACTCCAGTCACCCGAGTCATTGACTGTTCTCTCTGCTACCGTATGGCAAGCGGTACCGGAGAGCCAAGTCTAGGTCCAAAAGGCTCCTTAACAGTTTCTACCCCCAAGCTGTAAAATGACTGAACAATTAATAAAATGGCCACCCGGACTATTTAAATTGACCCCCCCTCTCTGGTTATTATCTATGCATAGTCACTTTACAAATTACCTCGACTAACCTGTACCCCCGCACATTGACTCGGTACTGGTACCCCCTGTATATAGCCTTGTTATTGTTATGTCATTTCCTTGTGTTACTTGTCGTTTTTATTAATTTTTTACTTTAGTTTATTTACTAAATATTTTCTTAACTCTATTTCTTGAACTGCATTGTTGGTTAAGGGCTTGTAAGTAAGCATTTCACGATAAGGTCTACATGTCACGTTCGTTGAATGACGGGTCAGACCAAGGTGCAGCGTGATATACGTACATGTTTATTAAACTAAATAAACACACAACAAAACAATAAACGAAACGAAACGTGAAGTCCTAAGGTAGACACAAACCTTAACAAGATCCCACAACTACACAGTGCCAATAGGCTGCCTAAGTATGGTCCCCAATCAGAGACAACGAGCGACAGCTGCCTCTGATTGGGAACCACACCGGCCAACATAGAACTATACATACTAGATCCCACACATTGAAAAAGCACAACAAGGAAAATACACACCCTGACTCAACATATAAGAGTCCCCTGAGTCAGGGCGTGACACTACACCTGTTGTATTCGGCGCATGTGACAAATAACATTTTATTTTATTTGGTGCTGGAAGGTAAAGGAAGCCACATTAGCCACAAGAGACAATGTTCTTTACTTGATAGAAATCCCACCACAAGACTCCCAATCCTCATTGTCCTGTCCCCAAAATATTTTGGCAATGCTTGGGGTTGTTGGTTAACCAGAGCTGGCTGTAGAGAGCCATCTTTCTGTGGGAACACATTGTCCTCTATCCTAAACCGTACTGGTGGGGAAAAGATCCAGCTGAGCACTACCATTTATCTTATTAGATGCTGAAGTGTTGCTGCATGGTCCATTAAATTGATTAAGAAGCTTAGAAGCGTCTACCAAGTGCTAACGAAGCAAGTGTAGCTCTTTCTAATGTATTAAGGGACTGTAAAGTTGCACAAGGAGACCTTAGTTGTGCAGCAGCGGTGCTTCAGCAGTGCAGTTGGAAGTTTATAGGTCTGTGTTGGAGTTTAAAGTAGACGGTTGGTTCGAAAACATGAGCCGAAGTGAAATTGATGTCAAACTTACATCATCTCTTGTAAGATTTATTGTTCACTTTCATTTCATCTGGGAGTGCTTAACAGGAAATAAACAATACACGTGGGGGAAATTAAGTGAATTACAGTAATGCAATGACAGAGTGGAGAGCTTACCATTCCAGGTCAATTTAACTACTCTGTTTTGTTTTGTACATTATTTTGGTAGTGGGTGCCTTGGGCTGTTTTGTTTATCCTAACTTAAATCATGTGATTGGTAATCTTGCTCACCAGCTGTGTCTGACAACATCATAGGAGATATGGAAGAAGACACTGGAAGCGAAGCATGCAAAGCAGTGATTAGTTAAGCAGGAAACGTATTGGCCATAGTATGTCACATGTACTGTAATGTTTGGAGTTTCTCAGAACCAGTCAAATGTGTATATTTCTGCAAAAGATGTAGCAGTATATCTAACATTCAGATACACTTTTGCTCCATCACATTGTAACAGCTGGAATCAAGCATCTCTTAAGCAACACTAAAGTGGGTGTGTCAGTGACACCATCACACACACACACACACACGCACACACACAAACACACACACACTGCGATGAATCGAGGGAGGGAGGGAGGGAAGGAGGGAAGGGAGGCTTGCTGTGTTCTCTGGCAGTGCAGATGTTAGGCTCCAACCACTCTCTCATTGTGAGTGATCTCCATTAAGCACACAGGGACGAGTGTGGAGAAATCCTCAGCACCCCAGGAAAATAATGAGCTGGACCCGGCCATTGACAGGCACTGGGGCGGACCATGCAGGTCAGGCTCTGTTTACCCCCGTTGTTGTGGTTACAGAGCTCATCCAGCTGTTTATGTTGTCCTTGACTCACTCAGAGGCCTCTGTTAGGGGCCATGTCATCATTGCTGACATCATCACTCGCCGCCACGGGCCCTGGGTTTGACAGGACGGACCTGATTCGTACAACTAGCCCTAAATATTTAGAAAAGGCCTAGGATCAGAACGAACCTGATGCGTATAACTAGACCTGACAGCCAAGGGCCAGCAGGACAGGCCTGGGATCAGTGGCTAGAGACCTGTTGCCTTCACAGCATCATTACACTGTGGTGTCCAACCTGCATGACTAGGTCGTGACCAAGAACAACTCTGGGCTTGTTATGTAACTACAGATAACAGCTAGGGGGCTCTTCATGATGAGAGCAGAGGCCAGCTTGAAGATTCATGATTATGCTGAAGTGCAAGCCGCCACCACTGTTTATTTTAACTGACATTAGTGGCATCAGAGGAGATGTGTGTTCAACTTCACTCACTGCAGTCATCAATATAGATAGGAGATTTCCCAGTGATTGCTCCCCCCTGGGCACACACTGGTTGAATCAACGTTGTTTCCACGTCACTTCAATGAAATTACGTTGAACCAATGTGGAATAGACGTTGAATTGATGTCTGTGCCCAGTGGGTCTCCTGTTTGTATTCTTTAGAGTTACACTATCTGGCAAGCACATCCTTCTCAATACGAGCCCATTACATGTGAACTCACACTTCTAATGAAGAACTACGAATGTCCATTTGAATCAAAGTCAGAGTTACTCAAACCTGAACTCGGGAATGGAGAGGGATTCCTATTGTTAAGTCCTCAATGCAATTTGCTACAACAACAAGCTTTGGCCACACTCAATCCCTGCCAGTAACATCCAAACTCTGAGACCTGTTCCAATATGTTTAAGCAGTTTGTTATTTCTGAGTGTTTTTATTGGATGTATATCCCTATGGGCTCTGGTGCACTACACAGGAAATAGGACGCAACCTTAGGGGTATGATGTGGCCCTGATCATTCAGACTGATGGAATTCACCTTTGTTCAGAAGACCAAATTGAGATGAATGAGAGATATTTACTACATATTTAGATGTATTAATAATACAAATATTTCCAATTCACAGTAACTATCTCAGTTGGCCATAGATGCCAATAAGCAAGGCCAACAGAAGGCAGTAGAGACCTGCTTTGCCAAGTCATTTCCTATGGTCTTACCAGGCCTTGATGTGTCAACTTTTAACACTATAAAAATTGGTTACACCTCTAAATGCAATCTACAATAACATGCTGGAAAAGGTGGGGTTACAGAAGAAGTGAACATAGCAGACATTGTAGGGAATAAAAACATATGAGCAAAACAAGGACTTGTAGTTCTTTCCTTCAGCACTAGATGGTGTCAATTTTCTGTTTTGACTGCATCCAACAAAAAATATATTATTTAAATGACTTGAGTCAACACAAATAAGAAGCAAAGTCACTCCAACTTGAATCCATTGATGTATTTTCAAACTCCACTTAATAAATAATGCACATGATTCAGAACATCAGGTACACAATTAAAAGGGTCAAAATAGCTTCTTGTTTTTTTTTCTCTATAGAGAGAATGCAGGCACTTTACCAGCTATACAGTAAGAGGTGTGCAACACAGTAACAAGTTACAGGAACAGTACAGCTGAGAAGCACAGTATGCCTCCCCACAGACACACAAACTGTCACAGCATATGGAAAAGTAGTAAAATAGTCGTACAGTAGAAAAGAGAAGAGGACCACGAAGGAACACCCATAAAACAGATCAAGGGCAGTGGGCAGCTTATCTGCCCACAGTCCACAAAGTGCCAATTGAAAGGCCCTGCCCAGAGGCGTATAGATGTGTTGTACTGTATATGTCCTCCTGAGGGAGAAGTCTCTATACAAATGCATGCTAACATTGGCAGGCACATACAATACAGTGCAGAACTTCATTTGGCAAAACACAGAGGTGTGACAGTGTGTGTGTGACTGATGAGAGCGAGAGAGAGAGTCTAAAACACAACAGTTGTAACTCTCATATGAACAGAAGGACTCAAAGCATATGTATCTGAATGATGACTAAAAACAGAAATATAACACATAACACCCACTTTCTCTCTAAAACGTAACTGAAAATAAGAAAGCTGCAGGGATTTTCATCTGATAAGTTATCTTTAGGATTTGGTTCCATATTTCATTATGTGCTTCAACAACAGCATGCTTTGGATAGAAACTAAACGGTCAGCTTAAAAGCAAATATATTTCACATCTTAAAAGTACATACAAATCTAAACCTCACGTTTATGTTTTTATGTATGAGTGGGGTTGTCTCATTGTCAACAGTTAAACCTTTTTCATTTACATAACTATGAATACAAATAACATCTAGCCCCTTTTTTATAGTAGTCCCAACAACCCTGATAACAGTAAATCAAGTGACTTCGGGGAGGAGGAAGTGGTGTGGGACAGAATGACAAACATGATTAGTGAGTTTCTCAGCAGAGTAGCCAACCCAGTCCACCTCTTGTAACCTCTTGAGCCAATGGACAGGGGAGGATGTTCAGGAATCATACCATACAATACCAACAACAAGAAAGAAAGAGCAACACCCAACAGAAATATCAATAATGAAAAAGACTGAAATAAAACAGAATCTGACGACATCTCCTTGCCCTGAAAAGTCACGCCATTTGCTGTGTTAAGAGAGGGTCTGGAAACAGGGGAGAGTAGACGATCAACGGTCACAGCCAGGGACCACTTCCTGTCTTCCTGAGGGCCAGGTTGGCTCTGATTGGTTCAGCTCCATTTTGGTCACGTTTCATTGGCTTTCCTCTTGTCGTTGTTGATGACTGTCCACTGTGTCCAGTCCCCTTTCTGTCAGTGTGAATCCAGACCGGAGGGGTCAGGGTTAGAGGCTCACACCAGGCTGACATGCAGGTCTGAGTCCTCGAAGCTGAGGGAGGAGAGTTCCGGTTGGTCGCCCTCTACCTTGCTGCGCCGTCTCCATGGCGACAGGTCCTCCTGGTGGGCTTTGGTGTGGTAATGGGACGAGGCACTCACTTGGACAGACGAGGGGTCTCCTGGAGAGAGAGGCGGGAGCGGTGCCGTGGTGGTGCCCCCTGGTGGCCTCGCCAGGGCAGCAGGCCCATGAAGTCCTGGCTGTTCCAGGTCAGGGCCCGGGCCCGGGACCCTCTGGGGCTGGGGGTAGGGGAGCTCTGCCTGGATGGGCGAGCGAGGGAGAGGGGGTCCCCCCTGGTTGCTGCTACAGTAGAAGGCGGAGGGGGTGTTGGTGGTGGAGTGGTCGCTGTGCTCCTGCAGAGTGTACGGGAGGGAACGGAGGTAGGAGGGGGACAAAGTCATTCAGATTCAGAAGCACTGGATGCAGGGGAGTCAGTCAGGTCAGTCACAGTGCTGTAGCAGGGGCAGTGACAAAGGGTGGCAAAGGGAGGTAGGACAGCAGCAGCAGTAGTAGAAGCAGTAGTAGTATCTATAGTGGTGCTGGTGCAAAGAGGAGTAGTGGAGGAAGCAGGAGAGAAGCAGCGGCAGACTAAGGCAGCAGATGTAGTTGAAGGAGGAGGATGGCAGCACACACAGTGGTGGTACAGTAGACAGTGGATGTACAGTAGAGCTCACTTGGGGAATGTTAGTATCTCACTGTCACATTTGACTCTCTGAAAAACACGACAGGGACAAAAGACAAAACAAAGAAAACAGACGGCCAAATGTTAGCGAAAAGATGACCAGTTACAGCGAGCTAAAAACCTGTTGAGGAATGGCGAGTTCCAGCAAGGGAGTGAAAAAGTGGAAAAAGTGACACAGGGTGAGATTCGAGAAAATAAGGAATGAAAAGAAATCAGAATAAATGGGTAGAACTCTGAGAACGTAAGTGTGTGTTGAAGGGGTGGGGTGCATGAGGACATGTTGACAAGAATCACAGTATTACTGGGTCATTAGAGAGCATGAAAGGCTTCAAACTACTAGACATACTTTCCCCAAACCAAATGGGTAACTAGAGACTAAAAGAAATGTGGAAATGTTAAAAAGTCTCAAAGTTGGTAAGTGTAAGATGTTGAAGCCAATGAATGAATGAAAGAATGAATGAAGATATACTGTAATGGTCAACCTTGAGGATTGCTGTGTGTGTTTCTAGGAGAGGTGGGGGAACATGCACCACCAGCCTTAGGCCTAGATAGCAGCTACAGGTTCCTGTACTACAGCTTCCCACGCTACATTGGAACCCAGTGACGCAAGTGGGTTCTATGTGGAATATTTGCTTGCACATGGAGGCCAGATAGATGGCCCTTTTCATTTTTTCATTGTCTGTATAAAGGAACGGGAACTCAGTTCACAACCAGAATTGTGGAAAAACTGCCAAAAACGGACCTGGAGATCACAAAATGTGTTGTAAATGCATTAAAATCGGTTGAGGAAGAAGGTATCGAAAACCACTGATGCCAGAGGGAGTTTTCCAAGAAGCCTAGTCAAGAACAGACCAGTCAATACTGAGCTCTGGAAGGAGGAGGAGTGAGGTCATGTGGATTTGTCGAGTTAGTCTGGTCAATCAATGGCAGATTAGATGATGTCTGTCCAGAACAGTTAGGATGGAGAAGGGGGGCGGGGCTAATGATCAGCACTCAAGCATGAGATGGAAGTCTATCTATTATCTAGTTAGTAACTGGGCTTGCTTGGGTGTTTCAGAGGGGAATAAGCAGTCATCAAAGCTTCATTCCACTACAGTAGACTAGGGCTACATCTGAAATGGCACCCTATTCCCTATATAGTGCACGTCTTTTGACCAGAGCTCCCCTGGTCGAAAATGAACACTATATAGGGAAAATAGGTTTTGACCAGAGCCTCCCTATTGGCCCTGGTCAAAAGTAGTGCACAATTTAAGGAATATGCTGACATTTCAGATGCAACCTAGGACTACTACTTGGCGAAACAGAGAGGAAGCTGCTTGACTGACACGGGGGCTCACATACGTGCTGCATTCACCATTGCGGAATGTATACCTCTGTATACAAGGGTTCGACAGCCGACGGGCCTGACGCATCTGCAACAACACAGTAATGCACAGCTTCGTTAGGAGAGAGAGAACGGGGGGAGGCCGAGAGAGGGAGAGAGGCAGGGAGGAGAGAGAACAGGAGAGTGGCTGGATTTGGCGGTGGAGTTTCCTATTCTGTGCGCGTGTGTGTGTTCCAAGGTGACCGTCGGTTACGGTTTGAGGTGGGGTATCTCGCAGCATCACCTGGTTGAGTAGAGATAGAATACTGCCTTGTGTACTGTAGTGTAAGCTACACCTACAGTATGTCAATGCAAATATACGAACATGGAAACCAACAAAAAAAATGAAAATCACGGTGGCACACAGGTATAGAAATCCAACTGTGATGTCCAGTTTCTAAGCTGGGGTGGTGGGTGGGTGAATGGTTTAAATTCCAAACAGCCAGAAACAGATTATCTACAAACTAGAGACATTCTAGCCATCCAGGACCTCTATACCAGGCGGTGTCAGAGGAAGGCCCTCAAAATTGTCAAAGACTCCAGCCACCCTAGTCATAGACTGTTCTCTCTGCTACCGCACGGCAAGCGGTACCGGAGTGCCAAGTCTAGGTCCAAAAGACTTCTCAACAGCTTCTACCCCCAAGCCACAAGACTCCTGAACAGCTAATCATGGCTACCCAGACTATTTGCACTGCCCCCCCCACCCCATCTTTTTACGTTGCTGCTACTCTGTTAATTATTTATGCATAGTCACTCTACCCACATGTACATATTACTTCAACTACCTCAACTAGCCGGTGCCCCCGCACATTGACTCTGCACCGGTACCCCCCTGTATATATTGCCTTTTTTTCTCAACACTTTTTTGTTGTTTTATTCTAATTTTTTATTAAAAATAAATGCACTGTTGGTTAAGGGCTGTAAGTAAGCATTTCACTGTAATGTCTGCACCTGTTGTATTCGGCGCATGTGGCCAATAAAATTTGATTTGATTTGATTTTGATTTGATATTTCGATAAAATATGGTTTCCTGCAGAGACAGTAAAGTTTCTCCCCCTCAGAGCAGAGATCTCCAATACCCTTCCTGGGCACACACAGAACGTGCAGGCTTTTATTCTAGCCCAGCACAAACACACCTGATCCAACTAACCATCAAGCCCTTGGTTAGTTGAACCAGGTGTGTTATGTAATACTTGGCTGGAACTAAAGTGTTGAACGTTTTGACACCCTGTGGGTCCCATACAGAGCCAGTATGCAGGAACTGCATACGTACAGAGGCAGCTGAGCGTCCAGGCCCCCGCTGGGCCACAATGGCTCCTGAGATGGCCTTGATCCAGCTGTGCATCTCCTCTGGACTGTCCGACTACAGAGGAAGGAAGAGGGGTCACAAAGAAAACAGAGAGAGAGGAATAGGTTACTGTGTGCCAATGGCAATGGACAGTTACTGTATCTCTTCAAGGGAATTCAGTCAATATATTCAGACATTATCTGGAGAAAGAAATTGTCTCACCTGTATGTAAAAGGTCCTTGAGCTAGTGACCACTTCAAATAGATTGTCCCTCTGCATTAAGTCACTGGATAGAAAGAGATGACACCACTTTCATTCATATTCAAACATCCAGTAACGTAAATCACTGGGTGTGAAGGTAAGAGAGTGCATCGCCATCGAATGACGACAGTAAGCCAATTCTGTGAGTCCATATCCAACATTTACTTTTCTTATCTGTGAGGACGCTACAGTTGTCAGCCATGTCTGCGTCCCAAATGGCACGCTGTTCCCTATATAGTGTATATTGTCCCTGGTCAAAAGCAGTGCACCAAATAGGGAATAGGGTGCCATTTGGGACACAGCCCACGTCTCCCTCCCAGCCCTATCACCTTGGCACTTGGTCTGCCAGTGTCAATAGCCAATCTGTCTAGCTCAGTGACTAAAGAGTAAAAGACACTGACCTCTGCTTGCACTCCTGAACTTTGTGAACCTCTTTCAGCGGGATTACACGCAGTGGCTCTCTCTCCTAAGAGAAAGAGAGAGAAAGAAAGAAAGAGAGAAAGACAAAGAAAGACAGCGAAAGAAAGAAAGACAGAGAGAAAGAAAGAAAGAGTGAGAGAAAAGAGGAGATAGCCACAGAACATGTTACACCATCACAATACATAATTAATTCGACACAAGCAACATGACATAAACAAAACACAAAGTGAAGCCTAAGGCTAATGTAACGTGACAGCACCAGAACTAGTTCCTGATGTGCCTTGAATAGAGAGGACAGGCTGAGAGGGTAGGAGGGGAGTACTCACAGGCCTAGCTCTGATCCAGGGCGTTTCGTCACGCTTGCTTTTTAGAGAGGCTCAGCATCAGCAAGCTGCACGTAACACCCTGGACAACAGCTATCACAGGCCTAGAATGAAGCTATGGGACAAAAATGCATCCACTGTAGGACTAAACTGAGGACTTGCCTCATTTTCCCCATCTGCTAAAGGTTCTAGGATTAAGCATATGATTATTGACAATAGGCTCTCATTGACATTATGCTATATTATTAGGAACATAACAGGATCCCTGCCCACCTGCTGCCAACCACCCATCCATTCACCCACACACACACAGCTCAAAGCTGCAGAGTGAAGCCTAATAAAGGGGGAAAAGGCAGCGGAGAAGGGGGCCCGGGTCTGATCCTGGGGTAGATAATTGCCTTGTGACGGAGACACAGGTCGAGTCTTTAATTGTACGCAATTCTTTCCCATCTTGCTAAACCACTAAGCAGGAGTGTGGAGGGTATTGTTACACAGGTCAAGCCCCCAGAGACTCTGGCAGAGAGTGCCAAGGCAGCACACAAACACGAATGCCGAAGCACGCACCCACACACACAAGAACACAGGCTGGGACATGCTACTCTGTCTACACGTGGAGCACCAGGAATGGAATTCACAACGTGCTGAGACAACAATCCCCAAAGGTAATACCCCCGTCCCCCTATAACCACACACACACTATGAGATTACAGTAGGGCATCAAAATAGGTGTGGGTGTGTTAATGAGCTTGTCTGGATATGTTGACGTTGCAAGCCCAGGGACAATCAATAGCTCAACCCCATCATTATCTCTATAAGAGACGTATCTCTGCATGTCTTTGGCAATGGGATAGAGGCATTAATGGCATTTTAGTAGGAGAGGATGGAGAGATGAAGTGGTCTGGACAGAGAGTACACACTCAGGCCCAGTGTTAGGGCCAATGGGAGACAAGCTAATTCCACTGCAGCAGCACACTAACCACTCCTAACGGAGGAAAAGAGGCAGACAACTTGTCCCTCTTGTCTGAACTTGTTCTCTACCTCTCAGATCATGAGAGAGGAGGTGCAGAACGTGAGTGGGACAAACAGATCTATCAACAATCTAGCAGTCATTTAGCCACAGCACAGAATGTGAATGCTAAGAATCAAACCTTTCCCTCATAGAGGAGAAATCAAAACCAGGCTTGTCGATTTGGAAGTCCTATTTATTAGTAGCTGTGCCAAGAGCTTTGGGAGCCGTGAACAATGCACAGGCCTGGAGTCAGCTCTTATCTGATGTGTGTATGTATGTGTGTGTGTATGTGTGTGTGTCTGTCTGTCCAGGGCTCTAGGGGTATGTGAAACACAGGTGCAACACAAAGACGAACTGCTGGCCAATGGGGTCACACAGCTCCTTTGTATTGTATTGTGTGTGTGTGTGTGTGTGTGTGTGTGTGTTGGGGTAGGCGGGTGGGCGGCTCAAGGACATTTTATGTGGAGAGTGTGTCACCTCGCTCACAGTCGCAGAGATGGAGAGGAGAGAGATTCCCACTCACCAGGTCTGACTTAAAGTAGCTGACCGCGTTCTCCTCCAGTAAGAAGTATCTCCTCTTCCAGTTCTTCATCTGCGGAAGAGAAAGGAAAACATTTGAAAGTCATATACAATTGGCTAGCAACATTTCCAGCACCTCCAAATCCATTGACTTGCAAAGAATGTGGCTAATTGATAGCTATTCTGATATTGTATAGGACCACTGCTTGCTTTAGAATGGCTGGATTACTGTGGTTAATATGGTCTATTTATAGGAGATAAGAGAAGGTACAGTAGGTTAACGGCAGGACAACAATGAGGGATATAATTCACCCTCAGCACCCTGGCTTTGTGTCCCAAACATCTGGTCAGAATCCCGCTGCTTTCTAACTCATCATAATCCTACACAACAACAAACACACAGCGCTGGTAGTATTAAATGCTTGTAGCTGACAGAGAATATCTCTGAGCCTGTGGTGTATTCATTAGGTACCACACAGAGGAAAATGGACAGAAACAGGGAGCGACTACCTGGACTTGTCCAATAAGAAACACTCATTTTCATTTTCTGTGCAAAATGTTTTCCATTGCATTCCTTTATGAATACGTCCATGGTCTGAGTGTAGGCTGCTACAACAGCACTCTCGCCCCTCCCCCGAGAGAGAGTCCTCCTCTACTGTCTACCTACCACAGCTCCCTGCTTGACACAGTATCCAGCCTTGATGAGAGCCTGGTCCTGTGCCCCCCGCCCCAGGAGGTAGGGCAGCTGGCTGTGGGCCTTCCGCAGGTTCCCCCTGTCTGCTCCGTTCTGCCCCCCGTTGCCCTGCTCCTGCACCACAGGGGAAGAGGGAGGACACACACACATAAGTGTACGAAGTATGAACAAACATACGCGCGGGGGTATCCTTTTTAAAAAAGGAGCTCAGGACACCATTTCCCATGACTAAATAAAAGTTAATATAATAATAATGATAATACGCACATGCACAAGCAATCAGGCACGCCAACGCACAGACACACACACACAGACACACACACACACACACAGAATCAGATGTATGTGGGAAAAGCCCCCCACTACATCTCCAGTGACTAGAGATGTGTGTTAACAGCAATCAATAATGAGAGAATTAACTGCCTGTTTCATGTGTCAAGCAGAAGTTGAGGCCAACTTTTGAGGCCCGATGCACCGCCACCACCCACACAGGAAGTGACATCATAGACCATAGCTTGTGCATCTGGATGTGAATTTTCACTTTCAGCTACTATTGACTGGCTACACACCAGCTACCAGCACAAGACAGGATATGACTTGAACTGCTCATGGCTCATACATACCAGAAAACAAACCTCAGTCAGTGGAACATTATATTAAATGTCTGTCACTGTCTGTCTAGCTAGCAGATGGCCTGATCCATGGACACTTTCAGACAGACCATCTATTTACAGTGCATTCGGAAAGTATTCAGACCCCTTGACCTTTTCCACATTTTGTTACGTTACAGCCTTATTCTAAAATGGATTAAAACATTTAAAAAATCCTCATCAATCTACACACAATATCCCATAATGACAAAGTGACAAAAGGTTTTAGAAATGTTTGCAAATTTCCAATATATACACCTTATTTACATAAGTATTCAGACCCTTTGCTATGAGACTCGAAATTGTGCTCAGGTGCATCCTGTTTCCATTGATCATCCTTGAGATGTTTCTACAACTTGACTACGTCCACCTGTGGTACATTCAATTGATTGGACATGATTTGGAAAGGCACACACCTGCCTATATAAGGTCCCACAGTTGACAGTGCATGTCTGAGCAAAAACCAAGCCATGAGGGCGAAGGAATTGTCCATAGAGCTCCGAGACAGGATTGTGTCGAGGCACAGATCTGGGGAAGGGTACCAAAACATTTCTGCAGCATTGAAGGTCCCCAAGAACACAGTGGCCTCCATCATACTTAAATAGAAGATGTTTGGAACCACCAAGACTCTTCCTAGAGCTGGCCGCACGGCCAAACTGAGCAATCGGTGGAGAAAGGCCTTGATTAGGGAGGTGACCAAGAACCCGATGGTCACTCTGATAGAGCTCCAGAGTTCCTCTGTGGAGATGGGAGAACCTTCTAGAAAGAAAACCATCTCTGCAGCACTCCAGCAATCAGGCCTTTATGGTAGAGTGGCCAGACGGAAGCAACTCCTCAGTAAAAGGCACATGACAGCCCGCTTGGAGTTTGCCAAAAGGCACCTAAAGGACTCTTCAGACCATGAGAAACAAGATTCTGTGGTCTGATAAAACCAAGATTGAACTCTTTGGCCTGAATGCCAAGCGTCACGTCTGGAGAAAACCAGGCACAGCTCATAACCTGGCCAATACCTTCCCTACGGTGAAGCATGGTGGTGGCAGCATCATGCTGTGGGGATGTTTTTCAGCGGCAGGGACTTATTTTCCCAGGATCGAGGGAAAGAAGAACGGAGCAAAGTACAGAGAGATCCTTGATGAAAACCTGCTCCAGAGCGCTCAGGACCTCAGACTGGGGCGAAGGTTCACCTTCCAACAGGACAACGAACCTAAGCACACAGCCAAGACAACGCAGGAGTGGCTTCGGGACAAGTCTCTGAATGTCGTTGAGTGGCCCAGCCAGAGCCCGGACTTGAACCCGATCGAACATCTCTGGAGAGACCTGAAAATAGCTGTGCAGCGACGCTTCCTATCCAACCTGATAGAACTTGAGAGGATCTGCAGAGAAGATTGGGAGAAACTCTCCAAATACAGGTGTGCCAAGCTTGTAACGTCATACCCAAGAAGACTCGAGGCTGTAATCGCTGCCAAAGGTGCTTCAACAAAGTACTGATTAAAGGGTCTGAATACCAATGTAAATGTAATATTTCTGTTTTTTTTATACATTTGCAAAAATTTATAAAAACCTGTTTTTGCTTTGTCATTATGGGGTATTGTGTGTAGATTGATGAGGGGGAAAAATGTAATCCATTTTAGAATAAGGCTGTAACGTAACACTATGTGGAAAAAGTCAAGGGGTCTGAATACTTTCCAAATGCACTGTATTTACCTGGTTAACATGGCTGAAATCAAGTTACTTGTAACTGTCCGAAACCACACTTGACAGATTTGACTGAACTGTTCCAAGCCACAACTGAGCAGATGACCTTCTGTTTAGGATTGCACATTTTCGGTAACTCTCCCAAAATTCCAGAAATGTCCCACTTTTTCCAGAAATCCTGGGTGAAGGAATCCTGGATATCCTGCTTATTCCTTCTTGATTCCAGGAATATTCCAACCGGGACTTTTGGAAAACATGATAATTTTATTAAAGTTACTTGAATTTTTGCAACCCTACTCATGTTCATATGAGTGGGCAAGGTTAGGGTTCGTTAATTGCTGGGCCAGACTGGTGATCCTTCCTTACCTGTGTGGCAGTGATGATGGGTACCCCTCCTATGATCTCGGTCTTATAGGAGATCTGCTTCATGGCACCCAGCACCTCCTGAGGCATCTCTGCACTGGGCTGGCCATCCCCCGACTTTGGCACCTGGAATATTAAATTTACATTTTAGTCATTTAGCAGACGCTCTTATCCAGAGCTCTCCAAATACAGGTGTGCCAAGCTTGTAGCGTCATACCCATGAAGCGACTTACAGTTAGTGAGTGCATACATTATTTTAAAAAAAATCATACTGGCCCCCCGTGGGAATCGAACCCACAACCCTGGCGTTGCAAACACCATGCTCTACCAACTCAGCTACATCCCTGCCGGCCATTCCCTCCCATACCCTGGACGACGCTGGGTGCCGCCCCATGGGTCTCCCGGTCGCGGCCGGCTACAACAGAGCCTGGATTCGAACCAGGATCTCTAGTGGCACAGCTAGCACTGCTGTGATACAGTGCCTTAGACCACTGCGCCACTTTAAATAAACATCAACTCCCAGAGTGCATCAGGAGCCAGGAGTCCAGGACCAGCAGAGTGGACAACATGCTCGAATACCTTGTTAGATGTGTCCCTCTGGAGTCTCTGTAGTGATATGATGTACTCCCTGCCTGCTTGTTAGTGTATTTTCCATCAACTCTAGCCTGGGGGCTTCAGAGAGCCACTGCTACACTGTGGTCATTGATTGATGTGTGTGTGTGTGTGTGTGTGTGTGTGTGTGTGTGTAGCCCGCAGGCATCCCCCCCCCACTAGTGCTCCTGCTAAGGCCAGGGCTCACACTCCAGTGCACACATACACAGTCAAACATTGACAGCCATCTGTCTATTAATAGCAGTGTGTGGCACAATATATGGAGTGTGTGTGTAGTAGGGCCCCCTGTATGCCCGACAGTGTGTGTGTGTTTGTGTATGGGACCTTGTTGTGTAACAGTGAGACTGTTTTTTAGTCTGTCAGCAGCAGGATATAACTCAATAAAGACTACAACACTGTATTGAAGTCTCTTCAAACTATGCGTACCGTGAATTTATTATAAAGTTTATTATTACGTTAATATACTCAACGCCCAGTCCCTTCCCCATACATGGATGTGGTTGAAGAGGCATTGGAGTGAAACATCCTCTCCACTGAATCTTTGTGAAAGCTGATCCATAGGCACACAGTTCTGTTCTGTCCCTGCACTGCCTTTTCAAAGGGAGAGCGTTATTTTCAGAAGCCCTCAAATCTGTAGAGACAGTCCATGACTCACAACACTCGCATTCCCCTTTGTCCTGCCTGCTCTGGTCTGTGTGTGTGTGTGTGTGTGTGTGTGCATGCGTGCCTATGTGCGTGTGTTTGTGCAAGGCAAGTGTGTGTGTGTACGTGCCTGCCTGTATTTGCTTGCATGCGTCTGTGTGTATGTGTGTATGTGTGCATGCATGTATGCTTATTATTATGTATGCGACGGCTAGTCAGAGGGGAGGGAGAGGAGCAGAGTAAGCCACTCTCGCTGTTCTGTCCCTCGGTGATGCACTAAGGGAAATGATCCCCTGTCCAGAGGGGTTTGGATGACTTCTAGGAGACAGACATGGGCTCCTGGACCCAGCAGACCATAACACTGTGTGCAATGAGCGTTTCATAATGTATTTCTCTCCCCTGCTGACTTGACAGTAGACACATGCGAGGTATGCCCTGTCTTGTCATCCTCCTCCATCACACCCTTCTTATTCTATAAACTTCTACTCACGCTAGCTGAAATGGGATAACACATCCTCATTCTGAATAACAGATCCTTTCCAGAGGGGTTGAGATGGAAACAGTCTTGTACTACAGGAGGTGGCACTGTATGGGTTGTGACAAAGTGCTACAGGTGATGGGGCAGGGCACTCACTGTGATCTTGGTGGCGTTGTTGAGCACGTTGACCCACTCTACCAGATCCTGCTGATCATTGGCCTGGAGGTAGAACTTCCTCATACCGGCATTGATGACTTGGGAGAGAGAGAGAGGGAGAGAGTGAGAGAGAGAGAGAGAGAGAGAGAGAGAGTGAGAGTGAGAGTGAGAGTGAGAGTGAGAGTGAGAGTGAGAGTGAGAGTGAGAGTGAGAGTGAGAGAGAGAGAGAGAGAGAGAGAGAGAGAGAGAGAGAGAGAGAGAGAGAGGAGAAGAAAAGAGAGAGAGAGAGAGAGAGAGAGAGAGAGGAGAGAGAGAGAGAGAGAGAGAGATTTGCGGTCAGTTTTCAAAAAGGGAACAGTAGCAGTTCTGTCAGTTAGGCCCATTGGGAGAGTTGAACTATGCATCTCTGTAACATATTTCAACTAGTCTGACACTCAGAGAATATAATGCTGTTTACAGTGCTCGACTGAATCCCAAGTTCAGAATCCAGAGAGAACTTTCTATGCATCCCAAATAGCAACCTATTAGTCCATGGGCCAGCATAAAAATGTTTGATGGTATTCAAATATGATAGCCACTCCAAAATATTCACTTTTTTAGTTTTTCACACTTTTCTATATCTTGTTGTATGGGAGTCTATGCAATAGAATGCTCACAGGCTGATAAAGGAATGTTGAGACAAGTTGGAATGTAAACATTTCCATTGAAAATGACCGTTTCAAACAACAATGGAACATTGTATTGGGTGGATCACATCTTAAAAACCATGGAATTTGGTAAATATTTGCCATCAGATCTAATGATCTACCTAGACTGACTCATCATTGAAGCAATAATGTTACAAAAAGCAGAACTACATAATTGTTTTAGGGAAATTCGTCATACTGAGAAATAATACAAGTCCAAGTGATCCAAATCTGGTAGAATATTAGTTTTATAGTTGCCATGTGTAATAGTCTGTTGTATAGCAATGGCCAGCATGTTAAAGGTGTGCTCTGTCATTTGTTGAGTTATCCCATCAAGTTAACACAAAGATTTAGGTAAACATAAATTATCTCTAAAAAGGAACATTGGCAATTATAATCTCTTCTGTCCCTGACCATCATGATTTTTAAATGATGCTCTCTAACCTTACAAGTTATTTAATGAAATATGTTACCTAATCATTTTGTAGCCATTAGTTCAGTGGCTGGTTAACAAATTTAATAGAAATTATGCAATTGGTGATTAGAAAAAATCCAGCCTTTTAGCAATTGGACCATTGCTGATGCCCTCGACAACCCCCAGCAGCAACTAATCAATACATATTTCAGTGGCCCTATACTACAATATACTATTTTCCATAAACAGTGTAACTAGACACCATCTATAAAGGCTGTAAACCTAAGGCTTTAACACCTCACCAGCTATGTAAGTTGATGGCCTCATCATCAGGCGGTTTGCTAGAATGTTATGTTGGAATGCAGTGTATATGACAGGATTGAAGACAGATTTATATTTAACAATATGGAATAATATTGTATATCATTATAATCACTACAAACCAGTGAAAGACCCTTTATGAATATTATAGATCCATTGCTAATTACTTGAAAATAAAATAAAATATAGAAATTAGGGATGCAAATACGGACTAAAAACAGAGTTTTGGGCACATTTTAGGAACAATTTTGCTAATATTTTACAAAGATTATATATTTTGCAAACCTGGCTAAATTGGTTGTGTTAACTGCATAACTATAATATACACTACCGTTCAAAAGTTTGGGGTCACTTAGAAATGTCCTTGTTTTCGAAAGAAAAGCATTTTCTTTGTCCATTAAAATAACATCAAATTGATCAGAAATACAGTGTAGACATTGTTAATGTTGTAAATGGCTATTGTAGCTGGAAACGGCTGATTTTTTATGGAATATCTAAATAGGCATACAGAGGCCCATTATCAGCAACCATCAGTCCTGTGTTCCAATGGCACGTTGTGTTTGCTAATCCAAGTTTATCATTTTAAAAAGGCTAATTGATCATTAGAAAACCCTTTTGCAATTATGTTAGCACTGCTGAAAACTGTTGTGCTGATTAAAGAAGCAATAAAACTGGCCTTCTTGAGACTAGTTGAGTATCTGGAGCATCAGCAATTGTGGGTTCGATAACAGGATCAAAATGGCCAGAAACAAATAACTTTCTTCTGAAACTCGCCAGTCTATTCTTGTTCTGAGAAATGAAGGCTATTCCATGCGAGAAATTGCCAAGAAACTGAAGATCTCGTACAACGCTGTGTACTTCTCCCTTCACAGAACAGCGCAAACTGGCTCTAACCAGAATAGAAAGAGGAGTGGGAGGCCCCGGTGCACAACTGAGCAAGAGGACAAATACATTAGAGTGTCTAGGTTGAGAAACAGACGCCTCACAGGTCCTCAACTGGCAGCTTCATTAAATAGTACCTGCAAAACACCAGTCTCAACGTCAACAGTGAAGAGGCGACTCCGGGATGCTGACCTAGGCAGAGTTGTGTACCCTATTGTTAAATCAGCAATAGCTAGGCATCACTGTTTAGACTTTTCCTAGCTTTGTGTAGAGTTTGGTGCACTCATTATGAAGGTATTTTGCGAAAATGGGTTACCTGTACATAATGCATTCCTATGGGATTTTATCTAGGGTGCAATGCACAGGGCAGGTTTCACATCACATTTCTTGATGTTTCGTACACTCAGTGTATTTGAAACATCTACATAACTATTTCGTAACACATGTTAAGCCATTATTGGTCTTATTACACCAATTATTTATGCAGTTCCTTCCCATTTAAATGAATGGCTGCCATCTTGAAAATAGGCTGCTGGGACTGATTATAGACAAAATCGATGATGACTCTATATAGCAAAAATAACTTCCCCAATGGGTCTCCATTTCTGTGTGAAATTTGGTGTAGTTATCATCTAGGGTACCATTTGTTAATAGAGCACATCCCAAAAGTGTCCATTCTGGCTCAATATACCCCAAAATGCATACATGTATGACCTTTGACCCCCCAAGATGGGCCCATAGAGATGTCATTACCATTCCAGTTGTTTTATACCTTAATATGAGTTGAATTATGAAGTTAATAACATATCAGATTGCCTTAGTTTGAGAAGATTGTTCCCTGATAATACAATATTGCATGTCTTACCCTGATCCTGTTGGCCCAACTAAGGGTCATAACATAATGCAGAGATTTTAGCTACCTCCACATTTAGCTACCTCCGATAAATGGCTATCATACCAAAATATATCCCATAGACATGGACCTTAATGAAAATCATTATTCGACTTTGCCACCCCAAAGTGGACAAATACGTTAAATGTGGCCCTCTCGCCCATGCCTTCAGAAAGTATTCAAGTTTCAAGTGTTAATGTCACGTGCACAAGTACAGTGAAATGCTTTCCTGCAAACTCTAAACCGAACAATGCAGTAATCAATAACAATGTAATACTAAAAATAACATAAGAAAAAAGTAAGTAAGGATACTATATTATACAGGGTCAGTCAGTTCGAGTACCATATTTACAATGTGCAGTGATACTGAAGTGATACACCCCTTTACTTTTTCCACATTTTGTTGTGTTACAAATTGGGATTAAAATGGACTTAATAGTATTTTTTTTTCTTCAACGATCTACACAAAATACTCTAATGTCAAAGTGGAAGAAAAATTATAATTATTTTAAAAGATGAATGGAAAATAAAACACTAATATCTTGATTAGATATGTTTTCAACCCCCTGAGTCAATACATGTTAGAATCACCTTTGGCAGCGATTACAGATATGAGTCTTTTTGGGTAAGTCTCTAAGAGCTTTGAACACCTGGATTGTACAATATTTGCACATGATTCTTTTTTAAACTCTTCAAGCTCTGTCAAATTGGTTGTTGATCATTGCAAGACAGCCATTTTCAAGTCTTGCCATAGATTTTCAAGCCGATTTAAGTCAAAACTGCATCTAGGCCACTAAGGAACATTCAATGTCGTCTTGGTAAGCAATTCCAGTGTATATTTGGTCTTGAGTTTTAGGTTATTGTCCTGCTGAAAGGGGAATTTGTCTTCCAGTATATGTTGGAAAGCAGACTGAACCAGGTTTTCCTCTAGGATTTTGCCTGTGCTTAGCTCTATTCCATTTATTTTTATCCTAAAAAATGACCTAGTCCTTGCCGATGACGAGCATATCCATAACATGATGCAGCCACCACCATGATTGAAAATATGAAGAGTGGTACACAGTGATGTGTTGTGTTGGATTTTCCCCAAAACAAATGTATTTGTATTCGGACAAAAAAGTCAATTTCTTAGCCAAATTTTTTGCAGTATTACTTTAGTGTGCTATTGCAAACAGGATGCATGTTTTGCAATATTTTTATTCCGTACAGACTTCCTTCTTTTCACTTTGTCAATTAGGTTAGTATTGTGGAGTAACTACAATGTTGTTGATCCATCCTCAGTTTTCTCCTATCACAGCCATTCAACTCTGTAACTGTTTTAAAGTCACCATTGGCCTCATGGTGAAATCCCTGAGCGGTTTCCTTCCTCTCCGGGAACTGAGTTAGGAAGGATGCCTGTATCTTTGTAGTGACTGGGTGTATTGATACACCATCCAAAGCTTAATTACAGATAATTGTATATGTGGGTACAAAGATGGGGTAATCATTCAAAATGCATGTTAACCACCATTATTACACACATCTAGACATACTCAAACCGGTGCACCTTGCACCTACTACCATACCCCATTGAAATATGTTGTCTTCCCCATTCGCCCTCTGAATGGCACACATACACAATCCTTGTCTGAAGGCTTAAAAATCCTTCTTTAACCTGTCTTCTTCCCTTCAGCTACACTGATTGAAGTGGATTTAACAAGTAACATCAATAAGGGATCATGGCATTAACCTGGAACCACCTGGTCAGTCTATGTCATGGAAAGACCATGTGTTCCTAGTGTTTTGTACACTCATATCTGTCTTCCACCTTCCCACTCAATGTCTCAGTTTCTCTATGCGCCTCACAATGCTTCACCAGAGCACATCAACCCACACACAAATGCACACGCACACACACACACACAGGGCCATATGTTAGACTCAGTCAGGGCTGAGGTAGGTTAACCTCGACATTCAGGTAGCTAGTCCTGAGACTGCAGTCACAACACGAAGCTGTGTAGTGGCGGAATAGATTGATGGGACTATTGGGGGAGGAATCCAAAAGTGGATCTGGATCATGCAAATAACTAGGCAAAAAATAGGAAAGCGCGAGACCCCCCTACCGCCGCCCAACCCTGACACTCCCCTCATCCAATGACATGCTTGGGTCGAGCCAGCGCTTTGCGGTCACCGGCGGGTCATCCTACCGCTTCCTTCTATTGAGTGTGGGGGAGCTATACTCCTGACTGGGGCCGCTGAGGGACAAACGGCCTGTTGAACAACAGCATGTCATATAGGAAACTGTCCCATCCAAACCCCCGCAACGTAGGGAGGGAGGAGGGTAGGGAAAGGGAGACTGTGTAAGGAGGGGACAGGTGAGCAGTGAACACCTTAGTGAACAATCTAATTCTAGTCCAAATAGTATGAAGGGGCCCTGAGAGAATGACACTGAAGACACCAAGTATTGTGTGTGTGTGTGTGTGTGTAAAGCACACGTTAAGAGGCCTTGGTTTCTCGTTTGAATCCCCTGGGGATGAGTTGACAAAGCCCCCTACAGTTTGTCTGTCCGTTCTACGTTGATGAACAATAGCTGAAGGTCAGGGGTCTCCTTGCTACAAGCCTACCCCCAACCCACCAACGCTCCCTCCCCAGTGCCCCCCACTGCTTCCTCCTTCACAGCCCCCTCAGACAGCACAATGCCACCAACCAGTGCCAACCTTAAGAGACAATACTTACCACTGCACTAGCCAAAACATGCAGTACTCATACACATATAAACCACCATCAAGTGTCGCAAACTTTTGGTTCTTGGATCACTGTATCAAATTCAGAGGTTGTAGGACTTACCGAAGCAGAACTCTGCCTTTGGTCGCAGTTTAGTGGCATCACTCACCTAGGAGAGAGCGTGATAGAGAGAGAGGAAGACAATGAGTGAAAGTGGGCCAGATGTTAATGTTTCCCCTATATGCATTTATCAGCGGCACCCGATCGCTGCTAAATGCACACCACCGCTGTTATTTATTTTCAGGATAGAAAAACTATTTCAGTGTAACCTTAAATGACTAAACAGAAAGTATGTAGAATATATATATACCTATATATTGTTTAATAATATAATATTTAAGAACTATAAAACCCCATAAATAAAAGCTAGACAGTCAAGGAGAATTAAAAATAAATAAGAATTTAGGAGTATTTTTGTCATGGCTGGATTACTGACAGGGCACATGCCCAGGTGCCCCAATTTGCTTTCAAACTAAAAAAAAATGTATCCGCTCCATGGAAACATTTATAGAAGTATAGGAAATGAACTGAAAAACTGCACATTTTTCTCTCTGCCACCAAATCTGGACTTATTTCAACTGCGCCAATGGGCTGACCACGGCCATTACTACCCCCACCCCTCCCCACGACTGTTGCCACCACCAAATAAATAAAAAACTAGGGGAAACAGTGGATGTTCACACCTAAGACTGTGGTTTGCCATGTCTGTGTCTGTCAGACAGGATATAATTGGACAACTTGACTGACCTTGGAGATATAGGAGAGTTTGAGGGAGCCAACATGTTCAGCTCCTTTGGGCAGGTTCTAAACATGAGACAGAGAGAGAGAAGAGAGAGAAGGATTGAGATAAATTGTGAGATTGCAAACCTGAAAACAATGTAACAAAGTGCTTAAATAGGACAGTGGTAGAAAAGGAAATCAAAGGGACAGCTAAAGAAGTTTCAGAGGAGAATAGAACTTGAGTGACACAGAGTCTGAAGACCGTCTGAGAATCAAAGAAATTCAACAGTGATGAAGCATTAAACTTTTAGCAGGTCTTGGAGAAGGAGATGGAAACTAAACTGAATTAAATAATTCAGAGCCCAGGGCAGCATCAATAAATGATATATTTTTGGGGGGCATGACCAAGTATGTCTTTGTACAATTATTCCTCACTGAGCTCCCACTCCCAACCAAACAAAATGACGTGCATTTAAATGGCTGCAAAGCAGCATTCTCAGGAGAGTGTTTTCTGTTTACACCTATGTTTGATTGATTGGTTAGCATCTACATCAGGTTTACAAGATTTGTATTCATATTTTTACTCGGTCGGGCTTCGACCTCGGTATCACATAAACATACATAAGACATGGAAGAATGCATATAATTGCAGGAAATTAGCTTTAAAACAGCAAAAGAAATCTCTGCCCCATGCAAAATGTGTAGAATTGCCGGAAATTAGCTTTAATAATATGCCATTTAGCAGACGCTTTTATCCAAAGCGACTTACAGTCATGCGTGCATAATTTTTTTTTAACGTATGGGTGGTCCCGGGGATCGAACCCACTACCCTGGCGTTACAAGCGCCATGCTCTACCAATTGAGCTACAAAGGACCACTGCAACATTTTCTCTCCGCCAGCACGAGTGGTGTGAACAGTTTGGGGTCGCATGGGTTGCGAGGTGGGGGTTTGTTACTAAACCGATAAATTACATTATCCATCCGGACCTTTGCCACCAAGGAAATTTGTGTGACCGGACCTTCTCAAATAGTACCCCTGCTATAGAGCACTACTCTCCTATCATACAGTGCCAACTGTAAAGCAGCTATACCTTATATAGCAGGAGCGTAAAATGCCAGGAGAAGTTCAGAGATTAAGTTGCTCATGAGCCGGTCATGAGACCTACACACATCACAAGAGATGGTAGACGGACGAATGGACCAACGGACGGCTGGGCAGACCTGTAACTGGACTCGGTTATCCCAGACGTAACATCATCTCCCCAGCGGATGACACACACATTTCTTCTTGATGGCTCAGAGTGGTCTGGCCAGACCAGACAGATCAATCCAGTCCAACACTTTATGAGATTAGGTCAGTCCAAACACAAGCAGCTATTCAATCCATCCTACTGCTACTGTCCTACTACAGTGCATACAGTAAGTACATGAGTCCGTTTCAGCTGCTGCCCATTCAAGTAATGACATCAGCCTAAATGCATGTGTTAAGCACACAGACATTATAGAATGATGACTGTTGAGGGTAGTGAGAGCATCATAGCCCAACTCATGATAACCGCTGCGAAATGTATGTAGTCAAGAACTACACCTCCCAGGGTGTGTGTGTGTGTGTCTGTTCTGTGTGCATGTGTCTGCATCTGTCTGCTTCTGTGTGTGTGTGTACTCCCCTGCTGCCCTACCTGTGGGTTGTCCATGTACCACACCAGGCTACCCTCCCTGGTGTCCAGGATGAAATAGCGTCGGAGGAACTTGCCGCTGTTCTCATTCTCCTCGATGTCCAGGAAGCCACAGATCCGGTTCTGCCGATCCACGTAAGGCATCTCCCCGCCTCAGTCTGCTCATTCCACTGCTGCTAAGGAGGGGATGATGAGGAGGCGAGAGAGAGAGATAGATGAGAGGAAGAGAGTAAGAGGAGTGGGGGGGGGGGGTGATAGAGAGAAAGAGAGAGGAAGTGAAAGAGAGATAGAAGAGAGGGAGAGAAAGCAAGCAGGAGTCAGAATCGGTCTTTCAACTAAGCAGCCAAAGAAGCGATAAGTTAGTCTAGTCTACAGCTGTGGTCAACGGTACACGGCTACTACACCATTCATACTCTTTATGGGACAGTCACAGTCAACACTCCCTTCCCTCACTCCCTCCCTCACCAATGACAGAGAGGCACGCCTTATCCCTGATATGAATACAAGCGGGCAGATTTCACAAGGGGCTTAGGGAGGGTTTATAATGCCATAAGTCAACATTTCAATGCTGGCTACAGAGAGAGCTGGAAGGCTTATGCTGCTTACACTCCCACTCACCTGTAGCCCCTTGAATCCCAGATTGCCCCTTTAAATGTCATGACACTGATGAGTTCAACACAAGCCCAACTCTCTTTATAATCTCTCTGAAAACAAAGTGTTTCTTTCCATAAATTATACAAGAAGCGCAGGAAAAACAGGTCATCTAAATGTTACTGTGGTAACATTCAGTGACCTTCTCTACTTTCCCCAATAGGTTAGTCGAACTAACTACGGCACGATTTTTCCCTGCATAGTCTTTGTCGCACTGTATAAAGATTCAAAAAGTGCATCTGCTGATGTTCTCAACGGTATGTTGAAGATTGGGTTCCCTATCAATGCATTGGTTTTAAAATGACACTGAAAATACCAGAGGCTGTTCAGACCAGGGTCGTGTTCATTAGGCACCAAATGGAAGACAACAGACCAAACAGGGATGGACTACCTGGAACTGTCCAATAAGACACGCTCATTTTAGTTGCAAAACATTTTAACATGTAGCGTGCCCATGAACACGACCATGGTGAGCGTGCTGTATTGAGGCCATACAGGTGGGGTAGAGTATATGCTGTCCCAGTAGTGTTGTGTGCCAATGTGGCCCTTTATAGCTTAAAGTGATGCTCCAGAGATTTTGTATAATTTCAGCCAGTAGTTCTGAAAGTAGTGCTCACGAGCCAAAACAGGTCCCAGAAAATTGTGCACAATTGTTTACTATGTCATCCATTTTGTATGCTATGTCACCTCCTGCAAAAATATGTACAGTATATTTTAAAAAATGCAATTCAAATTCGTACAATAAGTTACGGATTTGTAAGCGCTTAAGATCCAGGATTGCATCTTCAACTATCTAAAGCCTTCAGACATCAAAGGGCCCAGGCCCCTGAAGCCCCAGCTCCTGTATGTGGTGTTGAGGTAATGGTGCTGAAAGCTAGGCCCGGCCATGCACGCATGCACACACCAACGCCGGCACACAGACCAACGGTCCACATTTCCTGCCGCCTGGGTCTGTCCAGGGGGAGGAAGTGAGAGCGTGGCTGAGGCATGGGACTATTTACAAACAGGCCGCTCCGCTCCAGTGCGAGGCTCAGCTGGCTGGATGGCATGCCCCCAGACTATGGGATCTCTCCAAGGCCAGTTTCCCATGTCGCCCTCCCCCGTCAATCAGGGTCATTGGGGAACATTGAAGTTGAGCCTGAAGCGTTGGGGGAGCGTTTGGTGTTCAGAGGGGCGGCTAGGTAGTGAAGTGACCTCTGGCCCAGTGGGAATAACTACCACACAGCGTTAAGGTTGTGGCTCAGGGGTTCAGGATGATACACAGGAACAGCACTGCTGGATAAGTAAGCACACTGGGATTAACATACTTAGCCTGGCCAGGTGCCCTGGAGATCCCAACACACACACACACACACACACACAGGCCGCAGGGCATTTCAGGGCGCGTTCTCAGAGCATGCACAGAACAGCTGGCAGGCATATTCACAGTAATTTTCAACCGCTCCTTGTCCTAGTCTATAATCCCCACGTCTTAAACTGACCATCATCATCCCTGTTCCCAAGAACTCTAAGGCCTCATGCCACAATGACTACCGCTCTCTTGCACTCACATATCTAATCATGAAGTGCTTTGAAAGACTGGTTATGACACACATCAAATCCATAATCCTAGACACCCAAGACCCACTCCAATTTGCATACCACCCCAACAGATCCATAGACGACGCAATCTCAATTGCACTCCACACTGCCCTCACCCACCTAAATAAGAGGAATACCTCTGTGAGACTGCTGTTCATTGACTATAGCTCAGTGTTAAACACCATTGTCCTCTCCAAGCTCGTCACCAAGCTTAAGACCCTGGGACTGAACACCTCCCTCTGCAACTGGATCCTGGACTTCCTGACAGGCCGACCCCAGGGTAGGCAACATCACCTTCGCCACGCCGACCCTCAACACGGAGGCCCCACAGGGGTGTGTGCTTAGTCCCCTCCTGTACTCCCTGTTCACCCACGACTGCGTGGCCACGCACGACTCCGATGAGACCGCCTACATCGACAGGGCTTCAAGTTCCTTGGTCTCCAAATCACTAAGGACTTAAAAAGGTCCACACACGTGCACAGTCATGAAGAAGGCGCGACAGCGCCTCTTCCCCATCAGGAGGTTGAACAAGTTTGGCATGGGCCCTCAAATCCTCAAAAAGTTGTACAGTTGCACCATAGAGAGCATCTTGAATGGCTGCATCACTGCTTGGTATGGCAACCGCCCTAGATGTCATGGCGCTACAGAGGGTGCAGACAGCCCAGTACATCACTGGGGCTGAGCTCCCTGCCATCCAGGACCTCTATATCAGGCGGTGTGAAAGGAAGGCCCGGAAAATCGTTAAAGATTCCAGCCACCCAAGCCATAGACTGTTCTCTCTGCTTTCGCACAGCAAGCGGTACAGTGCATCAAGTCTGACACCAACAGGCTCCTGAACAGTTTCTATCCCCAAGCCATAAGACTGCTAAATAGCTTATAAAATGGATACACAGACTATTTGAGTTGACCCTTGTATTTGCACACTCACATGACACTACAAACTCACGCACACTGACACGCCCACACACAATTTGCTCACATACACATAACATGCGCACACATTTATACTGACTCTACACACACTCACAATCATCATATACGCTGCTGTTACTCTGTTTATCCTATATCCTGATGCCTAGTCACCTTACCCCTACACATATCAACCTCTATCACTCCATTATCCTTGCATTGTAAATATGGTACTGCAACTGACCCTGTATATAGTATGCTCACTTACTTTATCGTGTTCTTATTTATTTTTCTCGTGTGTTTTTGATCTACCTTTTGTTATTTTTAGTACTACATTGATATTGATTAATGCATTGTTGGTTTTAAAGCTTGCAAGAAAGGCATTTCACTGTACTTGTTCACGTGACACTAAAACTTGAAACACAGGTCTGTATAGCAGCAGTGTCCTGCACACACAGGTGAAGCTAATGAAGGAAAAGCTCAGTGCATGTGTGTGTGTGACTGTGTGTGTGCATTGTGGTGAGGAAGCAGAGGCATGTGTAGTAAGATATAAGAGGAGCGCTCAGTCATTCTCATCTCCCAGACACTCCTCTGAGGTTAGCGTGTCGAGAAGACAGGTCGTCTGAGGCGTTGTGGACAGATATGTGAAACCATAAAAACATTCCATGGGCCTGTCATGCCAAATAGTGTCCACTTGCCAAAATATGTCCACCACAATGGGATTCAAGCTGTTAGCGTCCGTTGCTATATCAACAGTGTGATGCGCTAATGCTTCTAATTTGGTCGATCATTACAGCCAAAATTATGTTATTTTCATCCCCAGTATGTAAACATGGCTGATTTCCGTAACAATTTTCACTTGTGACACACTGATGCTCCTTGACAGGCTCTCTGGCTATGGGCCTGAATGCTAACAGCACATATCCATTAAAGCTCTGGTGTTAATGGATCATTCACTGCATTCCCTGGGCCATACACTCAGGATGCACTCTGAAATGGCACCCGATTCTCTAGATGGTGCACTACTTTTAACCAAGGGCTGTGGTCAAAAGGAGAGTACTATAGAGAATAGAGGGCCATTTCGAATGTACCCTCTGCCTGGACGAGTCCTGCACTAAGCTATTAGACTGGGTGCTTTTTTCATATCTACAGTGAGGGAAAAAAGTATTTGATCCCCTGCTGATTTTGTACGTTTGCCCACTGACAAAGAAATGATCAGTCTATCATTGTAATGGTAGGTTTATTTGAACAGTGAGAGACAGAATAACCACAAAAAAATCCAGAAAAACGCATGTCAAAAATTCTATAAATTGATTTGCATTTTAATGAGGGAAATAAGTATTTGACCTCCTCTCAATCAGAAAGATTTCTGGCTCCCAGGTGACTTTTATACAGGTAACGAGCTGAGATTAGGAGCACACTCTTAAAGGGAGTGCTCCTAATCTCAGCTTGTTACCTGTATAAAAGACACCTGTTCACAGAAGCAATCAATCAATCAGATTCCAAACTCTCCACCATGGCCAAGACCAAAGAGCTCTCCAAGGATGTCAGGGACAAGATTGTAGACCTACACAAGGCTGGAATGGGCTACAAGAACATCGCCAAGCAGCTTGGTGAGAAGGTGACAACAGTTGCTGCGATTATTCGCAAATGGAAGAAACACAAAATAACTGTCAATCTCCCTCGGCCTGGGGCTCCATGCAAGATCTTACCTCGTGGAGTTGCAATGATCATGAGAACGGTGAGAAATCAGCCCAGAACTACACGGGAGGATCTTGGAAATGATCTCAAGGCAGCTGGGACCATAGTCACCAAGAAAACAATTGGTAACACACTACGCCGTGAAGGACTGAACTCCTGCAGCGCCCGCAAGGTCCCCCTGCTCAAGAAAGCACATATACAGGGCCGTCTGAAGTTTGCCAATGAACATCTGAATGATTAAGAGGAGAACTGGGTGAAAGTGCTGTGGTCAGATGAGACCAAAATCGAGCTCTTTGGCATCAACTCAACTCGCCGTGTTTGGAGGAGGAGGAATGCTGCCTATGACCCCAAGAACACCATCACCACCGTCAAACATGGAGGTGGAAACATTATGCTTTGGGGGTGTTTTTCTGCTAAGGGGACAGGACAACTTTACCGCATCAAAGGGACGATGGACAGGGCCATGTACCGTCAAATCTTGGGTGAGAACCTCCTTCCCTCAGCCAGGGCATTGAAAATGGGTCGTGGATGGGTGTTCCAGCATGACAATGACCCAAAACACACGGCCAAGGCAACAAAGGAGTGGCTCAAGAAGAAGCACATTAAGGTCCTGGAGTGGCCTAGCCAGTCTCCAGACCTTAATCCCATAGAAAATCTGTGGAGGGAGCTGAAGGTTCGAGTTGCCAAACGTCAGCCTCGAAACCTTAATGACTTGGAGAAGATCTGCAAAGAGGAGTGGGACAAAATCCCTCCTGAGATGTGTGCAAACCTGGTGGCCAACTACAAGAAACGTCTGACCTCTGTGATTGCCAACAAGGGTTTTGCCACCAAGTACTAAGTCATGTTTTGCAGAGGGGTCAAATACTTATTTCCTTCATTAAAATGCAAATCAATTTATAAAATTTTTGACATGCGTTTTTCTGGATTTTGTTGTTGTTATTCTGTCTCTCACTGTTCAAATAAACCTACCATTAAAATTATAGACTGATCATGTCTTTGTCAGTGGGCAAACGTACAAAATCAGCAGGGGATCAAATACTTTTTTCCCTCACTGTAACTTGTGTACTGTAGGCCTAGTGTAAAAAGTTGAAGTGCTTTCAGTCATTCAACCTAATTACAGTGTGCTTGGAATGCAACAAAAATATATGTAATGGGGTCACACAAGGAAGATAAACAGTGTTTGCGTACCAACCAGAGAAAATGAGAGATGGGGAGAAAGAGAGGGGGTGGAGAGCGAGAGAGAGCAAGAAAGATACACCGCCGTTTTTTTTATACCAGCTTCCAAAGAAGTCGAAAACGTCAATTGAAAACCAACACTGTATGCTACCTGTGTTAGCTGAAACACCAGCTGTGGAAAGACAAGACATTCCTGAACCATGACATCACTCAATATCAACTTCTTTATCAACAAACATATGACATGGCCCTGCCTCTTGCTGCTGCATTGGACAGTGATATGCCATAGAGCAGGGGTGGCCTGGAGTGATGCAGTGTGTGCAGGCTTTTGTTCCTGCCCAGCTCTAACACACTGTTTTAAATTGTCAAAATTGAAGACAATTGAAGACTTAAATTAACTATCTAAACTGAAGACCATAATAAGTGGACAAACTGAATCAGGTGTTAGTACTGCGCTGGAACAAAAGCAAGACCACCTAGCCACCTGGCTGCAGACCTCCTGTGTCCAGGGCGATACAGAGCAGAGCAGGGTCCCTCCTGGGGCCAAAGTTCCAGGACCTCAGAATAGCTCCCTCCCTCTCCATCCCTACTTACTCTCTCTCCTCTTTGCAGTTTCCTCTTCTCTTCTGAGTCTTTCCCTCTATCTATCTCTCTCAGTATGTGTACAGCTGTGACTTAGTCCTAGCCTCCCAAATCTCATGGTTGCCTGAACACACACCCTCCAGGGAATTGGGCTTTTGGTATTATTTTTAGGACCAGAAAACAGAGAGAGAAAAAGAAAGAAAAAGAAAAGAGAGAACCTGAATGCGGCCGAGTTGATGTTAGACCTTTTTTATAGTCGACCACACACGCCCCCACACACAACTTTGACTCATGTCCTTGTTTCCACTGCGAGCGCAGAGTGCACAAGGTCCTAATCTCAATCGCTCTGTAGCCAATACCTATCAACACACACCCTCCTACAGTGTTACATACTTACTTTCGCTTGTCACTGATAGGGGACAGTATATGGGACATATATAACAGTGCAATAAAAGGTGTGGTTTGGGGTTTTCAGTTATTCAAACAGTCATTGTGTGTTTTTTGGGCAAACAAATGAGCAACGTACAGGTATGAAGTAAGAAGAAATTGTTGCATTGATTGGTGTAAAAACATGGTTAGGCCTATTATAGCTAATATTATTATATTAAACATGTGGGGGGGTTTTCTAGACGATTGACCTTTATTGGTTTTGGCCACATCAACCACCCGCGCACACCACTGATTCACATTCACAATGTGTTATTTCCTTATTTTTGTAAAATATTTTATTCATGATTTATTTTTTACAATACAAAATATACACATCCAAATGATAACAATACAGATGCATACAAACATCCACATCCATCTCCAGAGCCCGTATCACTCTCCACCACATGGCCTCAAACTGCACCATCAGTTTCTCTCCGTCGCCCACACATTTTCAACATTTAGATAATAAAGCATTTGACCTTCCCGTTGTGTTAACGATGGAGGATTGGTTGATTTACAGTTAAGTCCCAAAAAAATTCAAGATGATTGTATCGAAAAGTATCGTCCAACACATCGGGTATCTGACTGCACCCTCATATGCCATGTCTTGAAATATGCAGACAGACGGAATAAAAGTACATTTACATTGTAATACTTCAATGTGTTATTTCCATTTCCTGTCACTTCACTGAATACAATCATCTGCATAGTTGACTGTATATGAAGACCTAATGCTACATTTGGAAAGTTTGAATTACCTCTAGCGTAGGTGTTCTCAGCCAGTGTGCTATGTAGGCCTATATAAAAAGGATGGAAATGACATGGTTCCATTGTGTTCAGCTCCATACAATGGTAGAGATGTTCATCTGTTTCAGAATGATATAGGCTGGCTACACACAAACATAGGCACAGGTGCAAATATCCTCCTTGTCATGGTTGATTACACACATTGTATGAATGTGTGTTTGTTTTTTCACTTTCTTCAGGCCTAGCAACTTTAATGTCTCTCATTTGTCTTCAGAATGATGAGATGATCTTTCAAATGTATGACACCTATTTCCCTATAAAACCCCAAACCATAACAGTGGTGTGACTACTATGTTATAGCATTGCCCACTTGTGCTGGCTTGTATTCAAACAGCTGTCTTGTGGTTGAAGGGCACAGCCTCAACCTTGTTACAGTGGAGTTGTGGGAGTATTGCCTCGGCTGAAGTATGCATCACTATTTCCATCAGACATAGCAGCACAGCACACTTGGTCTACGTCCCAAATAGCAACCTACTCCCAAAATGGGTGATCCTACAGAAGTGCTGCAAATTGCAGTCCCAACCCCAAAAAATATATTTTTTTAAACAGTTAAGTCTCCAAACTTAGGACATTTATTCACATCATGATATGCTCTAATTTAATCCAAGGCAATAAGAAACAAATTATTAAATTAATGTAGTACAAATGTATTGTTTATACAGCTATTTTTATTGAGAGGTGGCTGTCCAAAACTCTGAATCCCAAACTTTATGTTTGAAAATAAAGCAATTACTGATTTTTGTTTTTTTAAATGAACCTTCAATAGAACATCTTGAGTTGTTCTATTATTACTATTGTTACTATCAGTGTGTCCCCTATATTAATTTAGCAACGGCGGGACGCCACTGCTAAATCTTTGCCGCCATTCCAGAATATATTATTTAAAAAATTATTGGGATGGTAAAACGTTTTCAGTGTAAACTCAAACGACTATAACCAAATATAAAGTAAGTAGAAAAGATAATGGAGCTATATATTTCTAAGATCATCTTTGAGAACTAACAACAACCAAAATAAAAACTAGACACTCAGGGAGAATCTAAAATTTAAAAAAAGGTATTGGCCAGCATTGATTTTCTAATAATGTTTGAGTCACTCAGATAGCATAAGAACATGGCATTAGCCCTGGCAAAAAAAGGTGTAGAATTGCTTAAATATATGTTTGCTGTCCAAATTAAAGATAGCCAGCCATATGTTAGCTATGGGGATTTTCTTTCAAGTCCAAAATAAATCAAAATAGTCCAAACCCGGAACGGTCAAAATTGAAACAATAGACAACATAGAAATATATATAGGTCTCATCTTTGTATCTGTGCCATTATGGCGTCTGTGACAGCAAGTTGCATATGCCATGCTCTACCAACTGAGCTACAGAGGACCACCATGTGGGTAGTGGACAAGTGCACACTTCAGGAAAAAGTGTAGACTATTGATATGCATACCCAGCAGAGGGGCTCAAACCATCCAAGAGCCCAAATATTGACATCTGTTTGGCCAAAACAGAGACGTCTATAATGTACTGTACTGTAATGCTGCAATTCTCACCTGGTCGGTCGCAACCCACATTTTTGAATAGGATTTGAATGGGTAGCGGGTGTCTAAAAAATAATAATGATAATAAAAAAGAAATGTTCATGAAAGAATACTCCAGTCTGAACTGAAATTACTAAAACCAGGTAGAAAGTGTTTAGAAATTATAATTAACATAACTTTTTAAATAATTTAATCCCTGAACAATTTTTATTTAATCCCAGTATTTTCAATATAGAGCTATTAGCACTATTTAGCAGATCTAGTTGATCTTGTGGTCTCAAACCAGTAAGCTTATTAATATTCTTAAATCAAGAATATGGGCAAAATGTAATTATTGACAATGAAAAAGGTGGGAATGTTGTTCCCTTGTCATATAATTGTCACACTTACTATCAATATACAGTGAGGGAAAAAATATTTGATCCCCTGCTGATTTTGTACATTTGCCCACTGTCAAAGACATGATCAGTCTATAATTTTAATTGTAGCTTTATTTGAACAGGGAGAGACAGAATAACAACTAAAAAAATCCAGAAAATCGCATGTCAAAAATGTTATAAATTGATTTGCATTTTAATGAGGGTAATAAGTATTTGACCCCTCTGCAAAACATGACTTAGTACTTGGTGGCAAAACCCTTGTTGGCAATCACAGAGGTCAGACGTTTCTTGTAGTTGACCACCAGGTTTGCACACATCTCAGGAGGGATTTTGTCCCACTCCTCTTTGCAGATCTTCTCCAAGTCATTAAGGTTTCGAGGCTGACGTTTGGCAACTCGAAACTTCAGCTCCCTCCACATATTTTCTATGGGATTAAGGTCTGGAGACTGGCTAGGCCACTCCAGCACCTTAATGTACTTCTTCTTGAGCCATTCCTTTTTTGCCTTTTGGGTCATTGTCATGCTGGAATACCCATCTACGACCCATTTTCAATGCCCTGGCTGAGGGAAGGAGGTTCTCACCCAAGATTTGATGGTACATGGCCCCGTCCATCGTCCCTTTGATGCGGGGAAGTTGTCCTGTCCCCTTAGCAGAAAAACACCCCCAAAGCATAATGTTTCCACCTCCATGTTTGACGGTGGGGATGGTGTTCTTGGGGTCATAGGCAGCATTCCTCCTCCTCCAAACACGGCGAGTTGAGTTGATGCCAAAGAGCTCGATTTTGGTCTCATCTGACCACAACAATTTCACCCAGTTCTCCTCTGAATCGTTCAGATGTTCATTGGCAAACTTCAGACGGCCCTGTATATGTGCTTTCTTGAGCAGGGGGACCTTGCGGGCGCTGCAGGATTTCAGTCCTTCACGGCGTAGTGTTACCAATTGTTTTCTTGGTGACTATGGTCCCAGCTGCCTTGAGATCATTGACAAGATCCTCCTGTGTAGTTCTGGGCTGATTTCTCACCATTGTCATGATCATTGCAACTCCACAAGGTGAGATCTTGCATGGAACCCCAGGCAGAGGGAGATTAACAGTTATTTTGTGTTTCTTCCATTTGCGAATAATCGCAGCAACTGTTGTCACCTTCTCACCAAGCTGCTTGGCGATGGTCTTGTAGCCCTTTCCAGCCTTGTGTAGGTCTACAATCTTGTCCCTGACATCCTTTGAGAGCTCTTTGGTCTTGGCCATGGTGGAGAGTTTGGAACACCTGGGAGCCAGAAATCTTTCTGATTGAGAGGGGGTCAAATACTTATTTCCCTTATTAAAATGCAAATCAATTTATAACATTTTTGACATGCGTTTTTCTGGATTTTTTTGTTGTTATTCTGTCTCTCACTGTTCAAATAAACCTACCATTAAAATTATAGACTGATCATTTCTTTGTCAGTGGCCAAACGTACAAAATCAGCAGGGGATCAAATACTTTTTTCCCTCACTGTAGCATAAAAAATATTTTTCCAGATAGCATTTTTTTGGGCGAATATTGGGTGGCGACTGAGACAACCTGGTTCAATTTGGGTACCGGTGCAAACCAGTTGAGAACCACTGCTGTAATGTACTCTACTGTGCTGTACTGTACTCTGCTCTACTGTACAGTACTCTACCCGACACTACTGTTCTCTACTGTACAGTACTCAAGTTTACTCTACTTGAGTTTGTTACAATTGAAGACAGGGCCAATGGACTGTTGATCTAGGCCAATGGACTACATCAACTCAGTCTTTAACTTGTCATGGTCTCAACTCACTGGGTCTGGATCTTGGGACCAATGTCCTGGTATAGATCTTGGTGTTGGCTCCTGGATTTTACGTTAGTCTTTGGTTTACAAACCATAAGCAACCCAATTTGAAGAAGACAATGCTCTCTTATCATTGGCTGATCAGTCCCAACCCATAGTAATCCCCACCCAGTTGACACATTTTAAATGGCGGAAGCCCTCAATGGCAATGTCTATACTAAAATTAGTTGTATCCATCTAGAGTCCTTCATTTCTCTATGATTGACAGTTCAGACCGAAACACCTGTTATTTTTGCCAAATATAGGTAAAGTGATAATTTAAACATCTAACAACATAATTAATTAGATGCATAAGTAATTCAATCATTTATGTTTCAGATCAACAATCAACATTTGACAGAGAACAATAGATAATATCTCTAAATTCAATTTAAAGGTTTTGAAAATCAGGTTAAAAATAATGTATTTACTATTTTGTTAATTTGGTATGCAAATACAATTTCTAAAATGAATTTGTAATAGAAGGTTAATAAAAATGATCACTACTGTGCAGGGTTCTCCCTTTATTGAAACTTTTTCACTATGTTTATGTAGTGACAAATGTAGTGGTGTTAAAGAATTCAGGTAAATATTTCAAATATACAATACAAATAAAGTGTGCCAGTAGTATATATTGTACAGGTGTGTCTACCTGAGATATGTTGGAAGACATGTGCGCTGAAAGTTTGGGAAAAATAGGATACGAATTCACTTTTTTTTTTACCACCAATTTACACCACTTCTGTAGAATGACACATGTGCAGACATAGGATCTTAATTTGATTACCCTGTACTGCTGAGCGATTAGTGCTTTTTGAGGTCAGTTTGGTTTTGGCTCGATTATAAAAAAATAATCAAGTTGTTTTTAATTTCGGATTCAATTATTTTGGTTGAATGCTATAACACAGAATAAAACAATTAATAAAAGTCCCATGATGGTCATGACTGCTGCCCATTACTGCTTATCACTTATTAACCATAATTTATTCACATTACTTTACAAATATATTTCAGTTGTGTATATTACATTTGTATTATTTGATGACTTTATTATTTCATTCCAAGTCATCATCTCATCTCTATAGAGCTGCTGCCTATGCTGTCTGACAAATTCACTATTTTGTAGTTCTTCAAAGTAAATAAGGCATACTTTTATGACTGCTGAATACCAACTATCAAATCACTTTATAAATGTACTGTATTTTCAGGTAGAGATACCCCGCAAAGCAACAGCTGCTCTCTATATCCCTCACGATTGCGCATTCTTGGACAGCACAGTGACGCACAGTATAGTACAGTAAAGACAAGTAGAGTATAGTTCAGTACAGTTTAGTACACTAGAGTACAGTATAATGTACTGAACTCTACTGTGATGTGCTGTACTGTACTCTACTGTGCTGTGCTCTACCATGATGTCTAAACTTGTGAAACATAGACGTCTATGATTGGTTCAGATTTGGTCTGGTACTGACCAACCCAAATTTGGTCTGGTTTGGTGGCGGAGCTCATTAGAATAATAGCCAATGTGTAGAATAATACCCATATATGCAAAGGATGATATTGCATATTTATACCTTTGTGTACCTATTCAGGATGCATCACCATGTAGAGAATGAAGTTCATATCCATAATTATGCATTTATGTGTAGTACAAAAAGGGGGACCTATAATGTAATTCCGTTACTGGGTGTAACTGCACTTCACTGACTGTAGTTCAATAACCAAAATAGATTTTTTCAAAGTCAAGGTGTCATGTCATAGCTGACACCGCATTCTTTCTGCAGACATCTTTGAATCTTAATTCTGAGCTGATATTTAACCGTTTTTGGAAAACGTGGTCGCATAAAAAAAATGAGGGAGCTTATACCATAATACTGTTCCCAAACTTTGCATCTGCACAGTTCTTCAAGTAAATGTGTCTTTGTGAAAATGTCTGTGTAAATTGTTCAACGTAGTGCTTGTGCATAAAGTTGTATGATTTGTTAAACTTTGAAATCAATGGTTTTTTGGGGGGCATACACTTTAAAGTGAAAAATCTGTGCCTCAGCATAGTTCCGTTCTCGTGGAATTGCCCATAGTAGATAAAGTAGCCTACCGTAACTACGCTTCATGAGCGGGTTGTTTTTGAATTTGTTAAGATTTATAGGCTACTGTTACATAGCAGTTTGTATTAACAACAATAACAGACTGTGACACATTGAGGACAGTTCAGCCTTCCACACAACCATAATACTTCCCTGATATGACGAGAAACACATAGGCCTAAATATCATGCGCGACATTAAATTATAGAAAGTAACTTTGATTCTAACAAAGTACTGATACACAGTATCAAAAAGTGTAACATCGACTTTAGTCGGCTACTGTAAAATTGGCTATGTAGGCTATATTTACATTCAGGGTGCGTTCAATGTCCCTAGCGCTCTACGTATTCATGCGAAGCTACGTTGTATCCTAACATCGAATTCTCACACAATAAAGAACATTTCGGAATACTTACATATTTCTGTTATTTCGGAATGCTATAGGCAGCTTGAGAGTTCTTTTTGGATGAACCGAAAGGAGTTTCAGCCCATCTCCCACCACGTATATTTCATGTGTGTGAAGCTAGCCACAATAAGGATAAACAACAATAGTGGAATTTGCAGTTCGCCTTCAAAATAAAAGACCCCATTGAAAGTGATTCAAACGGATACAAATAGTGGAATCATGCCATATTTGCATTAGATAATACTAAACAAGGTCGGAATGTTGTTATATAAATTAAACAAAAGACAACTAGTTAATTTGACCAACAACAAAAAAATAGCACTGTGGATGTATTAGACTTCAGAATTGTATTGGGCCATGCTTATATGCACTGTAGAGCCTAACCAATGGATGTTGCACCCATGGATTGGGTTATCAGCCTACTCGGTGACACCCACATAACACAACTATGTAGAGTTTACACAAATGTTAGCATCTTAGCTCTTATTAGGAAACTTTAACTGTGGGGAATCAGCCCACCACAGCCTATTGTGTGTCTTGAACATACATATTGGACTGTACAGCCTAAACTAGAGATTGTGCACCTATGAAATTGGGTATCAGCCTACTCGGTGACACCCACAGAACACAACTGTAAAGGGTTTTGACAAATATTAGTGTCATAGCACATATTGCTGGACTTTGAAATCGGTGTGAAATTAGCCACATTAAGCTCACCAGTCAACCTACTATTACATTTTTTTACATTTTCGTCATTTAGCAGACGCTCTTATCCAGAGCGACTTACAAATTGGTGCATTCACCTTATGATAGCCAGTGGGACAACCACTTTACAATTTGTATTTTATTTTTATTTTTATTTTTGGGGGGTGGGGTAAGGGGGAATAGAAGGATTACTTTATCCTATCCCAGGTATTCCTTAAAGAGGTGGGGTTTCAAGTGTCTCCAGAAGGTGGTGAGTGACTCCGCGGTCCTGGCGTCGTGAGGGAGCTTGTTCCACCATTGGGGTGCTATGTATTGAACATTCATATTGCATATTTTATTAAATTGATGCATTTATTTATCATAATGTTTAACATTATCTAGCCCAAATATGGCATGATTCCACTATGTATCATTTTAAAATCACTTTCAATGGAGGACTTTCATTCCTTATTGTGGCTAGCTTCACACAGGTGTATATTTCCTACCTATCCCAACGCTTTAGGAATAGGTGGAGTGCGGGCAGGTGTGGGCGTGGAGAGGAGTTTACCGTTTTTTTTGGTGCTGCAAAGGATTATGGTAGGAGTAGGCAAGTATTCATATTTTTATGCAGAAGGCCAACGTTTATGAGGCCACATATTCAATTTTCCAGCCTTAGTTCAAATGTTCCAAACATATAATGGGACAGATTCATTCAAACCTATCTTACTTTTGCCTATTATATTCCCTTCTATTCTATTTAATTTTGTTTCCGTCTATTCTACTCCATTCAGAACCTTCTATTCTGCTCTCTGAAAAGCCACTAAGGTCCTTTGCCAGCAGAATTCAAACCTATCAAATACTTTTATATAAAACTATTTCACATAGCCTCCCAGTAAAAGAGGATGCATGCTTCAAATAAAATCTAATCAAATTGTATTGGTCGCATACACATATTTAGCGGCTGTTATTGTGGGTGTAGCGAAATGCTTGTGTTCCTAGCTCCAACAGTGCAGTAATATCTAACAATAAACACAAATCTAAAAAGTAAACAAATGGAATTAAGAAATATTAGGACAAGCAATGTCAGAGTCCGGAGTATATATATGTGTGTATAGACAATATGGACAGTATATGGATAGAATATGTAGTATATCTGAATAATAGTATATGTCCAGCAATGGTTACAGTGGGGGAAAAAAGTATTTAGTCAGCCACCAATTGTGCAAGTTCTCCCACTTAAAAAGATGAAATGGCCTGTAATTCTCATCATAGGTACACGTCAACTATGACAGACAAAATGAGGAAAAAAATCCAGAAAATCACATTGTAGGATTTTTTATGAATTTATTTGCAAATTATGGTGGAAAATAAGTATTTGGTCAATAACAAAAGTTTCTCAATACTTTGTTATATACCCCTTGTTGGCAATGACACAGGTCAAACGTTTTCTGTAAGTCTTCACAAGGTTTTCACACACTGTTGCTGGTATTCTGGCCCATTCCTCCATGCAGATCTCCTCTAGAGCAGTGATGTTTTGGGGCTGTCGCTGGGCAACACGGACTTTCAACTCCCCTCCAAATATTTTCTATGAGGTTGAGATCTGGAGACTGGCTAGGCCACTCCAGGACCTTGAAATGCTTCTTACGAAGCCACTCCTTCGTTGCCCGGGCGGTGTGTTTGGGATCATTGTCATGCTGAAAGACCCAGCCACGTTTCATCTTCAATGCCCTTGCTGATGGAAGGAGGTTTTCACTCAAAATCTCACGATACATGGCCCCATTCATTCTTTCCTTTACACGGATCAGTCGTCCTGGTCACTTTGCAGAAAAACAGCCCCAAAGCATGATGTTTCCACCCCCATGCTTCACAGTAGGTATGGTGTTCTTTGGATGCAACTCATCATTCTTTGTCCTCCAAACACGACGAGTTGAGTTTTTACCAAAAAGTTCTATTTTGGTTTCATCTGACCATATGATATTCTCCCAATCCTCTTCTGGATCATCCAAATGCACTCTAGCAAACTTCAGACGGGCCTGGGCATGTACTGGCTTAAGCAGGGGGACACGTCTGGCACTGCAGGATTTGAGTCCCTGGCGGCGTAGTGTGTTACTGATGGTAGGCTTTGTTACTTTGGTCCCAGCTCTCTGCAGGTCATTCACTAGGTCCCCCTGTGTGGTTCTGGGATTTTTGCTCACCGTTCTTGTGATCATTTTGACCCCACGGGGTGAGATCTTGCGTGGAGCCCCAGATCGAGGGATATTATCAGTGGTCTTGTATGTCTTCCATTTCCTAATAATTGCTCCCACAGTTGATTTCTTCAAAACCAAGCTGCTTACCTATTGCAGATTCAGTCTTCCCAGCCTGGTGCAGGTCTACAATTTTTGTTGCAGCTCTTTGGTCTTGGCATAGTGGAGTTGGAGGGGGGGAAAGAAAGCAATAAGTACAGGGGAGTTACAGGTCTGTGAGAGCCAGAAATCTTGCTTGTTTGTAGGTGACCAAATACTTATTTTCCACCATAATTTGCAAATAAATTCATTAAAAATCCTACAATGTGATTTTCTGGATTTTTTTTCCTCAATTTGTCTGTCATAGTTGACGTGTACCTATGATGAAAATTACAGGCCTCTCTCATCTTTTTAAGTGGGAGAACTTGTACAATTGGTGGCTGACTAAATACTTTTCCCCCCACTGTACATAGGATAGGCCTTGACTAGAATACAGTATATTCATATGAAGTGGGTAAAACAAAGTCAACACCACAGCCATTGCTAGCTAGCCAACACTACCAGCTAGCATTACTGTAGCAACTAAATACAATATAATTTAATCAATGAGAGTTTTGCAAAGTAAAGCTTCACTTTCTGAACATTCGAGATGTGTAGTACACTTGTGTAGCTAGCATGACTGACTTTGTGCTAGCTAGCCAACGTTTAATTATTTATGCGTTATGAAAGGAACTAGACACGGACATGAATGATCTGTTTAGTGTGTTAACACACTATTGGTAGTTTGTTGTAACCAAGTATTGGTGCTAAGCCGTGTGTTATTGCTAGCATGCTAGTTAGCTATGGCGTCATAGGATACAGTGCCCTGGGCAGTTTTCACGGAAGAATACTGTACCAAGTTAGCTAGCTGAATAAACAAAGTTAGTCTATTCCTAGAAAACATTGAACCGCTGTAGTTTACAACAATTATAATTTCTAAAGTGGAAGTTGGGAGAGTTGAGTGTTTCAGTGAAACGTAAGTGAGGGAGGCCCCGCTCTCTCGCTTCCCCAGATGTTTAGTTAATTTTATTCCGATCTCTTTTGCATTATTGTAGCCTGTCAACTATGTGTCTGTCTATCCCTGTTCTCTCCTCTCTGCACAGGCCATCAAACGCTTAACACCACGTGGCTACTGCCACTCTAATCTGGTGGTCCCTGCGCGCACGACCCACGTGGAGTTCCAGGTCTCCGGCAGCCTCTGGAACTGCCGTTCTGCGGCCAACAAGGCAGAGTTCATCTCAGCCTATGCTACCCTCCAGTCCCTAGACTTCTTGGCGCTGATGGAAACATGGATTACCACAGAAAACACTGCTACTCCTACTGCTCTTTCCTTGTCTGATCATGTGTTCTCGCATACCCGTATACCTTCGCACTCTCTCTCCCGCTACTCTCTCCTCTTCCATCCTATCATCTTTTCCCTCTGCTAAATCTTTCTCCCTCCGATCTCCTGATTCTGCCTCCTCAACCCTCCTCTCCTCCCTTTCTGCATCTTTTGACTCTCTATGTCCCCTATCCTCCCGGACGGCTCGGTCCTCCCCTCCTGCTCCGTGGCTTGACGACTCATTGCGAGCTCACAGAACAGGGCTCTGGGCAGCCGAGCGGAAATGGAGGAAAACTAGACTCCCTGCGGACCTGTCATCTTTTCACTCCCTCCTCTCTACATTTTCTTCCTCTGTTTCTGCTGCTAAAGCCACTTTCTACGACTCTAAATTTCAAGCCTCTGCCTCTAACCCTAGGAAGCTCTTTGCCACCTTCTCCTCCCTGCTGAATCCTCCTCCTCCTCCCCCTCCCTCCTCCCTCTCTGTGGATGACTTCGTCAACCATTTTGAAAAGGTTGACGACATCCGATCCTCATTTATTAAGTCAAATGACACCGCTGGTCCTGCTCACACTGCCCTACCCTATGCTTTGACTTCTTTCTCCCCTCTCTCTGCAGATGAAATCTTGCGAATTGTGACGGCCGGCCCCCAACAACCTGCCCGCTTGACCCTATCCCCTCCTCTCTTCTCCAGACCATTTCCAGAGACCTTCTCCCTTACCTCACCTCGCTCATCAACTCATCCTTGACTGCTGGCTATGTCCCTTCCGTCTTCAAGAGAGCGAGAGTTGCACCCCTCCCCAAAAAACCTACACTCGATCCCTCCGATGTCAACAACTACAGACCAGTATCCCTTCTTTCTTTTCTCTCCAAAACTCTTGAGCGTGCCGTCTCTATCCAACTCTCCTGCTATCTCTCTCAGAATGACCTTCTTGATCCAAACCAGTCAGGTTTCAAGACTGGTCATTCAACTGAGACTGCTCTTCTCTGTGTCACGGAGGCTCTCCGCTCTGCTAAAGCTAACTCTCTCTCCTCTGCTCTTATCCTTCTAGACCTATCTGCTGCCTTTGATACTGTGAACCATCAGATCCTCCTCTCCACCCTCTCCAAGTTGGGCATCTCCGGCGCTGCTCACTCTTGGATTGCGTCCTACCTGACAGGTCGCTCCTACCAGGTGGCGTGGCGAGAATCTGTCTCCGCACCACATGCTCTCACCACTGTTGTCCCCCAGGGCTCAGTTCTAGGCCCTCTCCTATTCTCTCTATACACCAAGTCACTTGGCTCTGTCATATCCTCACATGGTCTCTCCTATCATTGCTACGCAGACGACACACAATTCATTTTCTCCTTTCACCCTTCTGATAACCAGGTGACGAATCGCATCTCTGCATGTCTGGCAGACATATCAGTGTGGATGTCGGATCACCACCTCAAGCTGAACCTCGGCAAGATGGAGCTGCTCTTCCTCCCGGGGAAGGACTGCCCGCTCCATGATCTCGCCATCACGGTTGACAACTCCATTGTGTCCTCCTCCCAGAGTGCAAAGAACCTTGGCGTGACCCTAGACAAAACTCTGTCGTTCTCCACTAACATCAAAGCGGTGACCCCATCCTGCAGGTTCATGCTCTACAACATTTGCAGAGTACGACCCTACCTTACACAGAAAGCGGAACAGGTCCTAATCCAGGCACTTGTCATTTCCCATCTGGATTACTGCAACTCGCTGTTGGCTGGGCTCCCTGTCTGTGCCATTAAACCCCTCCAACTTATCCAGAATGCTGCAGCCCGTCTGGTGTTCAACCTTCCCAAGTTCTCTCATGTCACCCCGCTCCTCCGCACACTCCACTGGCTTCCAGTTGAAACTCGCATCTACTACAAAACCATGGTGCTTGCCTACGGAGCTGTGAGGGGAACGGCACCTCCTTACCTTCAGGCTCTGATCAGACCCTACACCCAAACGAGGGCACTACGTTCATCCACCTCTGGCATGCTAGCCCCCCTACCTCTACGGATGCACAGTTCCCGCTCAGCCCAGTCAAAGCTATTCGCTGCTCTGGCTACTCTCCAATGGTGGAACAAGCTCCCCCACGACACCAGGACAGCGGAGTCACTGACCACCTTCCGGAGACACTTGAAACCCTACCTCTTTAAGGAATACCTGGAATAGTATAACAGTAATCCTTCTACCCCATCCATTAAAAAAACGGTGGTTGTCCCACTGGCTATCCTAAATTGAATGCACCAATTTGTAAGTCGCTCTGGATAAGAGCGTCTGATAAATGACTTAAATGTAAAAGAAAATGTAAAACAGTATGTAAACATTATTTAAAGTGACCAGTGTTCCATGACTATGTACAGTGAGGGAAAAAAGTATTTGATCCCCTGCTGATTTTGTACGTTTGCCCACAGACAAAGAAATGATCAGTCTATAATTTTAATGGTAGGTTTATTTGAACAGTGAGAGACAGAATAACAACAAAAAAATTCAGAAAAACGAATGTCAAAAATGTTATACATTGATTTGCATTTTAATGAAGGAAATAAGTATTTGACCCCTCTGCAAAACATGACTTAGTACTTGGTGGCAAAACCCTTGTTGGCAATCACAGAGGTCAGACATTTCTTGTAGTTGGCCACCAGGTTTGCACACATCTCAGGAGGGATTTTGTCCCACTCCTCTTTGCAGATCTTCTCCAAGTCATTAAGGTTTCGAGGCTGACGTTTGGCAACTCGAAACTTCAGCTCCCTCCACAGATTTTCTATGGGATTAAGGTCTGGAGACTGGCTAGGCCAATCTAGGACCTTAATGTGCTTCTTCTTGAGCCACTCCTTTGTTGCCTTGGCCGTGTGTATTGGGTCATTGTCATGCTGGAATACCCATCCACTACCCATTTTCAATACCCTGGCTGAGGGAAGGAGGTGCTCACCGAAGATTTGACGGTACATGGCCCCGTCCATCGTCCCTTTGATGCGGTGAAGTTGTCCTGTCCCCTTAGCAGAAAAACACCCCCAAAGCATAATGTTTCCACCTCTATGTTTGACGGTGGGGATGGTGTTCTTGGGGTCATATGAAGCATTCCTCCTCCTCCTCCAAACACGGCGAGTTGAGTTGATGCCAAAGAGCTCCATTTTGGTCTCATCTGACCACAAAACTTTCACCCAGTTCTCCTCTGAATCATTCAGATGTTCATTGGCAAACTTCAGACGGGCATGTATATGTGCTTTGTTGAGCAGTGGGACCTTGCGGGCGCTGCAGGATTTCAGAGATTCACGGCGTAGTGTGTTTCCAATTGTTTTCTTGGTGACTATGGACCCAGCTGCCTTGAGATCATTGACAAGATCCTCCCGTGTAGTTCTGGGCTGATTCCTCACCGTTCTCATGATCATTGCAACTCCACGAGGTGAGATCTTGCATGGAGCCCCAGGCCGAGGGAGATTGACAGTTCTTTTGTGTTTCTTCCATTTGCGAATAATCGCACCAACTGTTGTCACCTTCTCACCAAGCTGCTTGGCGATGGTCTTGTAGCCCATTCCAGCCTTGTGTAGGTCTACAATCTTGTCCCTGACATCCTTGGAGAGCTCTTTGGTCTTGGCCATGGTGGAGAGTTTGGAATCTGATTGATTGATTGATTGCTTCTGTGGACAGGTGTCTTTTATACAGGTAACAAGCTGAGATTAGGAGCACTCCCTTTAAGAGTGTGCTCCTAATCTCAGCTCGTTACCTGTATAAAAGACACCTGGGAGCCAGAAATGTTTCTGATTGAGAGGGGGTCAAATGCTTATTTCCCTCATTAAAATGCAAATCAATTTATAACATTTTTAACATGCGTTTTTCTGGATTTTTTTGTTGCTATTCTGGCTCTCACTGTTCAAATAAACCTACCATTAAAATTATAGATTGATCAGTTCTTTGTCAGTGGGCAAACTTACAAAATCAGCAGGGGATCAAATACTTTTTTCCCTCACTGTACATATGGCAGCAGCCTCTAAGGTGCATGGTAGAGTAACCAGGTGGTAGCCGTCTAGTGACAGTGACTAAAGTTCAGGGCAGGGTACTGGGCGGGGGCCGGCTTGTGTTGGCCTTGAGATAGAAGCTGTTTTTAAGTCTCTCGGTCCCAGCTTTGAAGCACCTGTACTGACCTCGCCTTCTGGATGGTAGCGGGGTGAACAGGCCATGGCTCAAGGAGCTGAGGTCCTTGATGGTCTTCTTGGCTTTCCTGTGATTCGTTGGGCCGACCACACCACCCTCTGGAGAGCCCTGCAATTGTGGACGGTGCAGTTGCTGTACCTGGCGGTGATACAGCCCGACAGCATGCTCTCAATGGTGCATCTGTAAATGTTTATAAGGTCTTATGGTCCAAGACAAAATTTTTCAGCCTGAGGTTGAAGAGGCACTGTTGCGCTTTCTTCACCACACTGTCTGTATGGGTGAACAATTTCAGATTGTCAGTGATGTGTACGCTGAGGAACTTCAAGCTTTTCACCTTCTCCACAGCGGCCCGTCGATGTTGATGGGGAGGTCCACGATAGGCTCCTTCGTTTTGTTGATGTTGAGGGAGAGGTTATTTTCCTGGCACCACTCCGCCAGGGTCCTCACCTCCTCCCTGTAGGCTGTCTCGTCGTTGTTGGTAATCAGGCCTACCACTGTTGTGTCGTCTGCAAACTTGTTGATTGAGTTGGAGATGTGCGTGGCCACACAGTCATGTATGAACAGGGAGTACAGGAGGGGGCTGAGCACCCACTCTTGTCAGGCCCGTGTTGAGGATCAGCATAGTGGAGGTGTTATTGCCTACCTTCACCACCTGGCGGCAGCCTGTCAGGAAGTCCAGGACCCAGTTGCACAGGGCGGAGTTCAAACCCAGGGCCCCGAGCTTAATGATGAACTTGGAGGGTACTATGGTGTTGAAGGCTGAGCTGTAGTCAATTAACAGCATTCTTACATAGGTATTCCTCTTGTCCAGATGGGATAGGGCAGTGTGCAGTGCAATGGCGATTGCGTCATCCGTGGCTCTATGCAAATTGCTGTGGGTCTAGGGTGTCGGGTAAGGTGATATGATCCTTAAGTAGCCTCTCAAAGCACTTCATGATGACAGAAGTGGGTACTACGGGGCGATAGTCATTTAGTTCAGTTACCTTCGCTTTCTTGGGTACAAAATACTTCGGTCTTTGGCCAGAGCACCCCAGTTATTTCCTGATCAACACTTTCCTGAGAATTGTACATTGACTGAAATATGTGCCATGTCTCCCTCTCTATCAGGGTGCAACCTGGGACTGGATGAATGCAAAAAGGAAACATCTGGTTTACCATTTTACAGGGGACTTCCCAGACCTCAACTGATCCTTAATATGCAGCGAGGAGTTGCTCTCGGATGGAGTGCATTTCTGTGTTTAGACAGTAGGGTCTTTGTGAAGATGTGAGTTTAACGGAGTTTAAAAATGTGAGTAAGATGCACACTAGTGCTAAAACAGGCAGACAGTGTGACCTAGAATCCTCTCGTACTCACTCACTGTGGGAGCTGTGCACTGCATTTCCACTACAGTGCATTTTCAGTCTCTCTAACCTAAAAAATTAGATCATAGGCTCAAAGGAGAGATCGGGATATAGATGCAATTTGGTTTTTGAGCCATCGCTTAATCAGTTCTTGACAGTCTCTTGTGATATGCAGACACCAAGTGTTTCTATGGAAATTAGCTCACCGGCATAAGTGGTTGGTTAAATATTGCACGGCCTCCTGACATGATGGGTGTGTCACGGGAGTTGAGTTGTGTGTTGGTTACCAGAGCCACAAAGTGGGTGGGGGAAATATTGCACAACCTTAGGGAGCATGGAGCAGCAGTGTAACCACTTCTGAATTTGCAATGGTCCGGTCTGAAACAACTACTCAGTTCTGGGCTGGTCCACGATAGGAGCTACTGGATTGGACTCTTCCTTAGTGGCAGTCTGCCCATGTGAAAATACATGAACTACAGAGAAACCAAGCTCTCTTAAACATTAGCCATGCATGAAACATACACTGAGCATACAAAAACATTAGGAAGACCTGCTCTTTCAACGACATACACTGACCAGGTGAAAGCAATGATCCCTTATTGATGTCACTTTTAAATCCACTTCAATCAGTGTAGATGAAGGGGACGAAACAGGTTAAAGAAGGATTTGTAAGTCTTGAGACATGGATTGTGTATGTTTGGCATTCAGAGGGTGAATGGGCAAGACAAAATATTTAAGTACTTTGCCTGGGGTATGGTAGTAGGTGCCAGGCGCACCGGTTTGAGTGTGTCAAGAACTGCAACGCTGCCGGGTTTTTCACACTCAACAGTTTCCCATTTGTATCAAGAATGGTCACCACCCAAAGGACATCCAGCCAACTTGACATAACTGTGGAAAGAATTGGAGTCAATATGGGCCAGCATCCCTGTGGAATGCTTTCGACACCTTGTAAAGTGCATACCCCGACGAATTGAGGCTATTCTGAGGGTGAAAGTGGGTGCAACTCAATATTAGGAAGGTGTTCCTAATGTTTTGTACACTAAGTGCATTTCATTAGTGGGTGAACTTAAAGGCCTGAGGTTATGGACTCTAGTATGAACAATAAAGAAGTTTAGGTCAGTGGGCAGTTTAACAATAATTTATAAATGGTATAATTTGTTTCCTAAATTAATCAAACAAGCATTTAGAATTGAGAAGATATTCAATGTGCATGTTCTGGTACATGTTACATTTTAGTTGAACTGGCATCACTGGCTAGGTTTTCATCCAATTGACAACAGATTTTCATGTGACTATTCCAAATCTGCATTAAAACAACATGTGTATTTTCCCATCAGAAATGTGTTTCCATCAAATTGTCTTGAAGGGGATTGAAGGCAGTGCATGATGACAATGCACATAACTTTTGCGGTTAAATAAAAAACATTAAATGGGTTTGCATCGCATTTTCAACTCTACAGATGTTTTCTTCTTCACAACAAATGTTGCGTTATATAGCGAATGTGCCCACTCTAGCTGTCACGTTGTATACAGATAGAAGACAGGCGCAGGAATGCGTAGGGTTTTTTATTACTCTCCCCAACATGAGATACGTCATGGAAAACGACGGGGACGAAGCCAAAACAAACAAGTATATATAACACAGGGATGTAACCCAAACGAGAGAGCAAGGTGTAACCCTCTAAATATTACACGGGACGAGACCAGTAATAACAAGTGCACAATTACTCGGTATGTAAACTGTAATACAACGTACTCACGGGACCAACGGATATGGGGAACATATATATATGCCCTCTGTATACATACACATACTAATCAGGGGGAATGGGAACCAGGTGTGCGTAATGAGACAAGACAGTCCGGGGGTTGGTGGTAATGAACCAGGTCAGTGACGCCTAGAAGGCCGGTGACATAGACCTCCGGAGCTGGTGAACGGAATAAGCAGCAGTACGGAGGGGATCCGTGACACTAGCCAATAGCATGCATATACAGTGCGGATATAACCTACATGAGATTATAATGGACAAAAGAGCAAGATCAGTTTTATTTGTCAAAAGGCAGCCAAGCATCGATCATCATGTCACCTGAATAAAACCCTCAATATTTATTGGAAAGGAGCATCAAGCTCATCACCTTGCACTTTCACCACCCTGTTAAGTTAATCATAACTAACTTCATCTGTAGCCTAATAAACTGCATGCTTGTTTACCGAGTCGTACTGGGGGAGGACCACACAACATGTCATCGCGTGACTCCAAGTTTACTTGAATATGATGGTTATTATATCAATATTTGCGCGAAAAAAGCGTCTCCACCGAAATTTCGCGCACAATTAATTTTACCAACATAAAAAGATCCCACCTTGTCTAGCGTATTTTGTTTTGTTGCCATTTGGAAAGTTTACCGACAAATTTGCTGTTTCCATTAGGCCTGTCTTGAATGTTTTTTATCGCATAAAAGGTAGGATGGATCCGTGGTAACTCACACCAAAAAATTTGCCTCTTCCAGAAATGAGAGATTTAGGGTCTTGTTAGGTCCTACTAATGATCTGCTGATGAAAACTTTACATCTTATGAACAGCCAATCCACATGAAGTGCTTCTGCCAGATGTATATAAATACGAACCATGTTTGCTCCTCAGAGGTGGAAGGGGTGGACCATCCTCCTCAGTGAATTTCATAAAAATTAAAATTGTGAAACATTAAAAAAGTTATCCTTTTTAGATAAAACTATACTAAATATATTAAAGTCACCAAATAATTGCTTAAAACACACTGTTTTGCTACGAAGGTCTACAGTAGCCTCAACAGCACTCTGTAGGGTAGCACCATGGTGTAGCCGGAGGACAGCTAGTTTCCATCCTCCTCTGGGTACATTGACTTACATACAAAACCTAGGAGGCTCACAGTTCTCACCCCCTTCCATATACACAGTAATTATGACAACTTCAGAGCTTTTGCAGCATGAACTGACATGTTGACCACCCAATCAAAGGAACAGAGAATTAATCTAGGACTGAAAACATAAGCTACAGCTAGCTAGCACAGCAGGACATAAAATGTGGTGAGTAGTTGACTCAAAGAGAAAGACAATAGTTGAGCAGTTTTGAACAAATGTATTTCTTTAAAAATGAAGGAGAAGCAAGAGTGAGAGAGAGAGAGAGAGAGAGAGAGGGCGAGTTAGCAATTGTTTTCACTTTCACTTAGCTAGGGAATGCAGCTAGCTAGCTTATACTACTCAAACATCTGGCTCAAACAGAGATGGATGATATGTTAGCTAGCTGGCTATAGTTATCCAACACTGGAACTCTTCCAAGTCAAGGTAAGCTTTTGGTTTTATTAATTGCCACGAGGCCCGCCGACAACTGTTAAACTGCTTGCTGACTGTACACTGTACTGCATGATTGTAGCGGGTTTACTAACGCGTTAGTTCTAGTAGCTATGTTGACTATGACGTTACTAACATCGTTATCTAATATGGTGACAACGATGTAGGCTTGGTTAGCGGTTATGATATGAAGGTTTGGCTTGGAAAGGTTTTTTCACCTGGTCACAGACAGCTGACGTGTTGTGCACTGAAGTCCACAAGTGAAGGGAAAAGGTGAGATGGATTAATACAACGTACATAATGTTAATGCTGTTTGTATGTGGCTGCTATGAAAGTGAACTGGGTTTGCCTGTGATTAGGGGTGTATTCATTCCGCCTATTCTGTTGAAAAACGTTTCTCAAACAGAATCAAATGGAATAAAACGGGAATAAACATACCTGAATTTGTCCAATAGAAACTCGGTTTGCAACTGTTGGACTAATGATTACACCCTACATCAGCTAGATGCAGGCAATATCAGCTAGATGCAGGTAAGAGTGTGTAAGGCTATATTGAATGTGTCACTGTCTGTCACCTTGATTACTCAAATTTTTCCGTGGACCTGTGCACCTATGTTGTAAACTTTAATTTATAGGCTAGGTTGTAGTAACCTCATGATGGGTATAGGGAAAATGTTAGTATCATGTAGTAGCCTAAACCTATCAATGTTACATTGAGCTGGGTGAATGGAATATGAATGAAAGTCATCCAATATGGTGTAGAAATAAGGCCATGCTCATTTAAAAAAAGAATTGTCCTCCCTCATCTTAAAATTCACAGACCGCCACTAAATTCACTCATGAGTTTGTCAATAAACCTCTGTTTTCCTGGGCAACTCTACATTTGTGTTTTCTCAGCTATACCTGACCCTACAGTACATAACTCCACTAGTCAGAATTGTACCCACTGACAGTCAGCATTTTTTAGACACAGAGAGACGTATTACTCTGCTTCCTGGTAGAGCAGGGCCCTGAACCACATGGAGCAACATTTATGAAGCCTCCAGACAACTGCTCACCACAAGGCCAACAACTGCCTTGAAAGAGCTATCTGCCCAGAGAGGGTGTGCAAGCCCCTTGTGGTTCAGCCTGGGCTCATACACTAGACGTAACAAAGTAAACGTTAGTGATTGGAGACCAAGGCTTTCTGAAGGCTTCAGAGGTTTCACCAAATTGTGCTAAAAAACGGTTCACTACGCAGAGCTTCATTATCGGTTTACAATGCTCATTAATGACATCTGCTGGTCAGCAATAAATAGCAGTGTGTGATTATCAGATAGACATTTTAATTTCTCCACTGTTTTCATCAAAACTCCGTGGCACAGCGGTAAGTCGTTGGCTTTAGTAGCCTATTATCAGTTGGAATACCAGGTTTGCATCTCACATCATGCTTCACTTTTTTGCCTTCAACTTTACTATTTTTCGACAACGGAATCTATGGCATTGTTTAGGATGCTTAAGACAGAAGTTTATACTATACTAAATAAAGAAAAATATTTTAACAACAGTGCAGAAAGTGTCATTTCACATAAAACTATTTTCAAAATAGTGTGCCTTCAACGGGATTCAACCTCATACCCTCATGTCCCTGAAAGTTCCATAGTTCCCTACTCTACCTGTTAAGCTACCAGTCAGGTGAAACTATTGGTGTTTCTCAAAATGCATACTACCGTGCGCCGAGCATGCAAATTGGAGCACGGGAGGGTCGGAGAATGAGTCCAAATCAAAATATGTGAAGGCGAGCACGGAGGGCACTTCTCGAACGCGTACTCCGTTTGTACATATTTTAACGCATGCATTGATGCAAGCTTCAACAGAAAGTATGCAAATAAATATAACGCAACTTTTCTTGAAATCAATGGCGGCAATTATTTGAGCTGAAGCGAGAGAAAATAAACTCTGAATTCAGATGAAATGTTGCCTATTCACATTTCATATGTTGCCTGACTACACTATTGTATCTTGATATGTTAATAAATACATGCTGTGTTAATTTTGGCATGTTTACCTACCTACGTACCGTAGACAGCAAGACCATAATAAGTCTCCCGAGTGGCACAGTGGTCTAAGGCACTGCATCGCAGTGCTAGCTGTGCCACTAGAGATCCTGGTTTGAATCCAGGCTCTGTTGTAGCCGGCCGTGACCGGGAGACCCATGGGGCGGCGCACAATTGGCCCAGCGTCATCCACGGTAGTGGAGGGAATGGCCGGCAGGGATGTAGCTCAGTTGTTAGAGCATGGTGTTTGCAACGCCAGGGTTGTGGGTTCGATTCCCATGAGGGGCCAGTATGAAAAAAATAAAAATAAAATAATGTATGCACTCACTAACTGTAAGTCGCTCTGGATAAGAGCATCTGCTAAATGAATAAAATGTAAATGTAAGTCAATAGGGCTAACTGGCTAGCTACTAGTACTGTTTGCTAGCCAGATAGCCATGAAGAATTGACATCCATCTTGCATAATATTAGTTTTAGGTCATTTTTGCCTGTTAAACTATCTAGTTCGCCACATTATTAAGATTCACATATAGCAAGCTGATAGTTATGAAGTAAAACAGATGCTTTGTGTATATCTTGTTTCGTCTCTATTGCCATTGTTGTCCTGGCTGGAAGATGGTTCAGTGAATGGGTACTGTAAGTCCATAGTAAGTCAATAGGGCTAACTGGCTATCTAGCTAGTCACAAAGAATTGGTAGGTACCTACAAAAAAATGTACATCTACCTTGCATAACATTAGTTTAAGGTCATTTTTGCCTGTTTAACTAGCTGGCTAGCTAGATTATTACAATTCAATATCTAGCTGATAATTATGAAGTAAAATGTTTGCTTTGTGTATATCTTCTTTCATCTATTGTTGCCATTGTCCTGGCTGGAAGAAGGTTCAGTGAATGGCCTAATGAATGGCCTCACTAACGTTTACTATGTTACGTCTAGTGTATGAGACCAGGCTGAACCACAAGGGGCGTTGCACACCCTCTCTGTGGTGATAGCTCTTTGAAGGCAGTTCTTGGCCTTGTGGTGAGCAGTTGTCTGGAGGCTTCATAAATGTTGCTCCATGTGGTTCGGGCCCCTGCTCTACCAGGAAACACCCTGTACAAAATCCTAACTATATTTGTAAGTATGGTGTCCAGTAGAGGTCAGTGTATGAAACGTAACATATCATACTAAATGGAATGTCATCGGATCTACATACATAATAATATGAAATGCTCTGAGACCAGGTTGTGTAGTTAGGATACATTACAGCTGGCACAGGCTGCATCCCAAGTGGCACCCTATTCCCTTTATAGTGCACTACTTTTGACCAGGGCCCATAGGGTTCTGGTCAAAAGTAGTGCACTGTATAGCGAATAGGGTGCCATTTGGGACACAATCTCATACTGCCAAGTGATGTGAAAGTGCATGAATCTGCTCCTTGTATAATTACTGTAATTGTGGCCCTTTTACTTCAACAGAGTAAACCATGACCTGTCTCAGAGGAAGACTGCTCTTTTAACCGGTTTAGTCAATGGGCGTAGCTTGGTTGAGCTTGGCTTGGGTTAAAACAGGCTGTTTGCCTAACAGATTTGCCACATCTTATTTTCTATCAAGGCTACACCACTGAGAAAAGTCCTCCTGGATATGTCTGGATACTTTAAATCAGACAGGAAGTGTGATGTTTACGTGTGATAATGAGCACCATGGAGACTGACTGGCTGGGGATCAGACTGCAGGGAAGGTGAGGGCAAAGGTCACGAAGATGGGCAAGCTGAGGCCCTTCACCTTGAACACCTGCACACAGAGGAAAGAAGATGTACAGCAGTTCAGTACTCAGCTACCAGAACCCTCTAAATACAACAGAAATTGGAATACAATGCCCTGTTAGCTAGTATCTGAGTCAATCCTCTTGAAGTTTATTTGTTTAAGCTACCCAAAATTATCAATTTACTTTTATCCAACTAAATCACAACATTGCAATGCTCATATCCTGAAAGTACTAGACCCTATCTCCTGTCCTGAAATCACACAGACACTGACTCCACCCTCCCTTTTCCTGCATCATCCCTTCTCATGCCTCCATACCTGGTTCTTGCAGGTGCGCTTGCTCAGCCCAAACTCCTGGTTGATGGGACTACTGTTGAAGTCCTGCCACTGGCTGTGCACACGGGCCTGCACATTGATCTGATAGGACACGGCCCGCTCTGGGGGTGCCTCTCAGGGGTGCCTCTCACACTCCAGCACAGACATGGCATGGTCCCAGTGTCTCAGTCTCTGCAGTGGACATAGGTACACAGCCATTCACTCCTTGTTCAACACTGTGTTTACTTGGTGTAATTTATCTGCTGGTTATTGCTTTTAACCTTGCCACATGCACTTGAGAGAAAATATCCGGATTTACGGTTCTGATAGTCCTAGTGACACCTAGTGGAGTTAGTTTGAAAAGCATTTACCCACCACTGATCTATAGTACAAATGAGATAATGTACAAGAAATGACTTAAGAGATCACTGGCATACCGGACACCCCCGCAGCCCACACAAGGTGGGGGGGCCCACAAGCTCTATTTTATTTTATAAATAATTTTGACATTAACTCTCCAAAAAGTCAATCATAACCTTTTTAATTTCCATATTTACTAGGAAGTTAAGTATTTGTTTCTTCTCAGTATAGAAAACAGTCAGGCCTGCAACCTGGACCTACAGGCTTTGGTGAAAACATTTGCACACAAAAATGCAAGGCGACGCAGTCGCATACTGTAGCTACTATAGGCCTCTAGGTAAAAAGAAAAGAGAGACTAGCACAGAGATACTTTTTTCTAAAAGAAAGAAAGAGCAAAACAGACACAGAGAGAGAAGCAGAAACAGGACTTCAGAAGACATGGGGAGAGTCTCTCAAATTGGATGTAATTTAATTTGATTGAATTTACCAGAGATTGGAGCCCATTTGTGTAGGCTATTAGCCAGACAAAACATGCTGAGTTCAACAATAGTGGCAAAATTTATCCTCAAGCTGACTACTTTTTTCCTCATTGTTAGGCTATTTGATGTGTAATTTTTATGGCTATAGATAGAAGTGTGATGGGTGATTTGAAGGAGTCAGGCACAGGAGGGTAAATCACAGAATACAGAGTTTATTCTGGAATACAGAGTTACGCAGGATAGAGTCAAAACAGTCCAGTGCGCAAACAGTCCAGGCGCACTGGAACAAAACAGGCACACGGGGAAAATATACCCCGGCAATACAAAATACACGTAGCTCAACCGAACTATTCTCTCCTCAAAATAAACAATCACCCACAAGGACAAGGGGGCAGAGGGAACACTTATACACATACTAATGAGGGGATATGAACCATGTGTGTGTAATAGACAAGACAAAACAAATGGAATGATGAGATGTGATGCGGCAGTGGCTAGAAGGCCGGTGATGACAAACGCCGAAGCCTGCCCGAACAAGGAGAGGAGGCAGCTTCAGAGGAAGTCATGACAGTACCCACCCCCTTGACGCGCAGCCCCAGCAGCGCGCCGACACCGGCCTCGGGAAGGCCAGGAGGACGCGGAGCAGGGCAAGCCGGATGGCGACGGTGGAAATCCCACAACAGGGAGGGATCGAGGATATCCCTCACCGGGACCCAGCACCGTTCCTCCAGACCGTACCCCTCCCACTCCACGAGGTACTGATGGCCCCCCACCCGACGCCTCAAATCCAGGATGGAACGGACGGAGTACGCCGGGGCCCCCTCGATGTCCAGAGGAGGCGGAGGGACCTCCCACACCTCAGACTCCTGGAGCAGACCAGCCACCACCGGCCTGAGGAGAGAGACATGAAATGAGGGGTTAATACGATAATCATGGGGAAGTAATAACCTATAAGTAACCTCATTCATCCTCCTCAGGACTTTGAACGGCCCCACAAACCGCGAGGTCAGCTTCCGGCAGGGCAGGCGGAGGGGCAGATTCCGGGTCGAGAGCCAGACCTGATCACCCGGTACGAAGACCGGGGCTTCACTGCGGTGGCGGTCAGCGTTGGCCTTCTGACGACGAACAGCGCATTGGAGGTAGACGTGAGCAGCGTTCCACGTCTCCTCAGCGCACCGAAACCAGTCATCCACCACAGGAGCCTCGGTCTGGCTCTGGTGCCACGGTGCCAGAACCGGTTGGTAACCTAAAACACATTGGAATGGCGTTAGGTTAGTGGAGGAGTGACGGAGAGAGTTCTGGGCATATTCGGCTCATGGCAAGAACACCAACCACTCCCCCGGCCGGTCCTGGCAGTAGGACCATAGGAACCTACCCACATCCTGATTTACCCACTCCACCTGCCCATTAGACTCGGGGTGGAAACCAGAGGTCAGGCTGACCGAGACCCCCAGACGTTCCATGAATGCCTTCCAGGCCTTGGATGTGAACTGGGGACCCCGGTCAGACACTATGTCCTCTGGTACCCCGTAGTGCCGGAAGACGTGTGTAAACAGGGCCTCCACAGTCTGCAGGGCCGTGGGGAGACTGGGCAGAGGAAGGAGGTGGCAGGCCGTGGAAAAGCGGTCCACAACGACCAGGATGGTGATGTTACCTTGAGAGAGGGGAAGATCAGTCAGGAAATCAATACTTAGTTGTGGAACTGGTAATGGCTGTAACTTACCCGCTGGGAGGTGCCTAGGTGCCTTACTCTGGGTGCACACCGAGCAGGAGGAGACATACACCCTCACGTCCTTAGCCAAGGTAAGCCACCAGTATTTTCCAGTCAGGCAGCGCACTGTTCGAGCGATACCTGGGTGACCAGAGGAGGGGGACGTGTGTGCCCAGTAGATCAGCTGGTCACGGACAAGTGCAGGCACGTACTGCAGCCCAGCTGGACACTGAGGTGGAGATGGCTCTGTGCGTAACGCCTGCTCTATATCCACGTCCATCGCCCATACTATCGGCGCCATAATGCAGGAGGCCGGGAGTATGGGGGTGTTGTCTCTGGGCCTCTCCTCTGTGTCGTACAGCTGTGACAATATGTCTGCCTTCACGTTCTTCATACCCGGGATGTATGATAGAGTGAAAGGGGACGTGTGTGCCCAGTAGATCAGCTGGTCATGGACAAGAGCAGGCACGTACTGCAGCCCAGCTGGACACTGAGGTGGAGATGGCTCTGTGCGTAACGCCTGCTCTATATCCACGTCCATACTATCGGCGCCACAATGCAGGAGGCCGTGAGTATGGGGGTGTTGTCTCTGGGCCTCTCCTCTGTGTCGTTCAGCTGTGACAATATGTCTGCCTTCACGTTCTTCGTACCCGGGATGTATGATAGAGTGAAATCAAACCGGGTGAAGAATAGGGCCCACCTGGCCTTGCGAGGGTTCAGCCTCCTCGCTGCCCGGATGTACTCCAGGTTACGGTGGTCCGTCCAGACGAGGAAAGGGTGTTTCGCCCCTTCGAGACAGTGCCTCCACACGGTCAGGGCTCGGACAACAGCCAACAGCTCCCGATCACCAATGTCGTAGTTCTGCTCTGCCAGGCTGAGCTTCTTGGAGAAGAAGGCACAGGGGCGGAGCTTGGGTGGCGTGCCCGAGCATTGAGATAGGACAGTGCCTATCCCTACCTCGGACGCATCCACCTCCACTATGAACGGTAGTGATGGATTGGGGTGGGCCAGTACCGGGGCTGAGGTGAACAGACCCCTCAGGTTACTGAAGGCCCTGTCAGCCTCAGCAGACCAGCGGAGCCAGGACGGCCCAACCTTCAACAGAGATGTGATGGGAGCTGCGACCTTGCCAAAGCCCCGGATAAACCTCCGATAGTAGTTGGCAAAGCCAATAAAGCGCCGCACCTCCTTTACCGTGGTTGGAGTTGGCAAAATACGCATGGCTGAAATGCGATCTCCCTCCATCTCCACACCTGAGGTGGTAATGCGGTATCCGAGGAAGGAGACGGACTGTTGGAAAAACAGACACTTTTCTGCCTTGGCATGAAGGTCATTTTCCAACAGTCGGGCCAGCACTTTGCGAACCAGGGACACATGCTCGACGCGCATAGCGGAAATACACCAGAATGTCAACGATGTAGACCACTACACTGCGACCAAGCATGTCCCAAAACACCTAGTTCACAAAGGACTGGAAGACGGATGGAGCATTCATCAAACCGTAAGGCATCACCAGGTATTCATAATGCCCTGTGGTTGTGCTGAATGCTGTCTTCCACTCATCCCCCTCTCGGACACACACCAGGTTGTACGCACTCCGGAGATCTAATTTGGTAAACAAGCGCGCCCCATGCATTGACTCGATCACCGAAGGAATGAGGGGGAGAGGATAACTAAATCGTATCGTCTCCTTGTTCAGTGATCGATAATCAACGCAAGGACGCAGACCGCCGTCTTTCTTCTTCACAAAAAATAAACTTGAGGAGGCGGGCGAAGTGGAGGAACATATAAACCCCTGGCGCAGGGACTCGGTGACGTACAGTGGGGCAAAAAGTATTTAGTCAGCCACCAATTGTGCAAGTTCTCCCACTTAAAAAAGATGAGAGAGGCCTGTAATTTTCATCATAGGTACACGTCAACTATGACAGACAAATTGAGAAAAAAAAATCCAGAAAATCCCATTGTAGGATTTTTAATGAATTTATTTGCAAATTATGGTGGAAAATAAGTATTTGGTCACCTACAAACAAGCAAGATTTCTGGCTCTCACAGACCTGTAACTTCTTCTTTAAGAGGCTCCTCTGTCCTCCACTCGTTACCTGTATTAATGGCACCTGTTTGAACTTGTTATCAGTATAAAAGACACCTGTCCACAACCTCAAACAGTCACACTCCAAACTTCACAATGGCCAAGACCAAAGAGCTGTCAAAGGACACCAAAAACAAAATTGTAGACCTGCACCAGGCTGGGAAGACTGAATCTGCAACAGGTAAGCAGCTTGGTTTGAAGAAATCAACTGTGGGAGCAATTATTAGGAAATGGAAGACATACAAGACCACTGATAATCTCCCTCGATCTGGGGCTCCATGCAAGATCTCACCCCGTGGGGTCAAAATGATCACAAGAACGGTGAGCAAAAATCCCAGAACCACACGGGGGACCTAGTGAATGACCTGCTGAGAGCTGGGACCAAAGTAACAAAGCCAACCATCAGTAACACACTACGCCGCCAGGGACTCAAATCCTGCAGTGCGAGACGTGTCCCCCTGCTTAAGCCAGTACATGTCCAGGCCCGTCTGAAGTGCATTTGGATGATCCAGAAGAGGATTGGGAGAATGTCATATGGTCAGATTTGGTAAAAACTCAACTCGTCATGTTTGGAGGACAAAGAATGCTGAGTTGCATCCAAAGAACACCATACCTACTGTGAAGCATGGGGTTGGAAACATCATGCTTTGGGGCTGTTTTTTCTGCAAAGGGACCAGGACGACTGATCCGTGTAAAGGAAAGAATGAATGGGGCCATGTATCGTGAGATTTTGAGTGAAACCCTCCTTCCATCAGCAAGGGCATTGAAGATGAAACGTGGCTGGGTCTTTCAGCATGACAATGATCCCAAACACACCGCCCGGGCAACGAAGGAGTGGCTTCGTAAGAAGCATTTCAAGGTCCTGGAGTGGCCTAGCCAGTCTCCAGATCTCAACCCCATAGAAAATCTTTGGAGGGGAGTTGAAAGTCTGTGTTGCCCAGCGACAGCCCCAAAACATCACTGCTCTAGAGGAGATCTGCATGGAGGAATGGGCCAAAATACCAGCAACAGTGTGTGAAAACCTTGTGAAGACTTACAGAAAACGTTTGACCTGTGTCATTGCCAACAAAGGGTATATAACAAAGTATTGAGAAACTTTTGTTATTGACCAAATACTTATTTTCCACCATCATATGCCAATAAATTCATTAAAAATCCTACAATGTGATTTTCTGGATTTTTTTTCTAATTTTGTCTGTCATAGTTGACGTGTACCTATGATGAAAATTACAGGCCTCTCATCTTTTTTAAGTGGGAGAACTTGCACAATTGGTGGCTGACTAAATACTTTTTTTTCCCCACTGTATGTCTCCATAGCCTCCGGTTCAGCCTGTGACAGGGGATACACATGACTCCTGGGAGGCACAGCATATACCCGGAGGTTTATCGCGCAATCCCCCGCCCGATGAGGTGGTAACTTGGTTGCCTGCGTTTTGGAAAACGTGTGCGCCAAATCGAGGTATTCGGGGGGAATGCACACAGTGGAGGTACTGTCTGGACTTTCCACCGTGGTTGCACCAACGGAACACCGAGACACCTACCCTGACACTCTCGCGACCACCCCGTGAGAACCCTCTGCGGCCATGAGAAGGTGGGGTTGTGGAGTGCTAACCAAGGAATTCCTAATACTACAGGGAAAGCAGGAGACTCAATAATAAAAAAGTGACTTGCTCGCGATGAGTCTCATGGGTAACCATAGTGACTGGTGCTGTAACCTCCCTAACTAACCTGGACCCTAATGGTCGACTGTCAAGTGCTCTGATGGGGAGTGGAATGGATAGGGGAACCAATGAAATGCCTAGACTGTGTGAGAATGACCTGTCCATAAAGTTCCCAGCTGCGCCTGAATCGACTAGCGCCTTACACTGGGGAACTACAATGTGATCAGGAAAGTGGATGGGTAGGTTACAGTGCACAGCAGAGGGCTCTGAACGAGTGTGGGTGTTCGATACCTGGGGTGACGTGAGAGTGCCCTGCCTGCTGCCTCCAGACCCAAAAGAACGCTGACGACATCGTGAGGTGAAATGTCCTCTCGTGCCACCAGAGTGACACTGGTGCTGTCGTCCTCCGCTCTCTCGGATTGCTGCTCCACCCAGCTCCAGATCTGAGTCGGGCGGGGTTGGAACGGGTAGACCCCTTCCAGGACGTCCTCTGGCCGCCAGCATGTTGTCCAAGCGGATGTCCACCAGTTGAGTGAAGGACAACATGGTATCCCGGTAGGCTAGCTCCCTTCGGACGTCCTCCCACAGATGGCACCGGAAGTGGTCGATGAGGGCCCGCTCGTTTCACCCGGACCCAGCTGCTAGAGTCCGTAACTCCAGGGCGAAGTCCTGAGTGGTCCTCGTCCCCTGCTTCAGGTGGACCAGCCGCTCGCCTGCCTCTCGACCCTCGGGTGGGTGATCGAAGACAGCCCAAAAGAGGCGAGCGAACTCCCCGTAGTTGTCCAACGCGGCTTCTCCTTCATTCCAGACCGCATTGGCCCACTCCAGGGCTTTCCCAGAGAGGCAGGAGACGAGTGCGGACACCTTCTCCCACTCCAATGGGGCCGGGCTGATGCTGGAATAACAGAGCTCCAGTTGGAGGAGGAATCATTGGCAGAGAGCAGCTGTCCCGTCGAAATCCCTTGGTCGGGATATATGGATCCCTCTGGGTGCTGGGGTGTGGGTGGCTGGATCCGGTCGCCCAGCTGGTCTCGACAGATCGGGTCCTCTCCAGGCGTTGGACGACCTGGAGAACCCGATCCATCGCTTCTCCCAAGCTGGCTAGCATCGTCGAATGCTCCTGGACCCGTGCCACGACTCCAGGCATGCGCTCCTCTCCCGCTGACTCCATAGTTGGTGGGTGATTCTGTGATGGGTGATTTGAAGGAGTCAGGCGCAGGAGGGTAAATCACAGAATACAGAGTTTTTTCCGGAATACAGAGGTACGCAGGATAGCGTCAAAACAGTCCAGTGCGCAAAACAGGCGCACTGGAACAAAACAGGAACACAGGGAAAATATACCCCGGCAATACAAAATACACGTAGCTCAACCGAGCTACACTCTCCTCATAATAAACAATCACCCACAAGGACAAGGGGGAAGAGGGAACACTTATACACGTACTAATGAGGGGATATGAACCATGTGTGTGTAATAGACAAGACAAAACAAATGGAATGATGAGATGTGATGCGGCAGTGGCTAGAAGGCCGGTGACGACGAATGCCGAAGCCTGCCCGAACAAGGAGAGGAGGCAACTTCGGAGGAAGTTGTGACAAGAAGCTAGACTGTATAATGAAACAATCCATAGTATGCTAGTGTTTAGGGTGGACTGACAGTATTATTTGGCATTAACAGACTGTTTTTATGCACAGCTTTCTAGCCAAGCTGGGAGAGCACGAGGACGGCTCATGTCGTGCAGGTTCAGGTAGCCTATAGAGGATAATTGTATATATAATACAAATTATTGTGAAATGTTAGGCTTAACATGAGAAAATGACGACCAGATAGGCCTACCAATAAACATTTATCCGTTAGCTAAAGCAAAGCTATAGGCTACATGCTCTGGCACCACAGAAAGCCTATCATCGATTCACATAGACATGTCACAATTTCAGCACCATGGATAGATTATACTTTGTGAGTGGCTGTCTGGCTGACGCATGTGTTTAAGTATTTATTGATGACACAGGTTGTGTTCCAAATGCATTCTATTCCCTTTATAGTGCACAGTGGCGACCCTTCATTCAGGGCAGGTGGGGCAGTTTTGCCTGTTTTGCATGTTAATTTGTCATTAATACGTGTCACATATCACTTTGCAAACAATGTTAAGTTAATAAAGCCGCATACAAACATGGTCTCTTTTTTGCTTTCTTGAGTAAGGCAGCTCCAAAATGCAGGTGTTTCAGCCTAGCTCAGTGCTTTCTGTGGTGGTGGGGCAGCCAGCGGAAAATACAGAGCGTAGGGGTTGGTAATGTTGCGCCGTGATTGGCTCAGTGTTCTGTCACTCATGGGGACACTACGTCACTGCAGAATCTACAGGGAGAGCTAGAATATTCAAGCCCCTTGGGTGCTGCCATAGATTTACATTCGAAGTGCCCATCCAAGAAGGCTCAAGGTCATTGGCCACAGATAAAATGACGTCAAATCACGTTATATCTACCGTAGCTTTTATTGGACTGATCATGTCAACATCATACTTTCAAAATCTTAGCTAGCAAGCTAGACAAGCAGTCATCTTCATGAATCAAGTCAACAATCTACTGGAAAATCATTTTCAATCCTAGTCATATGAAGAGAAATTATAGATAAAACGTATCGGTGCTCATCGGCCATTGGACATAATCATTACACAACAAGTTGGAAATCGTAAATTCAACAATGAGCGGTTTGGAAGGAATCAGTGGCTAACTGCAAGCGTTGCAAAGCAATCACTAGCCTGCTATTCAGTGGGGAGGGTGTGTGGTCCAAGTCTGGGTTTAAGGGTCTAGCTACAACTGGGAAAATATGTTTTGAACGGTCATCCAACTCGGAATTCCAAGTTGGGAACTCAAGCCTCTTTCTAGAGCTAATGGACACAAAATGAAACTTACGCCTGAAGACTCCCACCTTGAGCCCTATGTGATCTGTACCTGGAGAAAAAGGTAATAATGGACCTATGGTAGGGAAGGATCTGAGCTGTAGGTCTCTAAGGTAGATGAAACATCTCAACTCAGTCACCAGGTAAAGCTCCATCCATCGCTCACATGCTCTCTGAAGACTGGTTTCCTTATACTGAGCCACATAGAAAAATAAGCAAACACACACGCACACAGATGTGCACAAAAACATATATCAACATGCACACAAACAAAATGTCACAGAGACAACAACATAGACAAACATGCATGGAAACACAATTCAGACAGCAGTGCATATGTTGAAGAAAGGTAGCAGGAGCTCTTCAGGTATTCCACAACAACCACAAGTGCTCTTGGAGGGGAATCGTAATTGAAAAGCAAAAATGATGACCACAAATGGGTGCTATGCCACTTAGAACCTATTTATGGTTATAATCTTTCCTTTTTGCTTTTCAAGCAGTGCATATGTGTTTGAGGAGATTTGGCTCCCCCTACTGTATATTTTTGAGCAGTAACTTTTTTACCCACCCACACACACAGCAGATGCTATTTACCCCAGCTTACCTTGCAGGACACCCGACGAAAGTCACACACAGTGGAGGAGCTGATCTTATTTATCATCTCCGTTAGGCACCTGTCAATCACAAACCATAATAAACGTCTGCTTTATTTACGATACAGGCCAGGGTGACTTAAGTGACCGGGTGCAGTGGTGTAGTGGTGCCTGGAGAAGTGGATATACTATAATTTTGCCCAAAAAATCCCAAACGGCCTGCCTGGGTGAAGGAGAGGCTCCCTGTGTGTGAAATTCTGTGAGAAACAGTGACACACTGAATGACCAAAAATTATACATCCCATATTGGTCTTTCACAGTCAGGACAACCCAAGCTGTACTGTGCAAGTAGACTAATAATAGGCCTACTATTGAAACAGATAAACAAGGCTGTCAACTGACTCAAAAATTCACAGGTTTCAGATTTTTCTGGTTTTTGTTTTCAAAGTCACACTTTGTTAATAAAAAAACTAAATTGGATGTTGTAAGTCCATAACAATGCTTAAACCACATCAGGAGATCACTTTTAAGTTCTGGCAAAAATCTAATATATATATATATTTTTTAGTGTAGTTACCCTTTAATTCAAGCGCTCATGCACCAAGCATTGTTGTTTGGTTAGAGGTGTTTCTGTAGCACATGAGGTGGAGTTTGCAAAACATATGGTCACTGGATTGATGCAAATAATCATGATATCATTCTGCCTGGTAGGCATAGGCTACTTTGTAGCTAGTTAAGATATAATTGAGAAGGGTTTTGGAAAAGCCTTTCTATCTACCAGAGTACAGTTAGGCCTATCATTAGCATCTCTATATTTGTCCTGTTCCTTAATTGTTTGAAACCTGGGTGTTTTACTTAATATTATAGTGGCGACCAGTCATTCAGTTTTGAGCCCCACCTGTAGCAAAAAAAAAAAAAATGTTGTTGCCTGTTTTGCATGTTATTTTGGCATTAACACGTGTCACATATCAGTTTGCAAACAATGTAAAAATCTTTGAGTTAATAAAGCTGCATACAAACATGGTCTCTTTTTTGCTTACTTGACTAAGGCAGCTCCAAAATGCAGGTGTTTCAGCTTAGCTCATTGCTTTCTGTGGTTGTGGGGCAGCCAGCGGAAAATACGGAGAGTAGGGGTTGGTAATGTTCTCTAGTTGAGCCGTGATTGGCTCAGTGCTCTGTCACTCATGGAGACACTACGTACCCGCAAAATCTATGGGGAGAGCTCAAAAATTCAAGCTCATTGGGTGCTGCCATAGAGTTAAATTAGAAGTGCCCATCCAAGAAGGCTCAAGGTCATTGGCCACAGATAAAATGAAGTCAAATCACGTTATATCTACCGTAGCTTTTAATGGACTGATCATGTCAACATCATCCTTTCAAAATCTTAGCAAGCAGTCATCATCATGAATCACGTCGACAATCTACTGGCAAATCCTTTTCGATCCTTGTCATATGAAGAGAAATTATAGATAAAATGAATCGGTGCTCATCGGCCATTGAACATAAACATTACACAACAAGTTGGAAATCGCAAATTCAACATTGATTGGTTTGGAAGGAATCAATGGCGATCTGCAGGCATTGCAAAGCAATCACTAGCCTGGTATTCAGTAGAGTGGGTGTGTGGCCCAAGTCTGGGTTTAAGGTGTTCTTTTCCAAGCTTAAAAGGATGAACATTCATGCTGTCAATCCAGTATGACTTCTGCCGCGTTCAAAACAACTAGAAACTCGGAACTGGGAAATCTCAGACTTCAGTGAGTTCAAGACAGCTGGGAACTCAAAAAAGAAACTAGCTCCGATTGGGAAAATACCTTTTGAACAGTCACACAACTCGGAATCCAAGTCGGGAACTCAGGCCTCTTTCTAGAGCTCCGACCTTGAAGATCACTGATGTCATGATTGAACCTTGTTTTTTTCCGAGTTCCCAGTTGTCTTGAAAGCAGCATAAATCCAGAGAATGCCAGAATTTGATGACAAAGTTTGATGACAAAATTTGCCCACATGGACCGCCGCGTCACCTTCCTGTTCAAATGAGCACAGCACAACAAGGTGTCCAAAAATGTATTGTATGCTGCTGCATAAATTATGTAATATGCCAGGGAGATATGTATACTGTAGCTAAGAAAGTAATACTAAGTGTATGTTGTGTAGTAAGCTGTTAGTAGCCCATGTGCCTCACCCTAATAATTTGGTCCCTTTCCCCCTCATAATTTATCCTACTGTTCTGACTTGGTGGTGCACATGTAGCCTATAGCCTGTTTTGGGGAAATGTAATCATTGAATATTGTAAGAGCTTTCATTGTCTGCTTATATGCCCCCTTTATTTATCCTACGGTTCTGACTTGGTGTACAGGGAGAATACTGTAAGAACGGCCCATGTTCTGAATTCTGTCGCTGTACATTTCAAAAGTGCTGAACAAATAGTTATATTGACTACATCCGTCCTAGCTCGCTCATCAATGTCTTAATCGAAATGACGGATTGCCTCTTATCCACTCATCGTTCCCTTATGCCATAGTTTGTACAGTAGAAACCACATTTGTTTAAGCAAGTCAGCCATATCAGCTATGTTTTTTTTTAAAGGCAGTAAATGAGGCTGAATGAACTGTTTCGCTGCCAGACAAGGCTCCGCTGATAGCCAGGTGTGGCAGTGGTAAGGATTCACTCCATGGTTCTGAAAAGAAAGCTCTGCTGTTGGGACAGCTTTATGTAGGCAGTTTGTGGGAACCCTTTGTCACCATTATAGTGCAATGAATATATTGTTTAGTGTTGTGTTGTGTAGTGGCTTTGATGGCATGCATCCCCCAAAAAATTGGGAGTTTGCCTCACCGAGATTTACATGCTAAAATCTGCATAATATTATGAGGCATGCCTTACCTTGCTTCAAAGGAGCCTATAGCCAAAATCCCACCATAGAAACGTGGAGGCAATTATTTTATAAAGACTTCCTCATATACTTTCTCCTGTTCTATTGGTTTTCTTTCTCTCATTGTCTAGCTGTGAAAGGCATTGTCCTATTCATTTTAGCAACCCATGATAGTTGTTGCATCTTTAATCTCACCGCTTTCTGAATTTCTAACGGACATTGCTATCTCTGTACATGAAACCACTCGCATGTGCAGTGCGCATCTAAGAAAGGGGTTTTCCCGCAAATTGCATTTAGGAACATTTGCGCATACGCGTGCACATTGCTGAGCCTGAAATGTTTAGAAATAGTTCATCAACATTTGAGGCTAAATATTCCATCAGCCTTAATAACTGATACGGCGTATACTGTACCTCCACTACACTACTTTGATACGCATCGTAGGGATTTAAATAGTGTGTATATGCAATGCTAACTAAAAATAAGTGGGTGTAAGACGTGTACCCTCCACTACACCACTGACTGGGTGGGACTCTTAAATGCCGTTTCTGATTTCAGCTTAAAATATCTTACAGTACATTCCAGGACAAGCTGAGGAAATATGGCCATGGTTGACATGGATTCATCTCATTCAAACCCATCCCCACCCAGTCTCATGGACATGAATCAACCACTTCAATCGGGCCAACTGAGGTCGGTCCCACAAGAGATGTGTTACAGGAGGGGGTCGCAGTTCCGGAGCGACCCACTAGGTGTCATCCTCTGACAAACCTTAGGCACCTCCTCACTCACAGTCAGGACTAATCATCTTCCTATTGGTGTCACGTGTGTCTATCTGATTCCGAGAGCCAAACTCCGGCATGCTCCGATTCCTACCTATTCACCCGGGAGCTACGCAAGGTGTTCGACACCTCTCGGGTGGGAGGAGGACACCCCGGTCGTCCTTTACGCTCAGGGGCTATCGGAGGGGATGAAGGACGAACTCTCCTTCAGGGAGCTGCCTGAGCAACCTCTCGGTGCGGATAGACAATCGGCGTCGTGAGAGGGCGCACGAGAGAGGCATGACGCAAGGCGCATCTCCGTGTCCCCCTATCAGCCCGGAGGCTTTCCAACGATTCAGGGAGGAGACGCCTCAGGAGGAGGCTATGCAGCTGGGTGCGTTGCCTGTACTGCGGCCAGACAGGTCACCACTGCGAATCATGCCCGGAGAAGCCGGGAAACAGGAGGGCTCGCTAGTATCGGAACGGGTGCTAGTGAGCCTGAACCGAAACCCCAACTCCAGAGAATCCCAGACTTTTCTCCCCGACAGGGTTCAGTGGGCCCGCGGGAAACCTGATGGACGCGGGGCTGGCCCAAGGGTGGAGCGTTCCGTTATGCTCCCTCTCCGAGCCGGTTCCGGTCATAGGCCTGGACGACCGGCCGTTGGGGTCGGGCTTCATCACCCGGCGCACTGTTCCCGTATGTGTCCGGGTGGCGGGGGGCTATGGGAGGATATCCAGTTTTTCATTGTGGACTCTCCGGAGTGTTCACCCCTGGCTGGTCGCCCACAAACCCCGGATAGATTGGTCCATGGGGCGGCTCATCCTGGAGGGAGGCGGCTCATCCTGGAGGGAGGCGCCGCCCCCGTCCTGTTCCGGTTTCCACCGATCACTCATCAGCCCAAATCACCGTCCCAGACCACCTACCAGTCCTCACCTCTTCCCCAGGTCCCGCACTCCGAACCGCCTACCGCCCTAGCGGCGGTTGCCACCGGGAGGACGGCAGCTACAGACTCCGTCACCGGCCCAGACCTGGCAGGCGTTCCTCGGGAGTATTGGGAGGTGGTTCGGAGTGCGGGGAGGTGTTTAGTAAGAGGCGTGCCAAGGGCCTACCTCCTCATTGGCCATACGACTGCGCTATCGATCACCTGCTGGGCGCCATGCCCACACGAGGGCGATTGTTTTCCTTTCCCGGCCGTAGACGCTGGCCATGAGGGAGTATATCGACGAGGCACTCGTCGAGGGTCACATCCGTCCCTCTACCTCACCCGCAGGCGCAGGCTTCTTCTTCGTGGGGAAAAAGGACGGTGGCAGCGGCCGTGCATTGATTAACGGGCGCTCAACTACATCACGGTTAAGAACCGCTACCCACTCCCCCTAATGACGATTCGAGTCGTTACAGGGAGCCCGCGTCTTCACCAAGCTGGACTTACGTAATGCTTACAACCTGGTGAGAATTCGGGAGGGGGACGAGTGGAAGACGGCGTTCAACACACCCAGTGGGCATTACGAGTACCAAGTCATGCCGTTTGGTCTAGCCAATGCGCCTGCGGTGTTCCAGGCGTTGGTCAATGTCGTGCTCCGGGACCTCCTCGACTACAGCGTCTTCGTGTTTTTGGATGATATCCTCATATTTTCGAAGGACATGAGTGAACACCAGCAGCACGTTCGGCAGGTCCTCCAACGCCTTTTCCGTCACCAGCTCTATGTCAAGGCGGAGAAGTGTGTGTTCCACACTGAGACAGTCTCCTTCCTGGGGTTCATCGTCACCCAGGGGGACCTACGGATGGACCCAGCCAAGGTCAGCACGGTACTGGACTGGCCTGAGCCCTCATCCCTCAAGCAACTACAATGGTTTTTAGGGTTCGCTACTTTTTATAGGCGATTCATTTGCAATTTTAGCTCCCTAGCCGCTCCCCTGACACCCCTCACCCAGACGAGTGTACGCTCCTTTGCCTGGACCCCGGAAGCGGGGAACGCATTTGATGTGCTGAAGTGGCGCTTTACATCGGCCCCGGTCCTCGGGCATCCTGATCCGTCCCTGCCGTTCATTGTGGAGGTGGATGCTTCAGACGTTGTGGTGGGAGTAATGTTGTCCCAGCGGTTCCTCACGGATGGTAAGACTCACCCCTGCACATTTTTCTCCCGTCGGCTGTCCCCGGTGGAGCGGAATTACGATGTGGGGAACCGTGAGCTGCTAGCGGTCAAGCTCGCCCTAGGGGAGTGGAGACATTGACTAGAGGGGGCCGCCCATCCATTTGTCGTATGGACTGACCACAAGAACTTAGCCTACATTCAGGGGGCCAAGACGCTCAACTTGCGCCAGGCTAGGTGGGCGTTGTTCTCCACCAGGTTCTGGTTCACCATCTCATACCATCCGGGGTCGAAGAACACTAAGCCTGACGCGCTCTCCCGGCAGTTCGACCCATTGGACCTGGTGGAGAGGGACGACCCCATTGTCCTCAATGCCCTGATTGCTGCCCCAGTTTCGTGGGGAATCGATAAGCTGGTCAGAGCAGCGATTCGGCGGGAGCCCGATCTGGGCGGAGGTCCATCGGGGAGGATGTACGTACCCAAGGCTGCACTCTCGTGACTGCTTCAGTGGGCACACGCGTCCGACCTCACCCCCCATCCGGGGAGCACCAGGACATTGGAGTTCCTGCGTAGGAGGTTCTGTTCTGGTGGCCATCTGCAGAGGGGGGTACGCGCGCCTTCGTGGCAGCTTTCCCGGTGTGCGCGCGCACGAAGAGCTCATATCAGCCCACGGCAGGGCTGCTCCGACCCCTGCCTATCCCCAAGCACCCCTGGTCCCACATCTCGCTGGATTTCATTTCCTCCCTACCCCCTCTGATGGATACACAGTCATCCTGGTCATTGTGGACCAGTTCTCGAAGGCTGCCCACTTCATTCTCCTTCCCAAACTCCCGTCGGCCCGGGAGACGGCTAAGTTGGTGGTGCAGCACGTTTTCCGGGTCCATGGCCTTCCCCAAGATGTGGTGTCGGATCGGGGCCCTCAGTTCTGGAAGGCGTTTGCCACCTGCCTCGGTGCCTCCGTCAGCTTGTCTTCTGGCTTCCATCCCCAGTCGACTGGGCAGACGGAACGCGTCAACCAGGATCTGGAGGGGGTGCTGAGGTGCTATGCCTCCAGCAACCCAGCTACGTGGAGTCAGCGACTGGCGTGGGCGGAGTATTCCCACAACACCCTTCTCTGCTCGTCCACCAGCCTGTCCCCCTTCCAGAGCCAATACGGGTACCAACCCCCCCTATTCCCCGAGCAAGAGGAGGAGGCTGCAGTCCCGTCGGTCCAGCCCCACATCAGTCGCTGTCGCCGCACCTGGAGGCAGGTACGGGCGGCGCTTAAGCGAGCCTCGTCAGGTCTCAACATCAGGTCAACCAGAGGGTGTGGCTCTCCACGCGGGATCTTCCAATCCGCGTGGAGTCCAGGAAGCTGTCCCCCCGGTTCGTCGGGCCATTCAGAGTGGTCTGGCGAGTCAACCCAGTGGCCTACCGCCCCAACTTCCCCCCACCATGCAGGTGCATCCCACATACCATGTGTCCCTCCTCAAGCCCGTCGCCACCTGTCCCCTGGGGCCGTTCGTCAAGGAGGGGGGGGCACTGTTACAGGAGGGGGTCGCAGTTTCGGAGAAACCCACTAGGTGTCATCCTCCAACAAACCTTAGGCACCTCCTCACTCACAGTCGGGACTAATCATCTTCCTATTGGTGTCACCTGTGTCTATCTGATTCACCTGTGTATTTATGCCCTCACTTCACTGTGTTCCCTTGCTCAGTTTTCTCTGCTTGTTGCACTATGCCAAGCAGTACTAATCAGTGTCTGATCGCGGGACGTGTGGACAGGTACGTGAGAAGTGTTCTCCCTATTTATTTATTATTTCAGTCATAGTTAGTATTTTGTATTTTTGGCTGTCTGCCTGTTTTTTGGAGTCTTATTTGCTCCGCCTTTCTTTTTCGTGTAAAGTCCGTTATTTTGTGTCCTGGCTTCGGGACAATCAGTAAAGTTCCTTGTTTCACCATCTCTGCCTACTGCCTACTGTCTAACCTGCACCGCACCTGGGTCACACCTCACACCAACCCTTACAGAGATGGGGTGTATTCTGGAGGCATCATAGTATGATAAGTTACGAAATCAGTTATCCAATCTGACATCACTTTATACAAGCAGGGAAAAGTTCATCCCTGTACCTCCTTGACCTTGTTTTTGTTGAAAATATGATTAATCGGTTTTGGCTGAGTGTTTGCAGCCACAGCATTGTTTTACAGTACAGAGACTATACAGTCTAGTATGGTAAAGTTCAAACATGGAACTTGGTGACCCACAGGGGTGCACATATTTGTTCTAACCCAGTACTAGCTTGTCAGATTCAACTACTCATCACACACTTGATTAGTTGAATCAGGTGTGTTAGTGCTACAAATATACACTCCTATGGGTTCCCCAGACCATTAGTGTGTTGTGGTAGTCTGGCTCATCTCTGGAAGAGGTGTGGCAGGCCCAGCAGGGCGGTGGCAGAGAGCACCCCCTCTCCCGAGGGCAAAGGAGAGGGCTAGGGGAAAACACAAGCTTAACAGTCTGACCATTCATTTCATTAATCAGCCATCAGTATACTGTATGAGCGATATGGGTACATGAACTGTAATTGAACCAAATATATACGGTTTGTCAATGGGAGTTAGGATTTACTTTAATGTCCCCAATGAAAAATGTATGTTATGGGTGTATGATTCTTGTAGCTACCCTCTGGTGATGGCAGCACCTTTCACAGAGAGGTGGAGGACCAGGGGGCCTGTGGGTTTCTTCCCATTCTGTTTGTCCCTGCTGGAGTTGCTGCTGCCTGGTCGGCTGTGTGACTTGTCTCTCCCACTCTTACGACTTTCTGGTCCATGCAAGAACAAACACATGCTACAACTATGGCAGAAGTAATCAGATGACATGGATATTCACACAAATGCACACAAACACATACACTTAAAGATACACCTAAGATACAAATATTGCAATGATAAGGCAGAGAGGAAAAAAAAATATATATATATTTTTTACAAGACAACACTTAAAGGACCAACTTCTTAGTTTGGTTTACTGAATGACAAATGAAACCAATATGCTGGGGGAGAACAAAGCCAAAAACCTAATCACATCTGTCCTTGCAGAAGGGACTGACGAAAACCAGTTGTCTGTCCTCCTAGAAAATGAATTCCGGATTGTCACTATAAAACACATTTCCTCAAAATGTTATCAGAGGACAAACATTTGGCAATAACTTCTGTGACTAGGGCCCTGTCTGTCTCCCACACCAGATAGGACCAATGATAGGATGCAGAGACATTAGGGCTCTAATACTGTTATCTCCAACACTCAGCACAGATACAGTTTTTCTCGATTGCTTGAGCACATTTGTCCAAACAGAATTAACTTTTTCTAAACAATTAACACGCAGCCCCAAACTGCAAAATGCATGAAGACTCTCAAACCATTAAATACATGACACAAAATCAACTACGTCCATCAAAATATACAACTTGTTATCTAATGAAGAGTTATTTCAATCAATCGTTACACAATGGCCCAATAAATACTAACTACAACTATCAATATACCCTAACAATGTCTGTGCCATTTGTTGATAGCATAATTATAGTATGCACTATAAAAGGCAAGTAAACATATTATCACGGCTGTATTCTTTTTACCTAAAATGATTTTACCAAAGATGACCAAAGCAGAAAGAATGTCACTCAAGAGCATGCATATCCATAAACAAAAAGGCTTTATTTGATCTTTTTCCATTTTAACTGAGAGCTGAACTATCTTCCTCTATGGGCCCCTCTCCCTCTCCTTTGTCCTTGTCCTATGCCTCTTACTTGGTCCATTCTTGCAAACAGCAATCTCAGAGGTGACCTCTTTTATGCATGAATAAGGACTGATTGCTGATTGAACAATTGTGCAAAGAGGTTTTGCACACGTGCGGAAGAGGTTCACATTCATGGGAGTAATTTGTGTCAGCTGTGACCAAATGTTTAAATTTAGTTTGTCATGATTTACTCAACTGAATTTTGTGGCAGTCAGTAAGAGATGCAGAGATACTGTACTCAGATAAACTCTGGCAGATGGGGGGACACATTTAAGCAGTGCACCTGCACTGTCCTGAAGGCTCCTTGCCCTCTTTTGCCTGGCTGACATGTAGAGGTCACTCAGGGTGCCTGACTTGGTGAGATGAGGGCAGTGCAGCTCCCACTGGCTCCCCAGGCACTCCAACACCACGTCTGGCAACATATTGACAACAAACAGACAGACAACACACTGAGCCAGGCGAGTTGTTGTTGTTGTTTACGTTACTTTTTCTGACAGCTCCCACTGCTACGGTATCGTGACCTTTCATGGCACATTTTTCCACTGGGGGTTGTCAACCTTTCAGTGAGGCAGCACCTTCCAAGCATTTTGTTGCTTTACTTTCAACATTGTAAATATTTAACTTAATTAAAAGGAGCAAGAGGTGAGAAAAAAAATGAAAACAACATTAATGGAGAGGAGACAGAGAGAAAGCTAGAGAGTGGAAAAGAGAGAAAGAGAAAGAGAGAACAGACGGACAGACGGACGGACGGACAAATTAAAACCTGGTTGGTTGTTATGGACAACCCTGCATGACAGGAGGTAGAACAGGTCCTCTGGAGTAGCCTTGCTGGGATGACCTGTCACACTACATAACACATACAAACAAAGAAACATCATAAGCATACACATGCATATTGAAAACTCAAAACTGTAAACACTTATTTAACTCTTGTCTGTGACTTGAAAAAGCAAACAAACTAACACAAGGTGAGCACTTCAGAACACAACCATCATGTCACTCCTCCTGTCCAGCCCAAATGCTCCAAGCGTGACCATTTCACTAACTCTACAGGTGGCTCAGCCCCCTTTATGGTGGCCATTGTACTCCACACAAAAGCAGACCAAATTAAAGATAATCATGTTCCAATGTGGCAAGCAGCCTGCTCCATACTGGTTGCATGCAGCTGGCAGCAGGCCCGTGGTGGGAGATGTGTCCCAAATGTCTGATCAACTGTCCTCCCTCTGTCTCTGTTTCTCTATGGTTGTCAGTGTGTGCCCCTGTGGGCCTGGCAGGGCCTGGCAGCGTACCAGCGTCTGGGGCTGCTGGGCAGGCTGGTGCCCGCTGGGAGGGTAAGCTGTGGCAGGGGGGGCTCATCATGCGTGCGGGGCTGTGAAGAGTCAGCTGGAAAACAGACAGAAGGAGGTGGAGGTTGGATTTGCATTGAAATTGTTGTGATAATGTAAAAGCTCCCAAATGACCAGTGTTTAAAAACGTATAATTTCAACTTGATCTAGTATTTTGCATCCCAACGTAACCTTCGCAAACTATTCATAATAGTTACATTTCTCTGCGATCATTTCCCCCTGTGACTCTCCTCTGCTCTCACAGATGCGCACAGCGTATCTGGAAGATGTCAAAGGCCTAACTGTCTCTGGGATGGCACTGCCAGTCTCGTTGGAAAAAGACTGCTGTCAGATCTCTCCAGGTGCCAATCTCCCCACAACTTTGCCAGTTTCTCAACACCAGGTTGGTGTGGTTGGCACCGATCGGGTCTAGCACCCCTCCTGGTAGGCACGGCTCTTGGCTGGGGTACACTGACTTTGGCACTCCGGACACAGCATGCTACGTACAGATTTCTGCTGGCTAAGAACTCTGTGGTACCTTGAAGAACCAAGGCCCTCTGCCAACCTGAACTAATCTCCATACTGTACCCTTCAAGACCATCTTAGGATAATAAATGTCAACACTTCTGTCACACAGTAGACATAGGTCACAGCCACGGACACACACACCTGTCCTTATGGTCCTGAGTGATGTGTTGATGCCCACTCTCACGGCTCTCTCAGCTTGTGCTTGCCCCAGCAGGTCACTGCCAAGAGGGTGACACAGTTGCCAGCAGTTGGTGTGGCCTGCTTGTCTCGGTTGGTGTGGCCTGCTTGTCTCTGTTGACGACCCATATGTTACAAGGCAGACAGCTGGACACACATAACCAGTCAAAATCGATTAGATAGAGAGAAAAAAATGATGACCACATGGTTATGATAGAAATGTTAGGTAGCACGTCCATGCTCTTCTTATCCCTATTCACTCCTACAGTCGTGGTCAAAAGTTTTGAGAATGACACAAATAGAAATTTTCACAAAGTCTGCTGCCTCAGTTTTGATGATGGCAATTTGCAAATACTCCAGAATGTCATGAAGAGTGATCAGATGAATTGCAATTAATTGCAAAGTCCCTCTTTGCAATGAAAATTAACTTAATCCCCAAAAAACATTTCCACTGCATTTCAGCCCTGCCACAAAAGGACCAGCTGACATCATGTCAGTGATTCTCTCGTTAACACAGGTGAGAGTGTTGACGAGGACAAGGCTGGAGATCACTCTGTCATGCTGATTGAGTTAGAATAACAGACTGGAAGCTTTAAAAGGAGGGTGGTGCTTGAAATCATTGTTCTTCCTCTGTTAACCATGGTTACCTGCAAGGAAACACGTGCCGTCATCATTGCTTTGCACAAAAAGGGCTTCGCAGGCAAGGATATTGCTGCTAGTAAGATTGCACCGAAATCAATCATTTATCGGATCATCAAGAACTTCAAGGAGAGAGGTTCAATTGTTGTGAAGAAGGCGTCAGGGCGCCCAAGAAAGTCCAGCAAGCTCTAGGACCGTCTCTTAAAGTTGATTCAGCTGCGGGATCAGGGCACCACCAGTGCAGAGCTTGCTCAGGAATGGCAGAAGGCAGGTGTGAGTGCATCTGCATGCACAGTGAGGCAAAGGCTTTTGGAGGAAGCCACTTCTCTCCAGGAAAAACATCACGGACAGACTGATATTCTGCAAAAGGTACAGGGATTGGACTGCTGAGGACTGGGGTAAAGTAATTTTCTCAGATGAATCCTCTTTCCGATTGTTTGGGGCATCCGGAAAACACCTTGTCCGGAGAAGACAAGGTGAGCACTACCATCAGTCCTGTGTCATGCCAACAGTAAAGCATCCTGAGACCATTCATGTGTGGGGTTGCTTCTCAGCCAAGGGAGTGGGCTCACTCACAATTTTGCCTAAGAACACAGCCATGAATAAAGAATGGTACCAACACATCCTCCGAGAGCAACTTCTCCCAACCATCCAAGAACAGTTTGGTGACGACCAATGCCTTTTCCAGCATGATGGAGCACCTTGCCATAAGGCAAAAGTGATAACTAAGTGGCTTGGGGAACAAAACATCAACATTTTGGGTCCATGGCCAGGAAACTCCCCAGACCTTAATCCTATTGAGAACTTGTGGTCGATCCTCAAGAGGCGGGTGGACAAACAAAAACCCACAAATTCTGACAAACTCCAAGCATCGATTATGCAAGAATGGGCTGCCATCAGTCAGGATGTGGCCCAGAAGTTAATTGACAGCATGCCAGGGCAGATTGCAGAGGTCTTGAAAAAGAAGGGTCAACACTGCAAATATTGACTCTTTGCATAAACTTAATGTAATTGACAATAAAAGCCTTTGACACTTATTGAATGCTTGTAATTATACTTCAGTATACCATAGTAACATCTGACAAAAATATCTCATAACACTGAAGCAGCGAACTTTGCGAAGACCAACACTTGTGTCATTCTCAAAACGTTTGACCACATTACATGGGCTGAAAGCCATACATTACACCCTTATGAGATAAACGGTTTCCGAAGAATTTTCCCATGGAGTTGCGCGAGCTGCATCCACACCCACCCATTGGCAATATATGCGTCATCGTCTTCGCCCGAAGGATTCCCCTTCACACCAGAGACCGAGAAAAAGAAAGTGTGACTTGGGTGACATAAAATGGGCAAACTCTCTCCGATATGGACAGAGAATCAAGATGTTCTAATAGTGACAGGTGATTATTACGCACGCAAGGAACAGCGCACGGTTCCATTCCTTGACCATTGAAATGTAATTGATCTGTGTGACCATATTATTATAGGGATCATGTCTAGGACTACACATTAGGCCCCACGTCAAAAAGCCTTTCCAGTAGATAGCAGTGAATGTATTTTACTCTCAACTTCATGTCACAAACTATGTGGGCCCAACAACTCCAGTCAGGACAGAAATTAAGTGAGAGATATTATGTCCAAGTCAATCACAGCTGGGTATCAATTAATTTGAAAATAACAGAATTACCGCCTAGCTAGCTGAAACTTGATCAGGTCAAACAGAAGTGCACACGTACACAAATATATTCACATTTCAAACCACATGAGTAGTGGGTGTGGATAGGCCTACAACACAACATAGTTACTGTATACAAAATGTACTTCACACATCAAAGATGTAAGCAATAATCTCATGTGTAGGCTACATGTATGAATCACAGAATATATAGCCTACAAATCTATCCGGGTGAATGGGAACCTACAACAGTAAATATTTATGTTTAAAACGTACTCAGCCGCCCACATGACCATCAACCAAACATTTAAAAAACGACACTGACTGTTTTTTCAGAGGAATGATACTCTGACGAGGTATCTGGGTCCGCATGTTCTGATGGGAGGCATCATTTCATGGAACTGGTCCGTCAAACTATGCCTTTCCATAAAACCATCCCTTATTTGATTGTAGGCCTATAGACTTCTCTAGGACAGTTGGAAACATTTTCAACTACTTTATGGTATAGTGTCTTTCACTTTAGAATGCACTTTATTTGGGGCTAATTTTGTCAATTGATAGGGTCTTCATGTTTTGTTTTCTCCTTGTCATTGTAGGCTAATTGTTACTTTGGGATCTAGGCCAGCACCTAGTCAAAAGTGCCATATAAATGCAATTTGATTTGATTTATTTATTATTAATTTATTTCAGAACCCAATTTCACTACAGTTACCATACTTATTTAATTCCACTAGCTTCGACACCCCCAAAGAGGACACCTCTCACCAACAGTCCAATGGTCCTTGCTATCCAGAATCGTTGGCACATCCCTACCCCATTGAAGTTTAAATTTAAAATGGTTAAGTTAAGGGTTAAAAGTTCAATGCAGCTGTTTTTATCTCAATATCAAATAATTTCTCGGTAACAATTGAGTACCTTAATGTGATTGTTTTAAATTAAAATTGTCAAAAAGAAACAAAAATAGCTTCTTAGCAAAGAGCAATTTCTCAAGCAAGATTTTTGCTGGGACTGTCTGGGAATAACCTAATGTAGTAGGCATAAAATAAATGCCTGAAACTAGATCCCCTACATACTTGTCTTGATTAGAAGAAGGAAAAAAACTGTAGTGGGAGGTTCTCTTCTGCACTATTCAACCAATCCAGTAAATGTGGAAGAGGAGTTAAGATGGAGATTTGCCTTTGTCCAAAAGCAGAAGTCTCCTGAAAACCGGAACATCCAGTTGTTGGAGACTCCGTTGTGATGTCACAAGGCAGGCTAAAACTCCATCCCACCAAAACAGGCTGAAATTGAAGCCGGTATTTTAAGACAGCTCCTACAAAGGGCATTATCATAATTTTCACAGTAGCCTATTATTCCAAACTCATTGTGTGGAAATATAAAACACAGAAAAATCACGTTTTTGACTGCACTAGGACTTAAGGTTCGGGTTAGGTTATGGTTAGGGTTAGGGCAGGGGTTAGGGTTAGGGCAGGAGTTAGGGTTTAGGGTAGGGACGTCCCACGGATCCCAGATAGCACTTTCCACAGTCCAATGAAATAAGTAGCAGTTCAGTTCTTCTCGGCTTTCGAACCAATCACAAGGAAGAATAGTGCTTCGCAGCGCTAGTTCACCGTCACATTCAAAGATCTATCTTCCTGATTGGACCACACTGTACTAGCGGCGAGGTGACAGTGAGGGTACTCGATTAATCTCGCCCGGGCGCCCGTGTAAGCGTGTTTTGCACCGGCTGAAAGTTGATTGCATTCGATTTGGAACCGTGCTGCCTCCCGGCCGTGAGCTAGGTGCCCCGCTCTGTACAACGGCGAATTTGGCTCAAAACAAAAGTGACGTAATTAAGCACGTGTATTAATTAGTAAGATTCTGTGTTTTCCCATGCAAAAGATTGTTTTTGACAAAAACGCATTATCTGCTTTCCCAATGAATTTTTTTGGGGAAAATTCAAACATTTATTTTATGGAAAAGATGCACCATGCTGTCATGTTGATAACATGACCTAGCGGCGCAGATTACTATTCGATTTGAGAAGTGCGCTCCTCCTTCCCAGTTTTCGCCCGATGACGTGACGGGCCATTGACCGGTTCAAGCCGGGACATCGTAAAATAACTCCCTCAACGCTGTTGGAAGCCGTCAGTGCAACACAGAGGAGACAATCGAGTTTGATATAGCTTGAAAAAATGAATATATCAGACGTAAAACCAACATTATCAAAATAACATTGTTACCCAGGACACACGGAACTTTTTACAGTCTTTGACTGTCCTATATCTGTCATTACTAAAGGCAGTTTAGCCTTGTTTATATTGTTGTGCAAGCGAGCTTTGAACAGGGTCAGGGAGGCCCTATCTGGTGCGGGAAGCGGCCGCCTTCTTCAGAGTGTGTTGTTGAGTGGTTCGGTCTTTTAGCGCACCAAGTAAGTGAGGCAGTTGTATATTCAATGCAATTTTGTGAAATATACACTGATTTTCAAACTACTTGAAACCTTAAAATCAATGTGAAAATGTGATGTCATCAATCATGTTGCGTCTGTTAGCCTGAGCCAGCTAGCTAGTTAGCTAGCTACTAGCCAAGTAGTTAACGTAAGCTAGCTACTGTAACTGGCTGCATTATTTTAGATTTTTCGCAATAATTATTATGTACCTAGTTAGGAAGTCAACCCCCACTGTGTTACATGACGCTAGCGGCTAGTTAGCCAGCGAACGTTAGCTATCTAGCTACTTGATCTAGCTACCTAGCTAACGTCGTAACTAGCTAGCCATATGGGTCTGTTTTGGTTGTTGAACACTCAATTAGTAGCTACATACTACCAGTTAGTATATTATCCTAGCTAACGTTAGTAAACTTCGTTTATATGTCCTACTGCTAACGTTAGACATACTATTCTTCAATAACGTCAGCTGATTGATTTAGTTAACTAGTTACCTAATGTTATAGTGTCTAAGCTAATGGGGATGTATTTTAGCTAACTGTGCACATTGAGTTAGCCACTTCCAGAGCAGTCGGAGTCTCAGTTTACTGAACCAGATAATGAAGATCACACGGTCCAAAATCATTGTGGTGAAAGGACACCTTCCAAATAACATTTGGGTAGTGATGAACTAAAACCCCAATAATCCAGATTTATTACATCAAAACATTACAGTAAAAGTGAACTTCAACCACAATGTTGTGATTGCTTTGATGAGAAATTGCCTATGATGACTGCAACTAATGCATTTCATATTTTGTACCCATCACAGAGAATATGAAACAGGTGTCACAATGACGTCCAGATTTGGTAAAACCTACAGCCGTAAGGGAGGCGACGGCTCATCATCCAAGTTTGACGAGGTCCTGTCCAACAAGAGAGCCACGCTCAGTACCAAATGGGGCGAGACGACATACAAGGCCAAGGTGAGTTCCAAGCGCCCCGGCCAGAAGACTGAGGTGGCAGAGCAGCCCAAGAGGCCCAAACTCTCCAACGAGAGCTCAGAGGACCCCTTTGGGTTTGACAGCGATGAGGAGTCCAAGACGGTCACCTCTCGCGTCCCACAGACAAAGGCCTCCCCAGTCAAGCCGGCATCCACAGAGCTGCCCCTGACAGGGAGGCCAGGATTCTCCCTGGAGTCCAGCAGCAGAACCAGCCTTGCTCCCAGTAGAGCAACCTCTAGTCTGGGGATTGACAGAACCCAACTGAGGGTCACCGAGGACACAGCCAGGTTCTTCAACACAACCCCCACAACAGGTAGGAGGACACTCATGTTGCAAAGTAGGACTAATAATACATTTTATAATGTTAGATGGAGCCAGAAGACCTTGGCTTCCAGAGGGTGTAGGGTCGAAGGGATCTGAATATTGTGCATCCATAGAATTTTCCTCTGCCTTGCAATTTGGCTGTTTTCATTTGTTAGAGATTCTCCGGTACTTTTGACTTTTTAGCCAGTACTGAAAGTAGCGCTCACGAGCCAAAAGTGGTCCCCGAAAATTGCGTATTACGTCACATACAGTACCAGTGAAAAGTTTGGACGCACCTACTCATTCAAGGGTTTTTCATTATTTTTACTATTTTCTACATTGTAGAATAATAGTGAAGAATTCAAAACTATGAAATAACACATATGGAATCATGTAGTAACCAAAAAAGTGTTAAACAAATCAAAATATATTTTAGATTCTTCAAAGTAGCCACCCTTTGCCTTGATGACAGCTTTGCACACTCTTGGCATTCTCTCAACCAGCTTCATGAGGAATGCTTTTCCAACAGTCTTGGAGTTCCCACATATGCTGAGTACTTGTTGGCTGCTTTTCCTTCTCTCTGCGGTCCAACTCATCCCAAACCATCTCAATTGGGTTGAGGTCAGGTGATTGTGGAGGCCAGGTCATCTGATGCAGCACTGAGCACTCTCCTTGGTCAAATATCCCTTACACAGCCTGGAGGTGTGTTTTGGGTCATTGTCCTGTTGAAAAACAAATGATAGTGCCACTAATCGCAAATCAGATTGGATGGCGTATCGCTGCATAATGCTGTGGTAGCCATGCTGGTTAAGTGTGCCTTGAATTCTAAATCAATCACAGACAGTGTCACCAGCAAAGCACCATCACACCACCTCCTCCATGCTTCACGGTGTGAACCACACATGCGGAGATCATCCGTTCATCTACTCTGTGTCTCACAAAGACACGCACTTGAAGAAACTTTCAAAGTTCTTGAAATGTTCCGCATTGACTGACCTTCATGCCTTAAAGTAATGATGGACTGTCGTTTCTCTTTGCTTATTTGAGCTGTTCTTGCCATAATTTGGACTTGGTCTTTTACCAAATAGGGCTATCTTCTGTATACCACACCTACCTTGTCACAACACAACTGATTGGCTCAAATGCATTAAGTAGGAAAGAAATTCCACAAATGAACTTTTAAGAAGGCACACCTGTTTAATTGAAATGGATTCCAGGTGACTACCTCATGAAGCTGGTTGAGAGAATGCCAAGAGTGTGCAAAGGGTGGCTACTTTGAAGAATCTCAAATAAAACATATTTTGATTTGTTTAACACTTTTTGGTTACTACATAATTCCATGTGTTATTTCATAGTTTTGATGCCTTCACTATTATTCTACAATGTAGAAAATAGTAAAAATAAAGAAAAACCCTGGAATGAGTAGGTGTGTCCAAGCTTTTGACTGGTACTCTATGTGCGCCACGTCATTGCTCTCTCACCCTCTGCCGTGTGCATCTTGCTAGCTGTCACTCAAATGGCGAGGGGCTGAAGTTCATTGGCAAGAACCTCAAATTGCTACGAGGGGGAAAATGGCACAGCACAGCTTACAGAAAAAGTATCTTTCAAACTAGAGATTTTGTGGCTAATTGAGATAAGACAGTAATTCTGTTCACATATTATGCATGTATGAACTACACATTGACACATCCAGGCCAAAGCGGGAAGTTTAAAAATACTTAGTTGTTGCCAAAGTACTGGAGCATGTCTTTAAGATCAAATGTTGTGCCAAGTCAGCCATCCTTAGTTACAATTATTGAAACAGATTTATTTCTTCTAATTAATTTAATGTAAATTAATATAAGGTAATTATAGGTACTAAATATTGATTGTCCTTAGACTTAGTGAGCCAATCCTGAGCATTAAAGAAGACCGTTCTTCTAATGAGATTACAAAAGAATATGCACAATTATTCAGTTAGGATGCACTTGCATATGTCATCCACCCATCTGATTTAGCCATCGGATTGGTAGCTGACCTCATGATTCAGACGAGTGGCCATTTTAATGCAACTCCCTGCCTTGCGGCAATTTACCACTTTCCAAACACTGTTAGCTTTTGACTTTGGAAAACAGTCAGCCTGGCAGGCTCTCGTGGATTACAACCAAAGCACGTCTTCTTTATGTTGATGCTCTTCTGTAATATGAAACCAGTCCACTTGACAGGTGTAGCCTCGTTTTAGGAGGCCGGCTCCTCTGTGGCAGGTGGTTATGATTGTATTCAGCATTGCTAAAGGCGCCCGCATATTAGGTTATTTGCTCCTAGCCGATCTCGGCTAGGTGAAGCAAACGTCTGTGCCTCGCATACTCCCTAAATACTTTTCCCTTGAGAAACGAAAGAAGCTGCAATATTGCTGTTTGTCCCTCTTGAGCAACCGTAGCAACAACATAGCCAGAAACACTTCCTCAAAATTAATCCAAGATAAATCAAGAAATCTGTAATTAATTTTTAATTTTTTGCAGAGGTCTTAGTCGTGCAATTTGACATCTACCTAAGATGTTTGAGAAGAAAAAAAAAGGTGTGCACTCACTAACTGTAAGTCGCTCTGGATAAGAGCGTCTGCTAAATGACGTAAATGTAATGTAAATGTTTGGTACAGTATTTCTCAAGTGAAAAAATGAAGAATCCCATCCATAGTTTCCACTCCTACTAGGCGTAGTAGTACTGTTGACCAATCACAGACGAAGGGGCGTAGACTTCGGCTACCGAACTTCGAAATAAACCCTGCTAAACACCATCAGACAAAAACGTCAAATTTCGTTGTAATATATGCGCGAACTGTTTCAGCTTTGAAGCATGCGACAGGCTTAAGTAAGACATGCTGAGTGTAATTTACTGCATCAAGGCAGCAACTTGTTGCTCTAGTTACGGGCCCGTTTCAATGCAATGCTGCTTGCTGGTGTGTGCCCTTGTCCACCACAAAACAGTATCGCATCATTTTACATCCCTGCATATTGCTGTATGCCCTAAAGTTAACTCTCCAAATAATGGAAACCCTTCAGTAAATAAGGGATCCAAAGTACACTACCAGTCAAGTTTGGACACCTACTCATTCAAAAAAGTGTTAAACAAATCGAAATATATTTTATAATTGAGATTCTTCAAATAGCCACCCTTTGCGTTGATGACAGCTTTGCACACTCTTGGCATTCTCTCAACCAGCTTCATGAGGTAGTCACCTGGAATGCATTTCAATTAACAGGTGTGCCTTCTTAAAAGTGAATTTGTGGAATTTCTTTCCTTCTTAATGCGTTTTAGCTCATCCGTTGTGTTGTGACAAGGTAGGGTTGGTATACAGAAGATAGCCCTATTTGGTAAAAGACCAAGTCCATATTATGGCAAGAACAGCTCAAATAAGCAAAGAGAAACAACAGTCCATCATTACTTTAAGACATGAAGGTCAGTCAATCCGGAAATTTTCTGAAATGTTGAAATTTCTTCTAGTACAGTCGCAAAAACCATCAAGCGCTATGATGAAACTGGCTCTCATAAGGAACGCCACAGGAATGGAAGACCCAGAGTTAACTCTGCTGCAGAGGTTAAGGTCAATAGTTACCAGCCTCAGAAATTGCAGCCCAAATAAATGCTTCACAGAGTTCAAGTAACAGACACATCTCAACATCAACTGTTCAAAGGAGACTGTGTGAATCAGGCCTTCATCGTTGAATTGCTGCAAAGAAACCACTACTAAAGGACACCAATAAGAAGAATAGACCTGCTTGTGCCAAGAAACACGAGCAATGGACATTAGACCGGTGAAAATGTGTTCCAACCGCTGTGTCTTTGTGAGACGCGGTGTGGGTGAACGGATGATCTCCGCATGTGTATTTCCTACCGTAAAGCATGGAGGAGGAGGTGTTATGGTGTGGGGGTGCTTTGCTGGTGACACTGTCTGTAATTGATTTAGAATTCAAGGCACACTTAACCAGCATGGCTACCACAGCATTCTGCAGCGATACGCCATCACATCTGGTTTGGGCTTAGTGGGACAATCATTTGTTTTCAACAGGACAATGGCCCAATACACCTCAAGGCTGTGTAAGGGCTATTTTACCAAGAAGGAGAGTGATGGAATGCTTCATCAGATGACCTGGCCTCCACAATCCCCCGACCTCAACCAAATTGAGATGGTTAGGGATGAGTCGTACAGCAGAGTGAAGGAAAAGCAGCCAACAAGTGCTCAGCATATGTGGGAACTCCTTCAAGGCTGTTGGAAAAGCATTCCAGGTGAAGCTGGTTGAGAGAATGCCAAGAGTGTGCAAAGCTGTCATCAAGGCAAAGGGTGGCTATTTGAAGAATCTCAAATATAAAATATATTTTGATTTGTTTAACACTTTTTTGGTTACTACATGACTCCATATGTGTTATTTCATTGTTTTGATGTCTTCACTATTATTCTACAATGTAGAAAATAGTAAAAAAATAAAGAAACTGTTGAATGAGTAGGTGTGTCCAAACTTTTGACTGGTACTGTATATTGAAAGCGGGTGCTTCCACACAGGTGGGTGATTCTCATGAAACCAGTTTTTTAAATGTCCGTGTCAAATTGAGTTACAAAACCATGATGAATCTGCAAAAATCAACTGTCATTCTGAGGACTTAGACATTTTACACCTGAATGTTGTATATTTTCACCCCAAATTCTCATTACCGAAATGCGTCCAGATAAAATCTTCTGGTCATTTTTATTAAAAAAAATATATTCAGCAAAACAACTTTTGAATTAAACACCAAATATGTTACTGTATTTTGTCCATAAATCATAAAAATAGTATACTAGTTGAAGTTTACATTAAACTATAATATTAATTACATGGTGTTTGTGGACATCTCATTACGTAACACTTTTTCACGTTCCTGTAAAACTCCAGTCAGTTTTTAAAAATAGGTTTATTCACCCATGATGCGTAATGTAGAGGATGATGTTACGTTAATTTATTCGCTTATATGCCTTCAGAATGAGGTTCTTCGTTCTCCAACACTCCCTTTACACCACTTGGCCATCTCATTACGACATGGCTAAAGAGCTCAAATTGGGGGAAAAGTCACTGTTTTATTTTATAATTTCATTTTATATTTAAATTTTCAGTGTTATGTTTAACTCAGGCCTTTTCATTAGGGGATCAATGTTAAAAAATATAAATAATGATTTGTTTATTACTTTTTTTTACTTTGAAAACTGTTACTGTAATGAGCATTTTGTGAATGTTGTTAAAATGCATAATATCTGATTTAAAAAAAAAAAAATTCAGAGAAATGTATTATATAGAAAAGTATAGATTCTTATCTCAGTGAAAAATGACACTTGAGAAAAATATTTTGGGGGACAGTTTTGTGAGAATGACCCAGGTGTGGTTTCTGTGTTGATTAAGCAATTAACATCCCATCATGCTTAGGGGTCATGTATAAAAATGCTGGGCAGGCCATTATTTTGTCTACCTTGTCATCCTATGGCGGCATAGCCAATGCCCTAATCCACATGGTACGAGGGGTCACTGAATGGTTTGATGAGCATGAAAACGATGTACAGTGGTTCCTCAATTAAACGTTTAGAGTTTATATCGCATTAAGGTAGATTTTGGTATAGTATGGTACATTGCGTCACCGCAAGGAGGAGTTAGAACGCTGATAATGCTTTTGGGTTCGGTGTTAAGCGTTGGTACCCAGGTGCTAATGTTTCTTTCCTCACTAAATTAATGACGTGAATGGGTAATTGAAACCAGATAGAAACTGATAATTGTGCACTTGATTTCACAATTGAATTTGAATGAACTGAATGATGAGGATGAAGAAGGTGATTGAATTTAGAACAATGGTGTAAGAACTGCTCTTCCTCTGTCCCATGCGCACACCCACCCACACCACTTTTTTTTGTTTCTACTTTGTCAGAAGTTGTAACTGGGCCTATTACTTAATATAACTGTTACACTAAAGTTTTAATTGTATATACGCGTTGTTTGTTTCCTTTTATTTTGGCAGTTACCTGTATCATATGAAATTGTATTGGTCAGGTACACAGTTTAGCAGGTTTTATGGCAGGTGCAGCAAAATGCTTATGTTCCTAATTCCTATCAATCAATGCAGTAAATGTTGAGCACACAATCCAAACTTTAAAAAATAGTACCGTAGTAATGTATAAATTGTGAACATTATTAAAGTGACCAGTGTTCAATGACTATGTACATACTACAGTGCATTTGGAAAGTATTCAGACCTTGAATTTTTCCACATTTTTATTACGTTACAGACTTATTCTAAAATGGATTAAATCATCGATCTACACACAATACTCAATAATGACAAAGCGAAAACAGGTTTTTAGAAATTTCTGCAAATGTATTACAAATAAAAAAACAAAAATGCCTTATTTACATAAGTATGTATTTGCTATGAGACTTGAAATTGAGCTCAGGTGCATTCTGTTTCCATTGATCATCCTTGAGATGTTTCTACAACTTGATTGGAGTCCACCTGTGGTAAATTCAATTGATTGGACATGATTTGGAAAGGCACACACCTGTCTATATAAGGTCCCACAGTTGACAGTGCATGTCAGAGCAAAAACCAAGGTATGAGGTTGAAGTAATTGTCGAGGCACATATCTGGGGAAGGGTACCAAAAAATTTCGGCAGCATTGAATGTCCCCAAGAACACAGTGGCATCCATCATTCTTAAATGGAAGAAGTTTGGAACCACCAAGACTCTTCCTAGAGCTGGCTGGCCTGCCAAACTGAGCAATCAAGGGAAAAGGGCCTTGATCAGGGATGTGGCCAAGAACCCGATGGTCACTCTGACAGAGCTCTAGAGTTCCTCTGTGGAGATGGGAGAACCTTCCAGAAGGACAACTATCTCTGCAGCACTCCACCAATCAGGCCTTTATGGTAGAGTGGCCAGACGGAAGGTACTCCTCAGTAAAAGGAACATGACAGCCCGCTTGGAGTTTGCCAAAAGGCACCTAAAGACTCTCAGACCATGAGAAACAAGATTCTCTGGTCTGATGAAACCAAGATTGAACTCTTTGCCCAAGCGTCACGTCTGGAAGAAACCTGGCACCATCCCTTCGGTGAAGCATGGTGGTAGCAGCATCATGCTGTGGGGATGTTTTTCAGCGGCAGGGACTGGGAGACTAGTCAGGATCGAGGGAAAGACGAGCGGAGCAAAGTACAGAGAGCTCCTTGATGAAAACCTGCTCCAGAGCGCTCAGGACCTCAGACTGGGGCGAAGATATACCTTCCAACAGGACAACGACCCAAAGCACACAGCCAAGACAACGCAGGAGTGGCTTCGGGACAAGTCTCAATGTCCTTGTAGCCCAGCCAGAGCCCGGACTTGAACCCCATCTAACATCTCTGAAGAGACCTGAAAATAGCTGTGCAGTGACGCTCCCCATCCAACCTGACAGAGCTTGAGAGGATCTGCAGAGAATAATGGGAGAAACTCCCCAAATACAGGTGTGCCAAGCTTGTAGCATTATACCCAAGAAGACTCAAGGCTGTAATCGCTGCCAAAGGTGTTTCAACAAAGTACTGAGTAAAGGGTCTGAATACTTATTTAAATGTAATATTTCTGTTTTTATAAATGTGCAAAAATGTCTTGTTTCGTCATTATGGGGTATTGTGTGTAGATTGAGGTGGAAAGAACAATTATTTTTCCAGTTTAGAATAAGGCTGTAACGTAAAATAGTGTGGGAAAAGTCAAGGGGTCTGAATACTTTCCGAATGCACTGTATATGGCAGCAGTACCTAAGGTGCAGGGTAGCGTACCCAGTGGTAGCCGGCTGTTGACAGTGACTGAGGGGCAAAGTGGACGACTGGGCGGAGGCAGTCTAGTGGTGGCTGTTTTAACAGTATGATGGCCTGGGGATAGAAGCTGTTTTTCAGTCTCTCGGTCCCAGCTTTGATGCACCTGTACTGTCTCCGCTTTCTAGATGGTAGTGGGGTGAACAGGCCGTGGCTCGTATGGCTGACGTCCTTGATAAGTTTAGTTCAGTTACCTTCGCTTTCTTGTGTACAGGAACAATGGTGGACATCTTGAAGCAAGTGTTAACAACAGACTAGGATAGTGAGAGATTGAATACGTCCGTAAACACTCCAGCCAGCTGGTCTGCGCATGCTCAGAGGACGCAGCCTTGCGAGCGTTAACACGCTTAAATATCTTCCTCACGTTGACGACGGAGATCGGGAGCACACAGTTCCCATGAGTGGCGTGGGCTCATGTTGGCTGCTCTGTGTTTTCCTTGAAACAGGTGAAGGTGTTCAGCCTGTCAGGAAGCAAGGCATTGGGGTCTGCTACGTGGCTGGCTTTCCCTTTATAATCTGTGATTGTCTGGAGTCCCTGCTACATGCGTCTCGTCTGAGCCGTTGAATTGCGACTTAACTTTGTCTCTGTACTGACGTTTTGCCTCTGATTGCCTTACGGATGTCATAGTTGGTCTGTTTGTACACATCCATGTTCCCAGTCACCTTGCCGTGGTTAGATGCGGTGGTTCTCGTTTCAGTTTTGCGCGAATGCTGCTGTCTAGTCACGGTTTCTGGTTTGGATAAGTTCTAATCGTCACAGTAGGAACAACGTCCTCTATGCACTTCCTGATGAAACTCAGTCACCGAGTCCATGTCATTGAAATCAGTGGCACTGGACAATGTGTTGTGCGTAAGCTTTTATACACTTAGAGAAAGGGCTTGTTTGACAAATTTCTATAGGCATTGAAGCATAAGGCTCAAGTATGGAACAATAGCCACAAGCAAATCCAGGCAATGTTTTAACACTCCTCAATTGTCCAGTGTTGGTGATAGCGTGCCCACTGGAGCCGCCTCTTCTTATTTTTAGCTGATAGTAGTGGAACCCGGTGTGGTCGTCTTCTGCAAAGCCCATCCGTGACGAGGGCCGACGAGTTGTGCATACCGAGATGCTGTTCTGCACACCACTGTTGTACTGCGCTGTTATTTGCCTGCTTGTGGCCCGCCTGTTAGCTTACACGATTCTTGCAATTCTCCTTTGACTTCTCTCATCAACAAGCTGTTTTCGCCCACATGACTACCGCTGACTGGATGTTTTTTGTTTGTTGCCACATTCTCGGTAAACCCAAGACACTGTCATGTGTGAAAAGTTCAGGAGGCTGTCCATTTCTGAGATGCTGGAACCGATGCACCTGGCACCGACTAACAGCACACTCAGTCTCTTAGGTCACTAGTATTGCCCATTTCAACGTTCAATCAAACAGTAACTGAATACCTCGATGTCTGCCTGCTTTATGTAGCAAGCCACGGGCCACATTACTCACTCTGTTGGAGCGAACCATTTTCGTGAACGGTACCACTGTGTATATTCTCCGGTCAAACTGAACTGAAATTATCAATAATTTGCACATTTAGCAACAGCACTGCCACGTTCCTACACAAACCCAGGATATCCTCCAAGGCCCAGTGTTCACTTGTTCACCCGTAGAAACTCTAATTGTTTGGCTGGCGGAGAATTTAATCAGAGCAGCCCGGAGATTAAAGTAAACTTTTCAGAGCCAGAACTTGGTAATGATGGTAATACTTATTGAGATCCATTAAGGACTCATCAAGCATAGCATTCTACCCAGCCCTTTTTTATGTGGTTAATTATTTAAAAGCTTAATTGGACCCAAAAAAAACGTTGACTCCGAGGTGCTCGGTGATGGTGACGACGGTGTGATCGTCTCTGCGGTCAGAGAGTTCCCAGACACGGAGAGAGAGGGTAGTCTCAAAATCCCTCCAAAGGACCGACTGCATAATAAACCAGGCCTGTTACAGCTCTGGATGGATTCTAATCAGGCATTTTCTCAGTCAGATGATTTTTCAAGCGCAAAGGATTTGGAAATAATAAAACATTCTCATTAAAATAATTTACACAGAAGGAAGGGAAATGCCAAACGCAGCCCATTCATTAAATGTCTTGGCATTCACAGCAAAAACCACAACACCATGAACAAACTAGTTATTTTGAAGGCATAGATGTAAAGAGCGAGGATGTACCATCTCTCTTGTGATATGGTCTTAATCATGGAGTAGGCCTAACTGAGCTCAGTTAAGGTCAGTTCCACAAAAATAAGCAATTATGTCAGAAATATAAATGACTAGTTTCTTTGTATGATATCCATCTAAACTTCTCTTAATTCCCTTGGATGAAGAGCTTTAAATTCCTTGGGACGTTTTGGACTTGGGCTTCATGGCGCTTGTCAGTGATGAAACGTCTAGGTGTTGTCAGAGATGATCAGGGGGAGGAGAGTGCCTAAGGTACGCTTTATTCTCTGCACAACTATTCAGTGTTCATATAGCCTAGCCCAGTGTTCTCCAACCCTGTTCCTGAAGAGCTACCGTCCTGTAGGTTTGCACTCCAACCCTAATCTAGCACACCTGATTCTAATAATTAGCTGGTTGATGAAACGATTCAGGTTAGCAACAACTGGGGCTGGAGCGAAAACCTAGAAGAGGGTAACTCACCAGGAACAGGGTTGGAGAGCCCTTGCCTAGCTAGCCATTTCGCTTTTATTTGTTGATAATGAAATCTGAAAAAAACTTTGGATACTTTCAGTAACATGAAAAGAATATTCCTGGAAAATGTGGGGTATGATAAGGGTTTGAGGGAGAGGACTAACTGGTGTCTTCACATGGCCACACCTCTTCAAAGTGGAGCGCATAGAAAGGAGTCATGACTGTGATGGGTGTTCCACGGTGAATTTTCTTCAATGGTTAAACGGGCTCATTCTGTTCAGAACAACCCAGGATATGACGCATTGCCATCTTGTAACTACATCAAACATAGTGATCAAGAACGTTGACACGGAAATATGGAAATGTGAAGTGCACATTTGGACTAACAGGTGTTTGGCTTGTAGTATGACATCAAAGCAGTATTTTATTATAATCCTCAACGTCTCATCTTTCAAAATACATGGAATCCTCGTAATTTACAGCATTTGCCTCATTCGGACAACAACAATTTCACAAAAGTTGCCCAATTAGCGGGAGGGATGGGGGCAACTTGTTGCATGTGGTGCTCAGAATAGCTGTCAGTGAAAATCCAGTCAACGCTTAGAAGCGCAGAGCCTGAGCTCTGATGTCATTTATATCATGTTACTGTACAGCCACTGCATTCCAATTTAGGCTCTTAACAGTTTCCAAATCTGCCATTTTTCAGTCTGTGTAAGGGATAATCCACTCCAGAATAAAACTCCTGTCAATTTGGTGATAGTCTGCGTCAGTGGTCACCAACCTTTTCTCTATCACGATTACTTTCTGAGTGAAAATGCTTGACTTAAAAAATGTAAGCCTTTGCAACATTAACCTATTAAAAACAGTACCTTAGCAATGAGGTTTGTGCAGTAGGCTATAGGCCCAATACAATATCACCACATATTGGCTTTGCTTGAAATGCCCTGCCAATGCACATGTTCAGACCATTAAAAATAAAATAAAATATGTATATTAAATATGTTGAGGTAGGCTATATAATCACACCGGTAATTGAGCATCTGTTGGAGTACTTGTGGGGCACAGCTGAGTGAGCATACATTTTAAATAATTTGCTTTGCATTTTTATTTTATTTTGCCCTCATCTGATGGTCAGTCTCTGCGGAGGGAGAGAGCAGCAGACTGAGGGTTCGCCGCTCAACGTCCCTCCGCTCTCCCTTTCCTCCACTGACCAAAAAGGGACACAGTCTTTCAGCGGATGACAACTTGTCGCACCGCATTATTTCTGCCTCATGCACGAATTCATGTTACTCCTATGAACAGAGAAAGTGAAATATTGCTCGATATTTAGAAATACCCAAGCCGCTAATAATACCAACGCAAGCCTATCGATACACTTTCCTTCTCATTCATTACAGCTTCATTGCTGGTTGTAGCATGAGTGTAGGAAGACTGTATTTTATGGTTTTTAAAATGTTGACTAAAATGTGTTGACAGTGCTGAGTAAGAACTTAAACATGAACTCACGCATAAAAACAGCAGCTCTTTGCTGTATTCGTTGACAGTTCTCTCTAGTCATGGTTTTGAAATTTCACAGTATCAACTTTCCTTTAGCTTGCTTTTACGCTTGCTACATTACTGCAGACATGGTAATCTGAGCCATCCGATTGGCCAGTAGTAGGCCTATAGTGCACTTGATTTGCTCTCCGGGCCCGCCGGGAAAGCAGTTTGTACTTTCAGACACATGAAATGGCAACACTTCGCCTACCTAGCGCGCAGGGCAGCTGAATCGGGTGCACCTACAGCCAACAGCGCGAGACAAATAAATAAAAATAGGATTTATCGTTGGGTTTTTTACAGAAATGTTTGGAGATCGACTAGGAATGCCTGGGAGATCGACCAGACGATCGGTTGGTGGTGACTGGTCTACGTTCTATGAGTTGGTAAAACATCGATTTTCACCATGATTTAACTTCTAGGTAGTCTATGAAATCACTGGAGATAAATGTATTCCCTATCACACTTCATAACGCTTTTTGAAACATTACCTGCACTCCCTATCGCCAAGTCAGCTAGGGTTGGACGGTATCCAGATTTCCATTCCCGAGATGTAGTGTATTTTTTTTTTAACGTTTTTTTACATAAAGCCCCAAACGTCACTTACCAGAATGCTAACAAGTACTAAGGAATTTCCATAGCGGATTAACTACTAATATAAACAACCGAGCTCATAAAGTTATGCAAGTATCTCAAAACGCAGATCACCTCACTATAGTCCTGTGTAGCTCAGTTGGTAGAGCATGGTGCTTGCAATGCCAGGGTTGTGGGTTCGATTCCCACGGGGGACCAGTATGAAGAAAAAAAAAATTATGCACTCACTAACTGTAAGTCGCTCTGGATAAGAGCGTCTACTAAATGACTAAAATGTAAATGTATAGCTGCGCTGCAGGAGTGACTCACCTCACAACGCTCCCGTTTTGTTCATTGTGCTTCTTTGAGGCAGGCACATGTTTATTTACAAACAGCTGTTTTGGGAAACTAATACCAGTAAGCTTTATAATGAAAAACAATTTAACAGGCGAGATGAAGAACTTGATCTGCTTTATCTATTGCCTTGTGCACAAGTTGACTGCAGGTATTTATTTAAAAAGTAAGTACATTTTATAAAAGTAATCATACTAAGGGTATTTGGAATACCCCAGAATACGGTATACCACCCAACCCTAATATCAGCCAACAGTGTTTCCCCTATATTAATTTAGCTGCAGAGCACTGTGAATTTATTGTGATTCGATGTTCCGAACATATTGCTCACCATATGTCTGCTGCAGAGGGAAAAGCAAGCCATGAGAAAACAAGCTTTGATCAGGCATGTAAATAAAAGTGCCGTAAACAAATTGGCTCCCTATTTTAAAAAGATGGCGAACAAACTATGAAGCAAAATAATATAGCGACATTGTCAATACGATACGCTATATCGTCAAAAAATATCCAGATTATGTAAATGACACGATCCCCCCCCCCCACATGCATTGATCTTCGCACCGGTAGTAGGCGCGAGCGCATTGACGAGCAAGGAAAAAATATTATTAGGCCTATGTTAATTAATCAGTTATTGATTTGTCCTCTTGATATACAGTGAGGGGGAAAAAAGTATTTCATCCCCTGCTGATTTTGTACGTTTGCCCACTGACAAAGAAATGATCAGTCTATAATTTTAATGGTAGGTTTATTTGAAAAGTGAGAGACAGAATAACAACAAAACAATCCAGAGAAAAGCATGTCAAAAATGTTATAAATTGATTTGCATTTTAATGAGGGAAATAAGTATTTGACCCCCTCTCAATCAGAAAGATTTCTGGCTCCCAGGTGTCTTTTATACAGGTAATGAGCTGAGATTAGGAGCAGACTCTTAAAGGGAGTGCTCCTAATCTCAGCTTGTTACCTGTATAAAAGACATCTGTCCACAGAAGCAATCAATCAATCAGATTCCAAACTCTCCACCATGGCCAAGACCAAAGAGCTCTCCAAGGATGTCAGGGACAAGATTGTAGACCTACACAAGGCTGGAATGGGCTACAAGACCATCGCCAAGCAGCTTGGTGAGAAGGTGACAACAGTTGGTGCGATTATTCGCAAATGGAAGAAACACCAAATAACTGTCAATCTCCCTCGGCCTGGGGCTCCATGCAAGATCTCACCTCGTGGAGTTGCACTGATCATGATAACGGTGAGGAATCAGCCCAGAACTACACGGGAGGATCTTGTCAATGATCTCAAGGCAGCTGGGACCATAGTCACCAAGAAAACAATTGCTAACACACTACGCTGTGAAGGACTGAAATCCTGCAGCGCCCGCAAGGTCCCCCTGCTCAAGAAAGCACATATACATGCCCGTCTGAAGTTTGCCAATGAACATCTGAATGATTCAGAGGAGAACTGGGTGAAAGTGCTGTGGTCAGATGAGACCAAAATTGAGCTCTTTGGCATCAACTCAACTCACTGTGTTTTTGGAGGAGGAGGAATGCTGCCTATGACCCCAAGAACACCATCCCCACCGTCAAACATGGAGGTGGAAACATTATGCTCTGGGGGTGTTTTTCTGGTAAGGGGACAGGACAACTTCACCGCATCAAAGGGACGATGGACGGGGCCATGTACCGTCAAATCTTGGGTGAGAACCTCCTTCCCTCAGCCTGGGCATTGAAAATGGGTCGTGGATGGGTATTCCAGCATGACAATGACCCAAAACACACGGCCAAGGCAACAAAGGAGTGGCTCAAGAAGAAGCACATTAAGGTCCTGGAGTGGCCTAGCCAGTCTCCAGACCTTAATCCCATAGAAAATCTGTGGAGGGAGCTTAAGGTTCGAGTTGCCAAACGTCAGCCTCGAAACCTTAATGACTTGGAGAAGATCTGCAAAGAGGAGTGGGACAAAATCCCTCCTGAGATGTGTGCAAACCTGGTGGCCAACTACAAGAAACGTCTGACCTCTGTGATTGCCAACAATGGTTTTGCCACCAAGTACTAAGTAATGTTTTGCAGAGAGGTCAAATATTTATTTCCCTCATTAAAATGCAAATCAATTTATAACATTTTTGACATGCGTTTTTCTGAATTATTTTGTTGTTATTCTGTCTCTCACTGTTCAAATAAATCTATCATTTCTTTGTCAGTGGGCAAACTTACAAAATCAGCAGAGGATCAAATACTTTTTTCCCTCACTGTAGCTCTATGTCAACAGTAGGCTGCTAATGATGTGATAATAGTCAGTTCACCCTTGACAACAAGGCATGTTGAATGAATGGTAGCCTACATGTCAGTCCTGATGGATTAGGTCAGGGATGGAGATCTGAAACAAGCTCATATAGGCCTAGTTCAGTTGTTTCATATTCCAAATAGCCCACAGTAAACTAGACTACTACATTGCATCCAGTAATTGAATTATTCAGAAGAAGCTGCCAGTTTACATTTTCACTAGACTATCCACATAAAGAGACCTATTAATTAGAATAATCGGAGTGTATGCATGCATTGTAAAGTGTTCTAGCCTGTATGGACAGACATTGTTTTGCAACTAGGAATTAAGTTTCAACATTTCTACATGCCATGTCAGATTATTCAAGTGTGTTAACTTCTGTGCAGCATGAGTGGGCAGCTAACATGATGCAGCCCAGACTCCCAGTGCAGGCTAGCAATGAGTAAATGGAGCAAGTACGGTGCGTGCTATGATAAGGTGTAGTCTGCGCTGATACAGGCTTGATCCGTGAGACACATTTGTGACTACATTTCCCAATGTACCATGTCCAAGATTGCCTTTTTTGTACTTTTTATAAAAGTATAGACTCATACCATTTTGAAGCTCTATCATACACTGCAGTTGGGGGAAACATGGGAAAGTTATGCTTATTTTTAATGTTTTTCACACTTGCATCTTTTTTTGAGTATGCCCATTCATCATCGTTCACACCCTCTTAAGCCTTAGCCCCACCCATCTCTTTTAGTATTCAGATGAGGCACTTTTGCTTAATTTAGTGATTTTAAGGTAGTGTAGTAAACAAGGGGTGAAAGTAGTAGCCTACAATAAGGAACATCTCCAGGTAAAAATACACTATCTAGTCCTTGGCCTATATCCTAACATGATCTTCACATTTTCTCTGGTAAACACACTGTATATCAAACCAGCCCCCATATACACCTGGCTAAGTTTATGGGTCAGGTAATCATCTGGCTAAGTGTAGTATTTTGTTTAGACATGTAGCTAGCTAGCTAATCAAGTTCATGAACCATGATTCCAACCCATACAGTTTAGCAATACAAACGGTTTGTCATACACTTAGCTAACCAACCAGCTAGCTAACAGTAGGTTATAACTAGCAATGCAAATGACTTTATAACAAAATTAGATACTAATTGAAGCTAACGTTAGGCTCTTACCTGTATACATGGATGAATGCTTCACGGCAGACGAACTCCTTGTAGATGTAATCCAGTGAGAGTTGATTTATGCTTAGCCTTCTGAGTTCTCTTCAACTCTCTCCGCATTTGCAATCAAACTTCGGAATTCATCTCCTTCTCATACTCTGCTTCTACCGGGCATTCCAGTTCAAAACTCAGTCCACTTCTTCCTTGACAACACTGTTGATCTCCGTTTCTTTCCCATCACTTTCATCAGAAAACTCTGCAATTTCTGGTTCAATGATAATGTTGTTCAATGACATTGCTATTATCTTTATTTATATATTTTTTTAAAATCTACGGTAGACTACTTATCAGGCAAGCCCCCATTTTATGTTATAGACAGTATTTCTTTACGTCTTTTCTGTGAATTAGGAATGCCCATTTTACACCTCACTTGAGAGATCCAGACTAATTTGACGGATGTACCGAAAGTAACACATTCTAGTACCGAACCGTTTTTTTATGTTCTAGTATCGAAAAAGTACAGAGGTTTCGGTATACCGTGCAACACTATCTGTGCAACACACAATTACATACTAGCTGTTCCCATAGACTTCCAGTCATTGAGCCAACAACTATCCATTTAAAAACGCGTCTCTGCAGAAATAAATATGACACAATTTTTTGCAACGGTGGCAAACGCTGTCAGGCACCGCTCCAGAATCTCCCATAAGTATTCAATTCGGTTGAGATTTGGTGACTAAGACACATACTTTAAACCCCCTATGCTCCTTTGAGACACCTTTTTCAAAGTCATTGAGATCTCTTCTAGCCATGGTAGCCAAAGTAATGGGCAACTGGGCATTTTTATACATGAGCGCAAACGTGATGTTAATTGCTTAATTAACTCAGGAACCACACCTATGTGGAAGCACTTGCTTCCAATATACTTTGTATCCATCATTTACTCAATGGGTTTCCTTTTATTTTGGCAGTTACCTGTACCAGGTTGAACATTATAGATTATACACTACTAAATGGATAGTGCCATTTATTTAGGTGATTTTACAGCTAGCTAGCTACATCACATGCTGATATTGACTTTGGTATTATCGTGTGTAGCTACGTTTGCTTTCTAGCTAGCTAGCCAGTCTGCCCAGAGAGCACATTGCATTGTGAGTTTGGTATCTGACATGAGCTGCAAAATATTTCCTAAACGGTTTTCACACGTTACTCCCAACCTTATTATACCGACCAAAAAATAAAGTAAATCACAAACCATTATTGTTAGCACATATTTAGTGTTATTTAACACCGTAAATCATAGGAATGTTTTTTTGGGGGGGTGTATTATTCCTTTTGAGGGGGATTCACCAGAATGTGCATGCCTGCATGCAAGTGGTATGTAGCAGCCTATTGGAACTCAACTGCAAGTATAGTTGTTTTGGAAGCCATTGCTGTCCCACCCAGTCCCACATTAAGTGCGCACAAATAATTACAGGTGCCAGTGTTTTCAATGTTCCAACCCTATATTCACATGTAGGCTAATCCAGTCTGCTGCGTTTGTGGTGACTAAGACCAATGGAGTTGGAGATGTTTATCTGACTCAGCATTTAGATTTTTTCCAGCTTTGCTGAAAGCTTTACAAGGGTGTGCTGCTCCTCTCACAGCCCTAGCACTAAACACTCTCTAATACATGTTATCTCCACTTTCTGCTGTGAAAATGGCACCCATGCCGCATTGTGGCAGGCGTCGACTGCTTTAGAGTACTTCAGCTGCTGTATTCTACATCTCTGTCAGAGACGGTAACTGCCAAGACTTATGTGGTGCTAATACATTGCTTTTTCTCCTCCAGCCAAGCCAAGCCAACCGAGCTGGTCTAACGATGGTGCGACTGCAGAGAAACACAGCTACTCATGGTACAGCAACGCCTCAGAGAGCGACAAGAAGCCCATCGCTCAGACCACCACCCTAAAGAGTGAGGCCAAGGACTCTTACGACAACTGGGATGCAGTGATGCTTCTGGGGCCCACCTCACCCACCCCAGAGCCCCCTAGAAACCCCTCATCAATGTGGGGTGGCGCGGGCGGCTACGGCCTTGGCCTGGGTCTGGCCAGGGAGGACAAGCCATCACCAGAGCCGACCCCCAGTTACGAGGTGGGCCAGGGGGACTTTGAAGTCCCCATCGAGCCCTCCGAGTCCCAGGACCACTCCCAGTCTCTCCTCAGGGCCAGCACCAACTGCCGGACCTACCGCCGGCCCAACAAAGGCAAGCAGGCCGGGGACTCTGACAGCACCAGTAGTACTAGCACCAGTACTAGCACATCCTTCAGTAGTGGGCCCGGATCTGGCCCACTCAAGACCAACAATACAGAGAACAGCAGCAAGCCAGTGGGCCGCGGGAGGACGAGAGACTACACAGTGCTGCACCCGTCCTGCCTGTCGATGTTTAACGTCACCATTCAAGACCGGGTCATGGAGGAATACAACCCCGCTTCTGCTGTGGCTGCCCCGCTGACAGACCTGGGAGAGGCTGGCCGACTGCAAAAGAAGACGGAACCAGCACCGGCCAAGCCCACCAGGTGACGACCTTCTACCTATTAGTGATGGGGGGAGAGGGGAATCAATAGTTACATATCGCAATATTATTTTGGATGATATTATATTCTTCTCTCTCTCTTTCTCTGCATCTCTCTCCCAGGTTCAGACCTACACAGAGCAAGGCAAAGAAAGACACCAAGCTGGACTTCTTTGGCTTCGAGGAAAACGAGGCGGGCCGTGGTGCCACCCAGGATGAGGGCAGTTCTGACCCCGTGGCATCCGGCAGCTCCAACTACAAGATTAAGTACTTTGGCTTTGACGATATGAGCGGCAGCGACAGCGACGAAGACGAGGGGTCCCACGCCAAAGAGAGGAAGGCTAAGAGGGCTGTAGCCACCGCTGCTGCAGCCGCAGCCTCCTTTGCTGCCATGGAGATGAGGGTGGACATCCCCCTGTCAGGCAGTGAGGAGCTGGACAGTCAAACCAGCAGCAACACAGGTCAGGGACAGGGCCTCAGCCGAGGTCAGTACTACCAACCCCCCTCGGGATTACACAGACCTGCAGGGCATACTTAGGCCTCAGGCAAGGTCAATAACATGAACATCGAGATCTTTACACACGAGCCTCACTAAATGTTAATGTTATGTCAAAAGCTAATTAGGAAAGCGAGGAACGTTTTGTTTCAACCTTCATGCCAGGTCTGTAAGGCCATTAGCGGGGTCAATTATTACTTTTTTGGCAGTATTTGGGATCAGCACAAACGAACAAAACCAGACAGTCCTGATAAGAAAACTGAGAAAGACTCTTACTCATACTCACCCACTCACAGATCTTTCATTTACATTTACATAATTTAGCAGACGCTCTTATCCAGAGCGACTTACAAATTGGTGCATTCAACTTATGATAGCCAGTGGGACAACCACTTTTTTTTTTTTTTTTTTTTAATGGGAGGGGGGGGGGGGTAGAAGGATTACTTTATACTATTCCAGGTATTCCTTAAAGAGGTAGGGTTTCAAGTGCCTCCGGAAGGTGGTCAGTGACTCCGCTGTCCTGGCGTCGTGGGGGAGCTTGTTCCACCATTGGGGTGCCAGAGCAGCAAATAGCTTTGACTGGGCTGAGCGGGAACTGTGCTTCCGTAGAGGACAGACATCTCATATTTATACAGTTGAAGTCTGAAGTACACCTTAGCCAAATGCATTTAAATTCAGTTTTTCACAATTCCTGACATTTAATCCTAGTAAAAATTCCCTGTCTTAAGTCAGTTAGGATCACCACTTTATTTTTAAGAATGTAGAATGTCAGAATAATAGTAGAGTGATTTATTTCAGATTTTATTTCTTTCATCACATTCCCAGTGGGTCAGAAGTTTACATACACTCTATAAGTGTTTGGTAGCATTGCCTTTAAATTGTTTAACTTGGGTCAAACGTTTTGGGTAGCCTTCCACAAGCTTCCCACAATAAGTTGGGTGAATCTTGGCCCAACCTCCTGACAGCTGGTGTAACTGAGTCAGGTTTGTAGGCCTCCTTGCTCGCACACGCTTTTTCAGTTCTGCCCACACATTTTCTATAGGATTGAGGTCAGGGCTTTGTGATGGCCACTCCAGTACCTTGACTTTGTTGTCCTTAAGCCATTTTGCCACAACTTTGGAAGTATGCTTGGGGTCATTGTCCGTTTGGAAGACCCATTTGCGACCAAGCTTTAACTTCCTGACTGATGTCTTGAGATGTTGCTTCAATATATCCACATAATTTTCCTTCCTCATGATGCCATCTATTTTGTGAAGTGCACCAGTCCTTCCTGCAGCAAAGCACCCCCACAGCATGATGCTGCCACCCCCGTGCTTCACGGTTGGGATGGTGTTCTTCAGCTTGCAAGGTACCCCCTTGTTCCTACAAACATAACGATGGTCATTATGGCCAAACAGTTCTATTTTTGTTTCATCAGACCAGAGGGCATTTCTCTAAAAAGTACGATCTTTGTCCCCATGTGCAATTGCAAACCGTAGTCTGGCTTTTTTATGGCTGTTTTGGAGCTTGCTGAGCAGCCTTTCAGGTTATGTCGATATAGGACTCATTTTACTGTGGATATAGATACTTTTGTACCTGTTTCCTCCAGCATCTTCACAAGGTCCTTTGCTGTTGTTCTGGGATTGATTTGCACTTTTCGCACCAAAGTACATTCATCTCTAGGAGACAGAACACATCTCCTTCCTGAGCGGTATGACGGCTGCATGGTCCCATGGTGTTTATACAGATGAATGTGGTACCTTCAGGCGTTTGGAAATTGCTCCCAAGGATGAACCAGACTTGTGGAGGTCTACAACTTTTTTTCTGAGGTCTTGGCTGATTTCTTTTGATTTTCCCATGATGTCAAGCAAAGAGGCACTGAGTTTGGAGGTAGGCCTTGAAATACATCCACAGGTACACCTCCAATTGACTCAAATGATGACAATTAGCCTATCAGAAGCTTCTGAAGCCATGACATCATTTTCTGGAATTTTCCAAGCTGTTTAAATACACAGTCAACTTAGTGTATGTAAACTTCTGACCCACTGGAATTGTGATAGTGAATTATAAGTGAAATATTCTGTCTGTAAACAATTGTTGAAAAAATTACTTGTCATGGACAAAGTAGATGTCCTAACTGACTTGCCAAAACTATAGTTTGTTAACAAGAAATGTGTGGAGTGGGTGAAAAACTAGTTTTAATGACTCCAACCTAAGTGTATGTAAACTTCCGAATGTGTGTGTGATATATATATATCTCGCCGCATGCATTTATACATGCCGGTATAGATCTGAATATAGATTTTCCATAATCTATTCTAATTAAATACTTTAGTCTAATAATGACTTGGTCACAGAGATTCACTATTCTATCTGTAAGTATATGGACTTGGTAATGAACTGTGATGTTCCTGCCCTAGTGTAACACGTCTACATTTGGCATGTCCCCTGTAGATGTGATGGACTTCCCAGAGGACAACTCTGCCTCTGTGGGCCTAGAGATGCCCAGGAGACCTCAGGCAAAACAGGTGGAGAAATCAAAGGAGAGAAGGGAGACCAATAGGAAGATCTTCAGTGGCCCCAAAAAGGTAAGAGTGCGGAGAGAGTTCCTATAGAACACTAGTCCAGGGTCGTGTTAATCAGGCCACAACGGCACATCGTAGCGAAACGCTTTGCAACAGAAAACAAAAAAAGTGCACTTTTCATTGGACACGTTCAGGTAGTGTAATAATGAACTAGACTCAGAACATTCAGCAGATAATCAGTAGACTACACTCTGTATGCATTGCAGAGATGCCAGGCCAAAACGGCTTGTTGGATTATTTTATATGTGGATGAATGAAGGGATGAGCACGGTCATTGAAGTCTCTGAGATGGTTCTCTTTTATTTATCAAGAGAACCAGTAATGCCCATTCTCCAATCGCTTAGATGGACTTGATCTGTAAGAGCTCCACTACTGATCTTTAACCCTTCTACAATATCCACGGCCCGCTGAAATTGTATTAACATAATAAAGATAATCCCTATCAAAATCCGTCTCTTTAAGCTAGAGATATCTGTTTTCTTTGCAATCCATTGCCAATATCGCAGTTCCGCATCTGCGGTGAAAGGTGGCAGAGCTAGAGCGGTGTTTGTCAGACCATGAGACATCCTGAAAATCGGTATTCTCACAAAATGTCTGCAGTGTCCGAACAGTTTGGCCTACAAACTGACCCCTCTGTGCAAAGGTGAGTCTCTCACGAACATGTATATGTCGGTTGTTTTGCTCCAGGACGCCCACAATCCTCACAAGACTTGTCTGAAGGTCCCTGGTACCAGTTAAATTTTTTTATGGAAGTGTACAGTGCATTCGGAAAGTATTCAGACCCCTTCACTTTTTCCACAGTTTGTTACGTTACAGCCTTATTCTAAAATGGCTTTTTAAAGAAATCCTCATCAATCTACAAACAATACCCCATAATGACAAAGCGAAATCAGTTATTTATTTATTTTGTAAATGTATTGAAAATAAAAAACAGTTACCTTATTTAAATAAGTATTCAGACCCTTAGCTATGAGACTCGAAATTGAGCTCAGGTGCATCCTGTTTCCATTGATCATCCTTGATATTTTTACAACTTGATTGGAGTCCACCTGTGGTATATTCAATTGATATGGAAAGGCACACACCAGTCTATATAAGGTCCCACAGTTGACCGTGCATGTCAGAGCAAAGACCAAGCCATGAGGTCGAAGGAATTGTCCGTAGAGCTCAGAGACAGGATTGTGTCGAGGCACAGATCTGGGGAAGGGTACCAAAAATTTCTGCAGCATTGAAGGTCCCCAAGAACACAGTGGCCTCCATCATTCTTAAATGGAAGAAGTTTGGAACCACCAAGACTCTTCCTAGAGCTGGCTGCCTGGCCAAACTGAACAATCGGGGGAGAAGGGCCTTTGTCAGGGAGGTGACCAAGAACCCAATGGTCACTCTGACAGAGCTCCAGAGTTCCTCTGTGGAGATGGGAGAACCTTCCAGAAGAACGACCATCTCTACAGCACACCACCAATCAGGCCTTTATGGTAGAGTGGCCAGACGGAAGCCACTCCTCAGTAAAAGGCACATGACAGCCCGCTTGGAGTTTGCCAAAAGGCACCTAAAGGACCAATATTGAACTCTTTGGCCTTAATGCCAAGCGTCACATCTGGAGGAAACCTGGCTCCATCCCTACGGTGAAGCATGGGGGTGGCAGCATCATGCGGTGGGGATATTTTTCAGCGGCAGGGACTGGGAGACTAGTCAGGAAAGATGAATGAAGCAATGTACGGAGAGATCCTTGATGAAAACCTCCTCCAGAGAGCTCAGGTCCTCAGAATGGGGCGAAGATTCACCTTCCAACAGGACAACGACACTAAGCACACAGCCAAGACAACGCAGGAGTTGCTTCAGGACAAGTCTCTGAATGTCCTTGAGTGGCCCAGCCAGAGCCCAGACTTGAACCCGATCGAACATCTCTGGAGAGACCTGAAAATAGCTGTGACGCTCCCCATCCAACCTGACAGAGCTTGAGAGGATCAGCAGAGAAGAATGGGAGAAACTCCCCAAACACAGGTGTGCCAAGCTTGTAGCGTCATACCCAAGAAGTCTCGATGCTGTAATCGCTGCCAAAGGTGCTTCAACAAAGTACTGAGTAAAGGGTCTGAATACTTTTGTAATTGTGATATTTCAATTGATTTTTAAAACATTTGCAAGCATTTCTAAACCTGTTTTTGCTTTGTCATTATGGAGTATTGTGTGTATTGATGGGGGAAAAAACTATTTAATTCATTTTAGAATAAGGCTGTAACGTAACAATGTGGAAAAAGTGAAGGGGTCTGAATTCTTTCGGAATGCACTGTATATTATGGAGATAGTTTGCCATGATACCAATATCGCAATATTTTTTCGGTCAAAGCCCTAGTTGTTAGGTGCAGGTTATATTTTATACAATGGTTCGTATAATGATGGTTTGTGAAGGTAACTTGTCATTAATTGATTTTCTTTGCATTCGGGCTACTACAAACCTGTAGAGTGCCAAGGTGCCTTCCAAGTCTTCCGAGGTGCCTTCTCCTCAGTCCTCATCCATAGCCCTTTAATGTCCTCCATGCAGGTAACATAATGGGAGAGCTAAACGCATAAAAAAAACGATAGCCCTCCAAAATGACCGGGGTATTCATGAGTTGTCAAAAGGTAGGGCTTTCAATTACGACTGGGCTAACTGCAGGGGTATTGAAGTGGCACTTTGACGCATGCAGCGGTAATGCATTATTCTGCTGGTTTAGTGTAGTCCCAAATTGCACTCTATTCCCTATATAGTTCCTACTTTTGACCAGGGCCTGTAGTGTACTATGTGCTGTAGGAAATATGGTGCCATTTGGGAAGCAGCCTGTAAGAAACCTCCAAAAAACCAAAAACATTTGATTCTTAGCAATGAATATTCTTATATCGCAGTTTGTTTATAAATTGCTTTAAAAAAGTGGCTGTTTTGCATAATAATCCAACAATTCCCTGTATTTTTTCATTCTCTATAACCAGTTGTGCTTCATGCATTATTTCTCACGTGCTCGCTCTCTCGCGCGCTCTCTTACTCACACTCTTGCATGCTCTCTCGCTCTTGCGTGCTCTCTCGCTCTCTTGCTCGCGTGCTCTTTATTTTTTTAGGGGGTAGATCAGCTTTAATATTGCAGATAGATTGTAACTTCCATCAATGTAATTGTCTGCATCACTTCCAATCCCCCATATGTTTTTTTACCTATATATATATATATATATATATATATATATATATATATATATATATATATATATATATATATATATATATATATAATATACACACACACACACACACACACACACACACACACACACACAGTGGGGGGGAAAAGTATTTAGTCAGCCACCAATTGTGCAAGTTCTCCCACTTAAAAAGATGAGAGAGGCCAGTAATTTTCATCATAGGTACACGTCAACTATGACAGACAAAATTAGATTTTTTTTCCCAGAAAATCACATTGTAGGATTTTTTATGAATTTATTTGCAGAAACAATAAGTATTTGGTCAATAACAAAAGTTTCTCAATACTTTGTTATATACCCTTTGTTGGCAATGACACAGGTCAAACGTTTTCTGTAAGTCTTCACAAGGTTTTCACACTGTTGCTGGTATTTTGGCCCATTCCTCCATGCAGATCTCCTCTAGAGCAGTGATGTTTTGGGGCTGTCGCTGGGCAACACAGACTTTCAACTCCCTCCAAAGATTTTCTATGGGGTTGAGATCTGGAGACTGGCTAGGCCACTCCAGGACCTTGAAATGCTTCTTACGAAGCCACTCCTTCGTTGCCCGGGCGGTGTGTTTGGGATCATTGTCATGCTGAAAGACCCAGCCACGTTTCATCTTCAATGCCCTTGCTGATGGAAGGAGGTTTTCACTCAAAATCTCACGATACATGGCCCCATTCATTCTTTCCTTTACACGGATCAGTCGTCCTGGTCCCTTTGCAGAAAAACAACCCCAAAGCATGATGTTTCCACCCCCATGCTTCACAGTAGGTATGGTGTTCTTTGGATGCAACTCAGCATTCTTTGTCCTCCAAACACGACGAGTTGAGTTTTTACCAAAAAGTTATATTTTGGTTTCATCTGACCATATGACATTCTCCCAATCCTCTTCTGGATCATCCAAATGCACTCTAGCAAACTTCAGACGGGCCTAGACATGTACTGGCTTAAGCAGGGGACACATCTGGCACTGCAGGATTTGAGTCCCTGGCGGCGTAGTGTGTTACTGATGGTAGGCTTTGTTACTTTGGTCCCAGCTCTCTGCAGGTCATTCACTAGGTCCCCCCGTGTGGTTCTGGGATTTTTGCTCACCGTTCTTGTGATCATTTTGACCCCACGGGGTGAGATCTTGCGTGGAGCCCCAGATCGAGGGAGATTATCAGTGGTCTTGTATGTCTTCCATTTCCTAATAATTGCTCCCACAGTTGATTTCTTCAAACCAAGCTGCTTACCTATTGCAGATTCAGTCTTCCCAGCCTGATGCAAGTCTACAATTTTGTTTCTGGTGTCCTTTGACAGCTCTTTGGTCTTGGCCATAGTGGAGTTTGGAGTGTGACTGTTTGAGGTTGTGGACAGGTGTCTTTTATACTGATAACAAGTTCAAACAGGTGCCATTAATACAGGTAACGAGTGGAGGACAGAGGAGCCTCTTAAAGAAGAAGTTACAGGTCTGTGAGAGCCAGAAATCTTGCTTGTTTGTAGGTGACCAAATACTTATTTTCCACCATAATTTGCAAATATATTCATAAAAAATCCTACAATGTGGTTTTCTGGATTAATTTTTCTCAATTTGTCTGTCATAGTTGACGTGTACCTATGATGAAAATTACAGGCCTCTCATCTTTTTAAGTGGGAGAACTTGCACAATTGGTGGCTGACTAAATACTTTTTTCCCCCACTGTATATACAGTGGGGAGAACAAGTATTTGATACACTGCAGATTTTGCAGGTTTTCCTACTTACAAAGCATGTAGAGGTCTGTAATTTTGTATCATAGGTACACTTCAACTGTGAGAGACGGAATCTAAAACAAAAATCCAGAAAATCACATTGTATGATTTTTAAGTAATTCATTTGCATTTTATTGCATGACATAAGTATTTGATACATCAGAGAAGCAGAACTTAATATTTGGTACAGAAACCTTTGTTTGCAATTACAGAGATCATACGTTTCCTGTAGGTCTTGACCAGGTTTGCACACACTGCAGCAGGAATCTTGGCCCACTCCTCCATACAGACCTTCTCCAGATCCTTCAGGTTTCGGGGCTGTCACTGGACAATACGGACTTTCAGCTCACTCCAAAGATTTTCTATTGGGTTCCGGTCTGGAGACTGGCTAGGCCACTCCAGGACCTTGAGATGCTTCTTATCGAGCCACTCCTTAGTTGCCCTGGCTGTGTGTTTCGGGTCGTTGTCATGCTGGAAGACCCAGCCACGACCCATCTTCAATGCTCTTACTGAGGGAAGGAGGTTTTTGGCCAAGATCTCGCGATACATGGCCCCATCCATCCTCCCCTCAATACGGTGCAGTCGTCCTGTCCCCTTTGCAGAAAAGCATCCCCAAAGAATGATGTTTCCACCTCCATGCTTCACGGTTGGGATGGTGTTCTTGGGGTTGTACTCATCCTTCTTCTTCCTCCAAACACGGCGAGTGGAGTTTAGACCAAAAAGCTATATTTTTGTCTCATCAGACCACATGACCTTCTCCCATTCCTCCTCTGGATCATCCAGATGGTCATTGGCAAACTTCAGACGGGCCTGGACATGCGCTGGCTTGAGCAGGAGGACCTTGCTTGCGCTGCAGGATTTTAATCCATGACGGCGTAGTGTGTTACTAATGGTTTTCTTTGAGACTGTGGTCCCAGCTCTCTTCAGGTCATTAACCAGGTCCTGCCGTGTAGTTCTGGGCTGATCCCTCACCTTCCTCATGATCATTGATGCCCCACGAGGTGAGATCTTGCATGGAGCCCCAGACCGAGGGTGATTGACCGTCATCTTGAACTTCTTCCATTTTCTAATAATTGCGGCAACAGTTGTTGCCTTCTCACCTATTGTCCTGTAGCCCATCCCAGCCTTGTGCAGGTCTACAATTTTATCCCTGATGTCCTTACACAGCTCTCTGGTCTTGGCCATTGTGGAGAGGTTGGAGTCTGTTTGATTGAGTGTGTGGACAGGTGTCTTTTATACAGGTAACGAGTTCAAACAGGTGCAGTTAATACAGGTAATGAGTGGAGAACAGGAGGGCTTCTTAAAGAAAAACTAACAGGTCTGTGAGAGCCTGAATTCTTACTGGTTGGTAGGTGATCAAATACTTATGTCATGCAATAAAATGCAAATTAATTACTTTAAAATCATACAATGTGATTTTCTGGATTTTTGTTTTAGATTCTGTCTCTCACAGTTGAAGTGTACCTATGATAAAAAATTACAGACCTCTACATGCTTTGTAAGTAGGAAAACCTGCAAAATCGGCAGTGTATCAAATCTTGTTCTCCCCATTGTTTGTATATATATATATACACACACACTACCGTTCAAAAGTTTTGGGTCACTTAATTTCCTTGTTTCCATGAAAATAACATCAAATTGATCAGAAATACAGTGTAGACATTGTTAATGTTGTAAATGGCTATTGTAGCTGGAAATGGCTCATAAAAAAGGAGAAAAAAAATGGAATATCTACATAGGCGTACAGAGGCCCATTATCAGCAACCATCAGTCCTGTGTTCCAAGTTTATCATTTTAAAAGGCTAATTGATCATTAGAAAACCCTTTTGCAATTATGTTAGCATAGCTGAAAACTGTTGTGCTGATTTTAAAGAAGCAATAAAACTGGCCTTCTTGAGACTAGTTTAGTATCTGGAGCATCAGCAATTGCGGATTCGATTACAGGCTCAAAATGGCCAGAAACAAAACTTTCTTCTGAAACTCGTCAGTGTATTCTTGTTCTGAGAAATGAAGGCTATTCCATGCGAGAAATTGCCAAGAAACTGAAGATCTCGTACAACGCTGTGTACTACTCCCTTCACATAATAGCGCAAACTGGCTCTAACCAGAATAGAAAGAGGAGTGGGAGGCCCCGGTGCACAACTGAGCAAGAGGACAAATACATTAGTGTCTAGTTTGAGAAAGATACCTCACAGGTCCTCAACTGGCAGCTTCATTAAATAGTACCCGCAAAATATCAGTCTCAACGTCAACGGTGAATGGGCGACTCCGGGATGCTGACCTAGGCAGAGTTGCAAAGAAAATGTCCAGTGTCTGTGTTCTTTTGCCCATCTTAATCTTTTATTTTTATTGGCCAGTCTGAGATATGGCTTTTTCTTTGTAAGTCTGCCTAGGTCAGCATCCCGGAGTCGCCTATTCACCGTTGTAACCATTTTTCCAAGCATCTCCGTGCAGTCAGACCTTTGATTATTTTGTGCCACAAGGCCTCCATCTTTGCAATCATCGGTAGCCTAGGCCCCTCTCTCTCGCTCTCTCTCTTCAGCAGCAGGCACAAGTGTGCACACGGAGTGATAGGACAAAAGCCAGCAAGTACTGGCTAAAGGAAACCCTGGTGTGTGTGTGTGTGTGTAAGATGGTGTAGACATGCGTCATACAAGTATGTTTGCTTGTCTAATAAAGCCAGAGCAGGGCTCCTGTTACCGTCTTGTGTGGTGTTGGACCACAACAGCTGATGGCTTGGTTTCACCAGTGTGTTTTCATGAGTCCCCCGCCTGTAGCTGTAAATTATTACTCCTCAGTCTTCTGCTAAGTGTCTGTCTCTCTCGCTCTCAGCCTCTTTCTCTTTCAGCCTTCTGGTGGTCAGAAATGATGTTCTTATACCAACATGACAGTTTTCATAAATTAATATAATATATTTTTTAAACATTTATCCTAGAAGAACAAGTCACCTGCCTACACAGGAATAAAACACAACTTCAAAATATAATATTTGTATAATATAATTTGTGAACAACCTGTCCTAAAGGCTATTTGTATGAACATTTTAATTAATAAATAACAAAAAACTGCTGTTTTCAAATGCAATCTAGGCCTCTAATTTCATTTAGCCTAGGCATGAACATTTTAGTTAGGCTTAATAAATAAAAAGGTTAAGTTTAGCTAAAATGCAAAAAAATATATACTTTTTACATTAATTTGACAAGCTGGATCCCTTCTAGCCATGACCTTTCCGGCCCGCCACACTCCTGCTGCGATTCAGAATCACAGCAGTGGAAAGAGGACACTAGGTGACCACAAAATGAAGGAATTATTAAACTGATGTTGGACAATCAAATTCGATATGTAAATAAACAATTCGTTAAGGCTGGTTCATTGAGGGAGCTTATTTTACGATGCTTCTGTGAAACGAGGCGCGCACCATACTTTTATGAAAGCACTTGTTTCCAAAGCTTATTGATAACTGTTTCCTACTATAGGCAGTTGGCTGCCTTGTGATTGCAACATAGTACTCTCCGATGTGAATAGTTGGCAACAGTTTTTGGTTTACAAGTGCTACTGCATAAACTCAACTGAAATGCACCAATTACGCATAATACACATCATTAATGTACTATAGTCTATTAATCCATTCCAAATCTTTATACAATACATGACAAAGGGGCGGCATATGTTGAGCTTGCCTTGGGCGGCAGCAGAACTGCTAGGACCGGGCCTGACTAACACAATTTGCTTCTAATTTACTTGCATTTGAGCCGCTACTGTTGGGAAGTCAAAACTGTCCAACTCCTAGGAGCAGCTTGCGATGCCAGTCAGCCTCGTTACTTTGTCCACTCTGTTGTGGAGAAAGAATCCCCTCTTGGCGGGCACACTGGGGGATAATCAACACAATGGGGATAATCAACACAATCTTTGCCAATTTTGCCCAGTTGGGGTACACTTAGCTGAAGTCCCTTATGAGGACCTTGCGTCTTTTGTGTGAGTAATAATAGAAACACACGTCCAACACTAATTTCCCAGCAGCTTGAGGATTTATTAGCCTATGAAGTATATTTGCCTTTGAAGTCGGAGCACAACGACTGGTATTTCCATCAATGAATAAACAGCGTTATTTTGCAATGGATCATTTTCTTTTCTCCCGGAAAATTTGGCCGGTAACAATTCTATTTATCAGCTTTTCATTAGTTTTATCGGCCAAAAGCCTTTATTTACCGGCTAACGCAAGTGTCAAACTCATTCCACGCAGGGCAAAGTGTCTGCGGGTTTTCGCTCCTCCCTTGTACTTGATTGATTGAATTAAGGTCACTAATTAGTAAAGAACTCCCCTCACCTGGTTGTCTAGGTCTTAATTGAAAGGAAAAAACAAAAACCTGCAGACACTAGGCCCTCCATGGAATGAGTTTGAAACCTTGGTGTGCACAGTGTGTTTTTGCGTGACAGATAGTGCCCATGTTTACAGAAAATGCCTTGCTTCTCAAGACTCACACTGCCGTGGGCGCGGTGAACCTGCCGGTCTGTGTCCACTTGATTTAGAGTAGGATCATGGTTGAAAGTTGAGGTACACTCAGTTCATTGTTTCCTGCAGTGCTCTATCCTGAGCCAGCGATGTTTTTTCTCTCTTTATTATTTTATTTTGTTCATTATTAATATCCCAGCAACAGGTTCAGCCAATGGGCTTCTTTTAAGCAGAAAGGAGAGGAGCCAAGGTTTTTGTGTGCACTCCTGTGTGTGTGTGTACACAGTGCTGGCTGTTGTCTCCAATCATTCCTGCTGTTTGAGCTGTCCTGGCTCGTGGTTTAATAGGCATTCATTTAGACGCGCTCTCCCCACAGGGCTTGTTTGTTACGGGAACCAAGAAAGACCAATGTCTTCTATCCCACCCACACTCTATCTCTCTGTATCATCTCACTCTACTCTGACTAATGAAAGAAGAGGTGCTATATTCCAAGACACTGATCACTCCCAGTATCAGAAATCACCTTGAATTAGGAGAAATTGACTAAACTTTAAATTGGCTTGTTTGTTTTTAGACAGGGTACTGTTGCAGATGGTTGGAGTATGTGTTGATCAATGGTTCTCATTTGAGGTGTTCTAACACTGTTCTAGTAGAAAGGGCTGATGTGGGTTTTTGTGTGATTTAAATGTGACGTAACTTCATGTACTTAACTCATCATGGTGTAAGTTTAGTTGTTTTCCTGTTCCCCCTGCAGTCTCCCACTAAAGCTGTGTACAACGCCAGACACTGGAACAGAGAGCCAGAGGAGCTGCCCCCGCCACCCGTACCCCGATCAACCACTGCAACCGTAAGTTACCTCCTAGTCAACACCAAGGGGTGTCGCCCACCACAGACTATACCCCCAGCTAGCTAGAGGTATGAGATTTCTGCAGCTCGTGGACACTGCACCCTTCCCATTCTCCTCAGCCTCACTCACTCACAACCTCCCTCCACCACCAATGATGCTCGTCAGTGTTAGCTGGGGCGCTGCGCCACAGCAAAATCATTGCCGCCACGGCCCCAAAATATGGAACATGAAACAAATATTTCTGCCGAGACGCACTTTGAAGATGCTGGAACAGTCCACAATTACTTTTCCTCTGCAAACAAAACGAGTAATGAATAGAAAAATCTGAAACTATTCTACTATGGGGTTAGCTATTTACATAGTCCGCTTGTGTATTCTATGGAGAGAAGTATTCCACTCGGTGCATTCCAATAAAGAGTGCGATAGGGAGGGATTTCCCAAAATCTAATATACAGTGGGGGAAAAAAGTATTTAGTCAGCCACCAATTGTGCAAGTTCTCCCACTTAAAAAGATGAGAGAGGCCTGTAATTTTCATCATAGGTACACATCACCTATGACAGACAAATTGAGCATTTTTTTCTCCAGAAAATCACATTGTAGGATTTTTTATGATTTTATTTGCAAATTATGGTGGAAAATAAGTATTTGGTCACCTACAAACAAGCAAGATTTCTGGCTCTCACAGACCTGTAACTTCTTCTTTAAGAGGCTCCTCTGTCCTCCACTCGTTACCTGTATTAATGGCACCTGTTTGAACTTGTTATCAGTATAAAAGACACCTGTCTACAACCTCAAACAGTCACACTCCAAACTCCACTATGGCCAAGACCAAAGAGCTGTCAAAGGACACCAGAAACAAAATTGTAGACCTGCACCAGGCTGGGAAGACTGAATCTGCAATAGGTAAGCAGCTTGGTTTGAAGAAATCAACTGTGGGAGCAATTATAAGGAAATGGAAGACATACAAGACCACTGATAATCTCCCTCGATCTGGGGCTCCACGCAAGATCTCACCCCGTGGGGTCAAAATGATCACAAGAACGGTGAGCAAAAATCCCAGAACCACACGGGGGGACCTAGTGAATGACCTGCAGAGAGCTGGGACCAAAGTAACAAAGCCTACCATCAGTAACACACTATGCCGCCAGGGACTCAAATCCTGCAGTGCCAGATGTGTCCCCCTGCTTAAGCCAGTACATGTCCAGGCCCGTCTGAAGTTTGCTAGAGTGCATTTGGATGATCCAGAAGAGGATTGGGGAGAATGTCATATGGTCAGATGAAACCAAAATAGAACTTTTTGGTAAAAACTCAACTCGTCGTGTTTGGAGGACAAAGAATGCTGAGTTGCATCCAAAGAACACACCATACCTACTGTGAAGCATGGGGGTGGAAACATCATGCTTTGGGGCTGTTTTTCTGCAAAGGGACCAGGACGACTGATCCGTGTAAAGGAAAGAATGAATGGGGCCATGTATCGTGAGATTTTGAGTGAACATTTTACATTTTTACATTTTAGTCATTTAGCAGACGCTCTTATCCAGAGCGACTTACAGGAGCAATTAGGGTTAAGTGCCTTGCTCAAGGGCACATCGACAGATTTTTCACCTAGTCGGCTCGGGGATTAGAACCAGCGACCTTTCGGTTACTGGCACAACGCTCTTAACCACTAAGCTAACTGCCGCCCCATCAGCAAGGGCATTGAAGATGAAACGTGGCTGGGTCTTTCAGCATGACAATGATCCCAAACACACCGCCCGGGCAACGAAGGAGTGGCTTCGTAAGAAGCATTTCAAGGTCCTGGAGTGGCCTAGCCAGTCTCCAGATCTCAACCCCATAGAAAATCTTTGGAGGGAGTTGAAAGTCTGTGTTGCCCAGCGACAGCCCCAAAACATCCCTCTGCATGGAGGAATGGGCCAAAATACCAGCAACAGTGTGTGAAAACCTTGTGAAGACTTACAGAAAACGTTTGACCTGTGTCATTGCCAACAAAGGGTATATAACAAAGTATTGAGAAACTTTTGTTATTGACCAAATACTTATTTTTTTTGCAAATAATTTCATTAAAAATCCTACAATCTGATTTTCTGGATTTTTTTTTCTCATTTTGTCTGTCATAGTTGACGTGTACCTATGATGAAAATTACAGGCCTCTCTCATCTTTAAGTGGGAGAACTTGCACAATTGGTGGCTGACTAAATACTTTTTTTCCCCACTGTAGGCTGCATAAACAGGCTACATTTATTTAGTAGACTACTCACACTTTTACCAGCCACACTGGTTTACACTTTATATGGCCTGCGTGTATGGTCTAAATAACGAAAGCCTGAATTATTGTAATAATTAACTGTAGAGCCCTACCGATTTAATCGGTTGACAGGCTAATATCGGCCGATTCTTATAATAATCGTTCTCAGAAATATTTGTATCGGTCTTTATTCCACAGATAAAGTGCTGATATTATAAACATAGAATCAACAAATACGTCTGCTCATTTGCGGTCATTTTTTGACGATGTTGATGAGCTGCTCATTGAAAATCATTCAGCCCTAGGTCACAACGTGAGGGAGAGAGTAGGCATGGTGGTTTGACGGTGAGAAGCTTGTTACAGACCTATATCCATCCTGCCCTGCCTTTCGAAAGTATTTGAAAGCCAAGTTAACAAACAGATCACCGACCATATCGAATCCCACCGTACCTTCTCTGCTATGCAATCTGGTTTCCGAGCTGGTCATGGGTGCACCTCAGCCACGCTCAAGGTCCTAAATGACATAATAACCACGATCGATAAAAGACAGTACTGTGCAGCCGTCTTCATCGACCTGGCCAAGGCTTTTGACTCTGTCAATCACAGCATTCTTATTGGCAGACTAAATAGCCTTGGTTTCTCAAATGACTGCCTCGCCTGGTTCACCAACTACTTCTCAGATAGAGTTCAATGTATCAAATCGGAGGGCCTGTTGTTTGGACCTCTGGCAGTCTCTATGGGGGTGCCACAGGGTTCAATTCTCGGGCCGACTCTTTTCTCTGTGTATATCAATGATGTCGCTCTTGCTGCTGATGACTCTCAGATCCACCTCTACGCAGACGACACCATTTTGTATACATCTGGCCCTTCACTGGACACTGTTAACAAACCTCCAAATGAGCTTCAATGCCATACAACACTCCTTCCGTGGCCTCCAACTGCTCTTAAACGCTAGTAAAACTAAATGCATGCTCTTCAATTGAACGCTGCTTGCACCCGCCCGCCCGACTAGAATCACTACTCTCGGCGGGTCTGACTTAGAATATGTGGACAACTACAAATACCTAGGTGTCTGGTTAGACCGTAAACTCTCCTTCCAGACTCACAATAAGCATCTCCAATCCAAAGTTAAATCCAGAATCTGCTTCCTATTTCGCAACAAAGCCTCCTTCACTCATGCTGCCAAACATGCCCTCGTAAAACTGACTATCCTACCGATCCTTGACTTCGGCGATGCCATTTACAAAATAGCTTCCAACACTCTACTCAGCAAATTGGATGTAGTCTATCACAGTGCCATCCGTTTTGTCACCAAAGCCCCATATACTACCCACCATTGTGACCTGTACGTTCTTGTTGGCTGGCCCTCACTACATATTTGTCGCCAAACCCACTGGCTCCAGGCCATCTATAAATCACTTCTAGGCAAATCCCCGCCTTATCTTAGATCATTGGTCACCATAGCAACACCCACCCGTAGTATGCGTTCCAGCAGCTTTATCTCACTGGTCATCCCCAAAGCCAACACCTCCTTTGGCCGCCATTCCTTCCAGTTCTCTGCTGCAAATGACTGGAACGAACTACAAAAATCTCTGAAGCTGGAGACACTTATCTCCCTCACTAACTTTAAGCATCAGTTGTCAGAGCAGCTTACTGATCACTGCACCTGTACACAGCCCATCTGTAATTAGCCCACCCAACTACCTCATCCCCATATTGTTATTTACACTATTTATTTTGCTCATTTGCACCCCAGTATCTCTATTTGCACATCATCTTCTGAACCTCTATCACTCCAGTGTTAATACTAAATTGTAATTATTTTGCTCTATGGCCTATTTATTGCCTTACCTCCATAACTTACTACATTTGCACACACTGTATATAGATTTTCTATTGTGTTATTGACTGTACGTTTTGTTTATTCCATATGTAACTCTGTTGTTTTTATCGCACTGCTTTGCTTTATCTTGGCCAGGTCGCAGTTGTAAATGAGAACTTGTTCTCAACTGGCTTACCTGGTTAAATAAAGGTGGAAAAAAATAAATAAAAAACAGCAGGCGTATTTGAATAAGTAAATAATCAGAAGTACACTTCACCAAGCAAGCAGCCCTGTCCTCATCACATTCTCACTTAGTTAACGTTGGCTGGCTAGCTAGCCAGCATGTTAGTTAGTTTAGCAATCTAGCCAGCAAGGTATCTAGCTAGCAATCTGTGCTACGTATGTGCAAAAAATTGCCAAAGACTCCAGCCACCCTAGTCATAGACTGTTCTCTCTGCTACCGCACGGCAAGCGATACCGGATCGCCAAGTCTAGGTCCAAAAGGCTTCTTAATAGCTTCTACCCCCAAGCCATAAGACTCCTGAACAGCTAATCTCTGTTTATTATCTATGCATAGTCACTTTACCTCTACCTACATGTACATATTACCTCAATTACCAAGACTAACCTGTGCCCCCGCACATTGACTCTGTACTGGTACAACCTGTGTATAGCCTCACTACTGTTATTTTATTCTTGCTCTCTCATTATTTGTTATTTTTCATCTATTTATTTTTATTAATTTTTTTACTTCAGTTTATTTTAGTAAATACTTTCTTAACACTTTGTGGCACCTTGCCAACCCTGGAATTAATTAGCCTGTTAAGAATGCGCTGCTCTGAACGCTTCTGAGTCTTAAAGATAATGTTAGCCCTATAATGCCCTCCTCCCTCGGACTGCTAGAAGGGACTCAGAGCCTGTGTGTGTGTGGGCACATGTGAGTGTTTTTACTGCGCCTTATCTGGTCTTATGTAAGGGGCAGGAGGCCGTTGGCTGGTGTTCAACAGCATGAATCGCCAGCAGCAGCAGCAGGGCCGTGTGCTGAGCGGGTGTTTGGTTCTGCTTTTCTCCCTCTGACACACTATCTCTATTTCTGCCCATTCCCTCTCTCTCTCCGATTCTGCCTCTCTCCCCCCTTCCTCCCTTTAAACCCCTTCCCCCCTCTATCTTCCCCTCTCTCTCTCTCTCTCTCTCTACCAGGCCAGCCAGTCGAGCGGGAGCAGCAAAGAGGCCAACTCGCACAAAGACGACGGCCTGTTCAAAGCGCCGCCATGCCCACCGCCCAAAGTCATCAAGTCTGTGTCGTTCCCCACCGAGCCCTACCAGGACATCGTCACTGCACTGAAATGTAGGAAAGAGCACAAGGAGGTGAGCACCAACACAACAACACTCTGTTCTACCCATCAAACCATCATTGTGGTCTGGAACTCGGTATCTGTAAAGCACAGCCTATAAGTGACTCCCTGCTTAAATAAAGGTTGAATAAAATAAAAACACAAGAAATTGCCCTGGGGCTGTCTATCAAGTCTCAGAGTAGGTGTGCTGATTTTAGGAAGAGTTTTCCCTTCCGGATAAAAATGAATATGTTTATGGACAGGGGGACCTGATCCTTGAACACTTTCTTTTTTTTTTTTTTTTTCTCTCTCGGGGGAATGGATCAGCTTAATATTGCAGATAGATTGTATCTTCTATCAATGTAATTGTCTGCATCACTTCCAATCCCCCATGTTTATTTTTATTTTTTATATATATATTCCCCTTTATTACTTTTCAACCCCACCATCCTTTCCCTACTTGGAGTAAATTAGTGAACAACAACGCCCAGGCCTCTACTTCCGGTCTATACTTACTATCTACACCTTATGGACAGAGTTAATTTTACAATTTCTTAATATGGGCCCTGGTCTACAATGTTAAAAATGGATTTGAACAAATTCATGGATGATCAATCAGTTTAGTCCTGATCATACTTACCTGGTTTGGTCAGGTGTAAATCATCTTATTTAGAAATAGACTCCGTGAAGTGATTACTCTACCTTCCTAAACAATGGTTCATGTAACCATCTGTAGTTATTTGTGTGGTGTCTTACATGCTAAGCAGTATTAGCCCCGATAGGAACTGCAGTGTGGGCAGTCACAGAAGCAGGAGCAGCGTAATGGGCATCCCACATCCTTAAACTCCACCAACAGTTAACATTTGCTGTTTTGTTTTTGTGCGCTTGGCTTCCGACCGAAAAGGCAGGCTGCGGGCGCATAGCTCTCATGCTAAGAATAGCAGGATTGAGCTATATAGCTCGATCTAGTATCTACCTCATCCCTGCTCCACACTCGCTGCGAATCCACTAACTATTACCCTACTCCCCCACATCAGAATTGGTCATTAGCATGCTAACAATTTAAGTGTGTCGCGTAACTATTAAGGGATATGTGTTATGCGATTAGAATGTGCGAGAAATATGGTGATGATGGCATGGTTCCTTATTGTTTGTACACTATCAGGGGGACTTGGGCTGTGTTTGAAATTGCGCTCTATTCACTATACTATATAGTACTTGAACCAGGGCACTACCATTTGCTGCACAATGAAGTCTATAGGAGATTTATCATGGTTGCATCCCAATTGGCACCCTATTCCCTATAGGGTGCACAACTTCTGACCTATTCACTATATAGTGAATAGAGTGCCATTTGGGGCATATACAGTGCATTCAGAAAGTATTCAGACCCCTTGACTTTTACCACATTTTGTTAAGTTACAGCCTTATTCTAAAATTGATGAAATTGTTTTTTTCTTCATCAATCTACACACAATACCCCATAATGACAAAGCTAAAACAGGTTTTTAGAAAAGTTAGCAAATGTAATAAAAATAAAAAATTGAAATATCACATTTACATAAGTATTCAGACCATTTACTCAGTACTTTGTTGAAGCACCTTTGGCAGCGATTACAGCCTCGAGTGTTCTTGGGTATGACGCTACAAGCCCTGCCGCTGAAAAACATCACCACAGCATGATGCTGCCACCACCATGCTTCACTGTAGGGATGGTACCAGGTTTCCTCCAGATATGACGCTTGGCATTCAGGCCAAAGAGTTCAATCTTGATTCCATCAGACCATGGTCTGAGAGTCCTTTAGGTGCCTTTTGGCAAACTCCAAGGGGGCTGTCATGTGCCTTTTACTGAGGAGTGGCTTCTGTCTGGCCACTCTACCATAAAGGCCTGATTGGTAGAGTGCTGCAGAGATGGTTGTCTTTCTGGAAGGTTCTCCCATCTCCACAGAGGAACTCTAAAGCTCTGTCAGAGTGACCATCGGGTTCTTGGTCACCTCCCTGACCAAGGCCCTTCTCCCCCGATTGCTCAGTTTGGCCGGGCGGCCAGCTCTACGAAGAGTCTTGGTGTTTCCAAACTGCTTCCATTTAAGAATGATGGAGACCACTGTGTTCTTGGGGACCTTCAATGCTGCAGAAATGTTTTGGTACCCTTCCCCAGATCTGTGCCTCGACATAATCCTGTCTCGGAGCTCTACGGACAATTCCTTCGCCCTCATGGCCTGGTTTTTGCTCTGACATGCACTGTCAACTGTGGGACCTTATATAGACAGGTGTGACCCTTTCCAAATCATGTCCAATCAATAGGATTTACCACAGGTGGACTACAATCAAGTTGTAGAATAATCTCAAGGATGATCAATGGAAACAGGATGCACATGAGCTCCATTTCGAGTCTCATAGCAAAGGGTCTGAATACTTATGTAAATAATGTCTAAACCTGTTTTCACAGGGTATTGTGTAGATTGATGAGGAAAAAATGTAATCCAATTTAGAATAAGGCTGTAACGTAACAAAATGTGGAAAAAGTCAAGGGGTCTGAATACTTTCTGACTGCACTGTACCATGTGATTTAATGAACCCAACAAGCATTAACGTGGTATCAACTCTTTGTTCCAGCTATACACAGTAGTCCAGCATGTCAAGCACTTCAACGACGTGGTGGAGTTTGGCGAGAACCAGGAGTTCACCGATGACTTTGAGTACCTGGCCACTGGCTTGAAGAGTGGCCAGCCCCTCAACACACGCTGCCTTAGGTAAGACCAGCTGACTAGCTGCTAATAAATGCCCTAGCTACTGATACAGTGTCAGGTTCTTTGGCATCTCATTTATGGTTAAAGATGGAATCCGCAGTAGGGGAAACGGCACCACGTTCTTAGTGTTTTTGTTTTGCAGACAAAGTGGAGGTGAGGAGCGTCGCCCAACTTGGTTATAAAAATTGGAGTGTATATTCTGCTGTTCTATCGCGCGTGCAATGATGTCAGGGGAAAAAAGTGTTTGTTTGCAGTAACTTTGTTGTAATATTGCAAACTGACGTGGCAGTTTCACCATTAAAGACATCCTCCAACGATTGTTGAACTTTTACTGTCATGACATACCTGGACCACCTATTGAGATGTGCCTTTTAGGTAAATCAGGTGAATGAGGTGAAATGGACTAGAGTTCCACTTTAAGGATTCCAGCTTTTAAAATAATGATTAAGGGAAGGTTAATCTGATCCTAGGTCTGTGGTTAAGAGCACGGTTTTGCCCATGCACCACCCTCCTCCCTCCTCTCCCCTCTGTTCAATTCAGTAAAACTTGATTCATCTCTCCTCTCCTGCAGTATCATTAGCCTGGCCACCAGATGTGCCATGCCCAGCTTCAGAATGCACCTGCGGGCCAGAGGGAAGGTGGCCCAAGTCTTCAAGACGCTCAATGATTCCCCACAGCACCCAGTAAGTTAAGGCTGCTCCTCCAAAGATTGTGGCTAACTTGACTTGGTTTCTGTCAGATCAGTGTTGAAGCTCAACCCTTTAACTGAAGCCTGCCAAGGGACAAAAGGCCTTGGTGATTAGTAACACAACCTGCGTTAGTGACTCAACTTAAAATCCCGATATCAGGTTCACGTATCCTTGCTCTCTCCTCCCTCTTCCTTCCCCTTTTCCCCTCCATCCACCTCCCTCCCCCTAGAACCTCTCCCTGTGTACGGCCAGTCTGATGTACATCCTGAGCCGAGACAGACTCAACATGGACCTGGACCGGGCCAGTCTAGACCTGATGATCCGCCTGCTGGAGCTGGAGGGGGACCACTCTGTGGCCAAGGACAACCAGCTCACTGCCAAGGAGATGTCAAAGGTCAAGGAGAAGATCCGCAAGCTGTGCGACACGGTGCACAACAAGCACCTGGACCTGGAGAACATCACGGTACGGGTTCCCTAGAGATAGTCTACCTTGAGTCATATTCATTAGGGCATGCAACGGTAAACAAAAATTAGTGTTTCCTATTGGACAAGTTCAGGTAGTTCTTCCCTGTTTCAGGCCAGTTTTTTGGGGGGGTTGGTGCCTAATGAATATAACCCTGGTTTATGCTTAGAGGATGGAGACTAGCTGCAGCTCAGAGCCTGAGACTGTCTCTTTCCTCCTCTTTGTTTGTCTCCCCGTGTCTCTCTTTAACTCTTCTCCTCCCCCTCTGTCCTGTCTCTTGGTCTGATACCCCTGACGTAAAGCTTGGCGGCAGATGGACTACTAGAGGTTTAAATGTAGGCCTTAAATCAGTATGGATTAGCAGGTGTTGTGTAGATGTAATCTTGGATTTACATAAATAATCGCCCTGCTTTGGCCCCTCTAATGGCCGTCGCCACTATAAGCCATGTTTTGGATAAAATTGTTTCAGCATTGTTGGGGAAAAAACACTGCTTGATTGATGCGTTGAGAGGTCTCGGTGACAGTTATAAAAAAAAACATGAAATATGAACATATCCCCTTGTAGAGATAGATGAACAGTCGCCTCTGACACACAATGGCTTTGCACGTTAGCCAATGGAAAGAATGTATTTGAATTGGGACTGGCAAACTGCACAGCATTTAAAACCAAGTTTGATCTGATGACAGGGCCTTTGATGTCTGGGTTTTAGCCTTTTGTTTTCGATTCCCTCTATAAATATCCTCTCCACTGATGTTCTAGTCAGAATCCCAAATGTCACCCATAGTGCACTACTTTTGACCAGAGCCCTATGTAGGGAATAGGGTGCTATTTGGGATGCAGTCCTATTCTTCAGAGAGCAGACTGACCATTCGCCTCAAGGCCCCCCAACTCATTTAGATTCAGAATAATCACAGGGACTCAATCTCTTTATATTTCTGTTAGCTTCCATGTTGAATTAATCATTAGAGAATCTGAAAAACTGAATGTTCGCTTATTGTTTGATCGCCACAGTTTGTTTTTAAATATTTAATGTTAGAAGCTAACACTTTCAGAATTAATTCATATCTATCTATCGACAGTGAAATTCGAGATGGCAGTATTGTTGTGGTTGGACACGAATTCCACCTGCATGCAATATAGATTTCTCCTGACTCCCTCCATCACTGGAAGGAAATATTTTTTTCTTCCAATTCCTCACCCTGTTATCATCTGTCATAGTTAGCATCTTTGAATCACAACACACCGAGTCATGTCTATTTATACCCTGTATGTGTGTGAAGTAAATTGATTTTCATTACTCCCTGTGTGTGTGTGCAGACGGGGCATTTAGCCATGGAGACCTTATTATCGCTGACCTCCAAGCGGGCCGGAGACTGGTTTAAAGAGGAGCTTAGGCTTCTGGGAGGCCTGGACCACATAGTGGATAAAGGTAAGCTAGACCTAGATATTTACATTTTAGTCATTTAGCAGGCAATCTTATTACTGGAGCACTTATGGTTTACCCCCTAGAGGCTAAGCCGGGGGGGGTTCTACTAAGCTAACATATGGAATTATTTTAAGACGGTCATACCAAGGATCATTTTGATTTTGAATTTTAGGACCCCTTAAGGCACAGGTGTCAAACTCATTCCATGGAGGGTCGGGTGTCTGTGGGTTTTCACTCCTCCCTTGTACGTGATTGATGAATTAGGTTATTAATTATTAAGGAACTCCCCACTCCTGGTTGTTTAGGGCTTAATTGAAAGGAAAAACCAAAAACCTGCAGGCACTAGGCGCTCCGAGGAATGAGTTTGACACCACTGCCTTAAGGTATAAAAAAAATATCAAATATTCATTTTATTTTTTATCTCTGAATTTGGCTTGCCCATAGAAACACATTGAATAACAGATTCATACATGGAAAAACAGTCAAAGAAGTGTCTGTCCTATATCTTTGAGAGATAAGAAAGGTCAGGAAATAGTTTTTATTTTAAACACATATTTAACCCCTTTTTTAGGCACTAAACTACTTCCACTGAGTGTACAAAACATTAGGAACACCTTCCTAATTTTGAGTTGCACCCCCTTTTGCCCTCAGAACAGCCTGAATTTGTTGTGGCATGGACTACAAGGTGTCGAAAGCATTCCACAGGGATGCTGGCCCATGTTGACTCTAATGCCCTGTTTCCCACAGTTGTGTCAAGTTGGCTGGATGTCCTTTGCGTGGTGGACCATTCTTGATACACAGGGGAAACTGTTGAGCATGAAAAATCCAGCAGCGTTGCAGTTGTTAACACACTCAAAAGTGCGCCTGGAACCTACTACCATACCCTGTTCAAAGGCACTTAAGTCTTTTGTCTTGCCCATTCACCCTCTGAATGGCACACATACACTATGTCTCAGTTGTCTCAAGGCTTAAAAATCCTTCTTTAACCTGTCTCCTCCCCTTCATCTACAATGATTTGAAGTGGATTTAACAAGGTGACGTCAATAAGGGATCATTGCTTTCACCTGGTCAGTCTGTCATGGAAAGAGCAGGTGTTCCTAATGTTTTGTACACTGTGTGTACAAACATAAAATGTTTTAACTGGTTCCAGGCTACCTTCAGACAAGGCTTGTGGGCGTCCAAGAGCCAAACAGTTCGGATGCTACAGACAGAAGTTGGTAGATCGGTGGTACCGACTTCAGACTAGTCCTGTGATGCATGTGGGGGTCGTAGAGCAAAACGGTGAACACCATCGTGTTTGTGAGTCATCTTTCCATAGTGGACATATTAGTTTGTAGGCAAACCGTTCACACGCTACAGATGTTTTCGTGAGTAGAACGATTTTCGGGATGTCTCATGGTCTGACTAATACCGGTGTAGCTCTGCCACCTTTCACCGCATATGTGGATGGCCGACATCAGCGGATGCAGTGGATTGAGACTCAGCCGATGCAAAAATATACTTTTGGTCATGTAGTGTATGTGGACACCTGCTCGTCGAACATCTCATTCCAAAATCATGGGCATTAATATGAAGTTGGTCCCCCTTTGCTGCTATAACAGCCTCTACTCTTCTTGGAAGGCTTTCGACTAGATGTTGGAACATTGCTGCGGGGACTTGCTTCCATTCCGCCACAAGTGCATTAGTGAGGTCGGGCACTGATGTTGGGCGATTAGGCCTTGCTCGCAGTCGGCGTTCCAATTCATCCCAAATGTGTTCGATGGGGTTGAGGTCAGGGATCTGTGCACATCGTTTCCATTGTATTACTTAAACTCTTACCTGATCGATGGGGTTGAATGGTTGAACCGACGTGTCTTGTTTCCTGTAGTGAAAGAATGTGTGGAGAACCTGAGCCACGAGGATGACAAGGAGAAGCTGGTGGCATCGCTGTGGGGAGCTGAGAGGTGTCTACGGGTGCTGGAGAGCGTGAGTGTACACACAGATCTTTGTTTTTGTGAATTTTCAGGACTTTTTGGGGGAGTAAAAATGTATTCCGATTCAAAACCTATTTTCCCTAACCTTAAACCCAAACCTTAACACCAAACCCCAAACCTAACCCTTAAGCATAAAAAAGCATTTTAACAAATTCAGGACATGGAAAAAATAAATGTCTTGTTTTCCTACCATGTCATGACATTCTGGTTAGGACTGGGCAACATGGCCTTTTTCTTCTTCTAAATAATCTTTGTTTCATAGTTAAATGTCAATACACTGCGTTTCAAAAAGTTGGGAATAATCAAATGAATTCAGGGCTTGTAAAATTATACCTAGGCTAAATATAAGCCTTCAACCATAAGACCGACTAATAATTCAGTTATTTTATCAAAATACTTGAACCTGCTTTTTTGCAATAATCACTGATTTGGCTTTCAAGTCTGTATGAAAATGCCCTTTTTGTTACAAATGTAACAAGATCCATGCATAATGCACATCCACTAATAATGACCAACTTCTGGTAGCAGGCATTATAGCAAATGAACACAGGTCTCATAAACAATCTCATAAACACAAGCCCACTGCTAGTCAGTAGCCAGCTAATCTTTATATTTAAAGCCAACTTGGATCTATTTGCTTGCTAACGAGGTAGAACAGTTGAACTTTTATGAATACACTCTCCTGTCCATCTCCAAAAGTTTGAACAACAACAGCCTGTTCACTTTGTTTATATGTTCAAATCAAGTGGCCTATCTACCTGGATCAGATGCTTACTTCTCAGAATGAGAACGAGTTGCCAATTCCTTATACAAATGCATCTTTTAATGCTCATTTCACATTTATAAAACAGACTAGATAGCTAGCTCGTAAGTCTGTGGCTAGAATGCTGCTAGCGGTAAATGGTACTGCAATGCCGTGTACGACAAACTGATCATACATTTTCCACAATCATGTTAATTGATATTCCCGTCTTAACTTATACTAAAAATGTGGAACTCAATCAATCCGTAATCATTAACACACTGGAACAATCAAATTATTTAAATACTGAAAGTGCGTGGGCTACGGAGAGAAACAAAAAGGTGCAGTTTCAAGCCATGTGGCGTAAAGTGATGCGGGTATGTGCTTGTGGGTCTAGGCAGGTGTGATGTAGTCGACGTTTGTATGTGTGTTTTTATATTGTTTATACTCTTGTCTTAGTAGGGTCTGCTCTGTTCTACATTTTGGGAGTTGAGACATATAAAAAGGGCATTGTTACAAAGGTTAACTTCTCCTCTATTACAGTAAAATGTGTTTGGGTGTCCATATGACCAATGTATGTCGGACAAAACCTCCAATTCAAATAGCGAGTTGAAACTGCTTGTTGTCGGAGAGGAAGAAGTGATCTCTTCGTCTCGCTGTTGTGAGTGGCAGGGGGTGGGGCTTGGTGTCTGTCTGTGTGAGTGGGAAGGTGCATAGTGCACACGGCACCGAAGGAGAGAAGGAGATTTGGAACATAGTGCTAAAACATGAATTCAAATTAATTTGATATCGCCCAGCCCTAATTCTGGTGACTTGTTAAAACATTGTAGTTCTGATGAGGTAGGAAAACGTGTACATCACACACACACACACACACACACACACACACACACACACACACACACACACTACTGTGTTGGACAACACTTCTGACCACTAGAAGGCTGTAATTACATGACAAATTCATAATCCGGGTCAGGAGCCCCAGTCATAGCACTTATTATATCTTATTTAAAGATATTCTCTGGTACTTTTGTATACTTTTTAGCCAGTAGTTCTGAAAGTACCGCTCATGATTCAAAAGTGATCCTCGAAAATTGCGTACTACGTCACGTGCAGATATGTGCACCACGTCATTGCTCTCTATCACGCTCTGCTGTGTGCAACTTGCTAGCTGTCACTCAAATGGCGAGCGGCTGAATCTCATTGGCGGGAACTCGAATTGCTAGGGGGCTGGACCTCGAAGGGAAATGTAGGGAAAATAGCACCGCACAGCTTCCAGTAACCAGTCGCTTTCAGACTAGGGGTTTCGTGGCTAAGTGAGGTAAGACAGTAATTCTGCTCATAGGTTATGCATGTATGAACTACACATTGACACATCCAGGCCAAAGCCGGAGGTTTAAAAAATACTTACTAGTCGCCAAAGTTCCGGAGCATGTCTTTAATGTCAGTTATAAATTATTGATGGGAAACATTGATCTTAGTAACAGCTGCCCATGCCCCTCTAAGCCTGCAGTTGTGCTCGGTTTTACTTTCAGCCAGAGTACAGTGTAAATTTAGATTGCAGGTTGCTGAGGCAAGATTATTCATAAACTCAGTAAGTGAATCCAATGTGAGTCTCCTAGAGGGGCTCTTTGTGCAGTTGTGTGCTCTTGATTTGAGATTAACCGTTAATACACAGAGAATTCAATGTATTAACTTTCTCTGTCTTGTTGATTTTTGCAGGTAACTGTTCACAACCCAGAGAACCAAGGCTACCTGATCGCTTATAAGGACTCTCAGCTTATCTGCTCCTCAGCCAAGTGAGTGTACTGTATGAGCGTGAACACACACACACACACACACACACACACACACACACACACACACACACACACACACTACCGGTCAAACGTTTTAGAACACCTACTCATTCAAGGGTTTTTCTTTATTTTTACTATTTTCTACATTGTAGAATTATAGTGAAGACATCAAAACTATGAAATAACACATGGAATCATGTAGTAACCAAAAAAGTGTTAAACAAATCAAAATATATTTTAGATTTGAGATTCTTCAAATAGCCACCCTTTGCCTTGATGACAGCTTTGCACGCTCTTGGCATTCTCTCAACCAGCTTCATGAGGTAGTCACCTGGAATGCATTTCAATTAACAGGTGTGCCTTAAAAGTTAATTTGTAGTTGTATTGTGACAAGGTAGGGGAAGTATACAGAAGATAGCCCTATTTGGTAAAAGACCAAGTCCATATTATGGCAATAACAGCTCAAATAAGTAAAGAGAAACGACAGTCCATCAGTACTTTAAGACATGAAGGTCAGTCAATATGGAAAATGTCAAGAAGAAAATGTCAAAGTTTCTTCAAGTGCAGTCGCAAAAACCATCAAGCGCTATGATGAAACTGGCACTCATGAGGACCGCCACAGGAATGGAAGACTCAGAGTTACCTCTGCTGCAGAGGATAAGTTCATTAGAGTTACCAGCCTCATAAATTGCAGCCCAAATAAATGCTTCACAGAGTTCAAGTAACAGACACATCTCAACATCAACTGTTCAGTGAATCAGACCTTCATGGTCGAATTGCTGCAAAGAAACCACTACTAAAGGACACCAATGAGAAGAAGAGACTTGCTTGGGCCAAGAAACACGAGCAATGGACATTAGACCGGTGGACATTTTTCCTTTGGTTGGGAGTCCAAATTGGAGATTTTTGGTTCCAACCGCCGTGTCTTTGTGAGACGCGGTGTGGGTGAACGGATGATCTCTGCATGTATAGTTCCCACTGTAAAGCATGGAGGAGGAGGTGTTATGGTGTGGGGGTGCTATGCTGGTGACACTGTCAGTGATTTATTTAGAATTCAAGGCACACTTAACCAGCATGGCTACCGCAGCGATACGCCATCCCATCTGGTTTGGGCTTAGTGGGACTATCATTTGTTTTTCAACAGGACAATGACACAACACACCTCCAGGCTGTGTAAGGGCTATTTGACCAAGAAGGAGAGTGATTGACTGCTGCATCAGATGACCTGACCTCCACAATCCCCCGACCTCAACCAAATTGAGATGGTTTGGGATGAGTTGGACCGCAGAGTGAAGGAAAAGCAGCCGACAAGTGCTCAGCATTTGTGGGAACTCCTTCAAGACTGTTGGAAAACATTCCAGGTGACGCTGGTTGAGAGAATGCCAAGAGTGTGCAAGGGTGGCTATTTGAAGAATCTCAAATATAAAATATATTTTGATTTGTTTAACACTTTTTTGGTTACTACATGATTCCATATGTGTTATTTCATAGTTTTGATGTCTTCATTATTATTCTACATTGTAGAAAATAGTAAAAATAAAGAAAAACCCTTGAATGAGTAGGTGTCCTAAAACTTTTGACCGGTAGTGTACATATATGCGACACACACACACACACACACACACACACACACACAGTCCTGTATCACCAGACGGCATCATTGAGGTTGATTGGTAGCAGTGCTGATCCAATGCATCAGTTTGCTGAAACTCCCCGCCCTTCTCCACAGTTGACTGCTTCAGGAGCCACTGACTCCTATCTGCCTTTACAGCTACAGGCTTAGAATACTGCTGCCATCAGGGGTTTTTCTGGATCAAAAGGGGGCTTTGGTGGTCGTTGTGGCAGGGGGCGCGGTCAGCCTGTCGTCGTGCCTGCATTTTAGAGAATTTGAGGCCCCCATCTTGGCGGTGTTTTTGCAGTTTTAAAGCAAATGTCCTGAAATTCTATGCATTTGGTATGTTTAATGCTGTGGTCTTTTCCTCAAACATAACAAAATATATACAGTGGGGGAAAAAAAGTATTTAGTCAGCCACAAATTGTGCAAGTTCTCCCACTTAAAAAGATGAGAGAGGCCTGTAATTTTCATCATAGGTACACGTCAACTATGACAGACAAAATGAGAAAAAAAAATCCAGAAAATCACATTGTAGGATTTTTAATGAATTTATTTGCAAATTATGGTGGAAAATAAGTATTTGGTCAATAACAAAAGTTTCTTAATACTTTGTTATATACCCTTTGTTGGCAATGACACAGGTCAAACGTTTTCTGTAAGTCTTCACAAGGTTTTCACACTGTTGCTGGTATATTGGCCCATTCCTCCATGCAGATCTCCTCTAGAGCAGTGATGTTTTGGGGCTGTCGCTGGGCAACACGGACTTTCAACTCCCTCCAAAGATTTTCTATGGGGTTGAGATCTGGAGACTGGCTAGGCCACTCCAGGACCTTGAAATGCTTCTTACGAAGGCACTCCTTCGTTGCCCGGGCGGTGTGTTTGGGATCATTGTCATGATGAAAGACCCAGCCACGTTTCATCTTCAATGCCTTGCTGATGGAAGGAGGTTTTCACTCAAAATCTCACGATACATGGCCCCATTCATTCTTTCCTTTACACGGATCAGTCGTCCTGGTCCCTTGCAGAAAAACAGCCCCAAAGCATGATGTTTCCACCCCCATGCTTCACAGTAGGTATGGTGTTCTTTGGATGCAACTCAGCATTCTTTGTCCTCCAAACACAACGAGTTGAGTTTTTACCAAAAAGTTCTATTTTGGTTTCATCTGACCATATGACATTCTCCCAATCCTCTTCTGGATCATCCAAATGCACTCTAGCAAACTTCAGACGGGCCTGGACATGTACTGGCTTAAGCAGGGGGGGACACGTCTGGCACTGCAGGATTTGAGTCCCTGGCGGCGTAGTGTGTTACTGATGGTAGGCTTTGTTACTTTGGTCCCAGCTCTCTGCAGGTCATTCACTAGGTCCCCCCGTGTGGTTCTGGGATTTTTGCTCACCGTTCTTGTGATCATTTTGACCCCACGGGGTGAGATCTTGCGTGGAGCCCCAGATCGAGGGAGATTATCAGTGGTCTTGTATGTCTTCCATTTCCTAATAATTGCTCCCACAGTTGATTTCTTCAAACCAAGCTGCTTACCTATTGCAGATTCAGTCTTCCCAGCCTGGTGCAGGTCTACAATTTTGTTTCTGGTGTCCTTTGACAGCTCTTTGGTCTTGGCCATAGTGGAGTTTGGAGTGTGACTGTTTGAGGTTGTGTACAGGTGTCTTTTATACTGATAACAAGTTCAAACAAGTGCCATTAATACTGGTAACGGGTGGAGGACAGAGGAGCCTCTTAAAGAAGTTACAGGTCTGTGAGAGCCAGAAATCTTGCTTGTTTGTAGGTGACCAAATACTTATTTTCCACCATAATTTGCAAATAAATTCATTAAAAATCCTACAATGTGATTTTCTGGATTTATTTTTCTCAATTTGTCTGTCATGGTTGACGTGTACCTATGATGAAAAGTACAGGCCTCTCTCATCTTTTTAAGTGGAACTTGCACAATTGACTTTTTTTCCCCACTGTATTGCTGAATTCATTGTTGGTGATTGTTAGTTCTTAAAGATGATATTATACAAAAATATATAGTTCCATTATCTTTTCTATATACTTCATATGTCTTTAGTCGTTTAAGTTTACACAGCTTACTTCCATCCCAATTTTTGGACTTAGGCGACCCAAAAAAACAAAAATCCAAGAATTCACATAGATCTTCTCTTCTTTGCCTTTAGATTGATTGAAATGCACTTGACTCCTCACTGACACATTATATCACAAGGATAATTCATGCACAAAGTTTTCTGTATGGAGCTCTATGGGAAACATGGGGAAACGTCAATTTTCATCAGGGCTCTGTTTTGTTTTGTTTCCACATTTGAACACTATGTCAATGACAGCATCCCCCCTCGCCCTGTCCGTGTGCCCCTCTGTAAAGCAAACTCTGCCACTTCTGTGCCTCTGCCTGACCTATCAGCCCTCCATCAATACCCCCATTTCTCTCCCCTTGTAAGGGTCAGCCACCCCCCAAATGTCCCAGTCCCCCACCACCCTCGTCCCACCACAGCCACTTATCTGTTTAAACTCTTCCGTCTTTAACTGAATTAGCCCCGTCCCAGGCAGGGTGCGTTGACTGCAGCCGGGACCCTGACCGCCCTGCTCTGGTTCCTAACCCCTGCCTCACCCTTGGTGAACTGCTCTTGCACCCCCAGCCAGGAGGCCTCTCCGACTGGGTCAACAAAGACCCGCTCTCACATTTCACACAGTGGCTTCACTAGCCGCATTCATCCCGGCCGCGCTAATTCAATTACGGGGGGAGAAATCAGAGGGGTCGAGCCACACAGCAGCTCAGATGCCCTCATTAACAGCCCCCCCCTCCCTTACTCTAATGAATGAACTCTTCCTCCGCTCTCCTCTCTGCCTTAATAATAAATGACCCCCATTATCTCTAATCTCATTATTTTGCTATTTTGCATGAAGCTGTTTTGCTTCTGGTTAGCCATGCTGCCGGCGTGCGCGGCTGTTGCTAACCTTTTGTTATAGGTTAAATTCACGCTCTGTTCTCTCCCGCAGCACACTGCCTTTTTCAAATGTATTGACGGGATGCTGTCTGACTAATGGTGTAGGGCTATGTCTATATGTGAAGAGAAACACGTATTATTGCTTTTGTATCTTTTGCGTGCCTGTTTTTCATTTCCTTGTACGATCGCGTTTTCTGAATAATACAACAATCTCATAGGAAGAAACGTTGCCCTTTTTTTGACGTTTTTTAAAGCTTATTTTCCAGACGCACTCTGTTGTGGTAGTGTTTTTAATTCTGTGTGAAGTCCCTCCAGAGCCCGCTTCCATACACTTTCAGTCCAGTCTTTGTCAATCAAACAATCCTCCCATGAAATATGAAGACTATTCTCTCCCAGCACAACATCAGCAGGCTAAAAGTTCAATGCCGAAATCAGAATCTATCAAGCTTGAATAGACATTGGCATAAGGGACCATATATGGAAATGAGCTACATAGCCAAGTACCTCTAGTTCCATACTGATGTTGTGCTTGCTTTGATACATAAACTAATTAATAAAGGTGTCGGCTAAGCGAACCGATCGAGTGTGCGCGCATACGCCCTTAAAAGACCTTCACCTGAAAAAAGCTGCAATAGTACTTTGGCCATCTTGAGACACCATAGCCTTAAAATTGTCAGAATTGATCGAAGATAAGAAATATGTCATTAATTTTGAGTGATCTTAGTCGCGCAATTTTGTATCGAAGATGTTTGGTGCAGTATTTCTCAAGTGAAATATGTTTCTGAAAACAATTAGTCTCTCGTTGAATGACAACAAACACCTAATTGAAGAATCCTTACTGTTGACCAATCACCGACAAAGGGGCATAGACTTCGGCTGCATGAGGACGTGCTAACCCATTGCTAACCCATTGCCTGTGTGTTGTGTTGTTGTTGACAGGGCCCTGTGGCACTGCGAGGAGATGATCCAGCGCTACAGCCGGGAGACTGGGGTGAACAGTGCCCTGTGCTCGGCGGGCACCGCCCTGCCATATGCCAGCCACAGCAATGTGGGTAAGGCCGTGGAGGATTGCATGAGGGCCATCATCGGCGTGCTGCTCAACCTCACCCACGACAATGGTGAGAGGCGCACACACACACACTGTGTCCAAAAGGGGTCTCACACAGTATTATCTGGACATAGAATGACCAGACAGGGCCAATGCCACTGCGGTGGTCATAAATTATGGGTATTGAGAAAATGTGCATACCTACACTATCTTGTGCACTTGGCAGCACTCACCGCTCGTTCATAGAAGTGCTTTAAGATGACCCCTAAAGACATTCAGCTTCCAAAAAATGTGTTACGCACATAACTGTTGATGAGGCCCCGTAGTAACTTTGTTTTACGATACCAGTATCGCCATACTTGTTAGCAGCTTGGCAAGGAAACATAACAAAGCGGATTGAACTTCTTTAAGAAAACAGCCCTAATGTTGGAAACAAACATCATTATGTTGTCATCCGGATTCACATGTATTTATTTTCCAAGCTATAGCACACACTATTTTACATACAACAGGTTTTTAAAGGACCATGTTTGGTTTACTTCATTTTTGCCGTGGAGAAAATATTGCGATACTGGTATGGTCACAGCCCTATGTTCTACCCCCCGTGTGTGTGTAGAGTGGGGAAGCACGAAGACAGGCGAGCAGGAGGACATGATCATGACAGCGTTGAACTGTGTGCTCCGGGTCCCACAGTACCTTCATCAGGAGAGGAGGTTCGACATCCGAGTACTGGTGGGCATCATCATTAACCAAGTATCACATTGTAGCCATGGCTTTGGTTAGATGGTTTTCCAGGGCCCATATTTATAAAGCGTCTCAGAGTAGGAGATCTAGGATCAGGTCTTTCCTGTCCATGTAATTGTATTCATTGTGATCTGGAAGTTAAAACTGATCCTAGATCAACACTCAATCTGAGACGCTTTATGATTTTTCTTGTTATTTTTGTCCCCAGTTCTATTACGTGTGCATCTTAACCACTCTTTGTCAGGCATCATTAACATTCCTCTGTAAGGAACTTACTCAAATATGTTTCAGCTCGACCTAGTTGATAGATGAGGTTCTAAGTGTAGGGGACTATATTGGAGTGTGTGTGTGTCCGTTTTGAGGCGTAATTGTCGCTGTGTCCCAAATGGCACCCTATTCCCTTTAAAGTGCACTACTTTTGATCTGGGCCAATTATAGGGAATAGGGTGTCATTTGGGACGCAACCTGTGTCTGCAGGGTCTGGGTCTTGATGATGGTACTCTAGGTGTGTATGTGTGTGTATATATATATATAAGTCTGTGTATGTCTCAAGTGTGATGGTTCTCCATGCAGGGTCTGGGTCTGCTGATCAACCTGGTGGAGTACAGTGCCAGGAACTGCCACTGTCTGGTGGAGATGGAGATGGACGGAGGAGCTCCCTTCAACTCTGTCCTGGTGGCTGACAAAGAGGAGCTCAAGACGGAAGGATCGCTCACCGCCATCGCTGCCCTGGTGCAGGTGGGTTAGAAAGCAGATGTGATGTGTGTGAAAGGTGTGTGTGTTCATAGGTCAGGTTGTATAGAGACCTCGTACACTTCAGTGAGCATTATGCGATCTCATAGGCATAGATATGGATGAACGGATTACATGAAAGTGTAAACCTTTCTGACCGTATGCGTTTGTGTCCTCAGCTCTTCCTCCAGCGGGAGCAAGCGGCCATAGCGGCGGAGGCGGAGACGGATGACTTCATCAACGACGTGCCCAAACCCAAGCTGGACCAGAGCGGCGAGTGGCAGGAGTCTGGTGGCGAGATCCAATGGGTGGCCTCGGAGAACAACAACACCAACGCCATCAGCGAGAAGGAGAAGGCCAAGAAGGAGGAGGAAAACGAGGAGCTAGACCTTACCAAAGGTGATGACCTACCTTGTTAAATAAAAGAACAAAGTTAACTAACTAACCAAGCCTAATACACAGTTGAAGTCAGAAGTTTACATACACTTAGGTTGGAGTCATTAAAACTTGTTTTTAAACCACTCCAAAAATTCTACTTTGTGCATGACAAGTAATTTTTCCAACAATTGTTTACAGACATATTATTTCACTTATAATTCACTGTATCACAATTCCAGTGGGTCAGAAGTTTACATACACTAAGTTGACTGTTCCTTTAAACAGCTTGGAAAATTACAGAAAATGATGTCATGGCTTTAGAAGCTTCTGATAGGCTAATTGACATCAATTTGAGGTGTACCTGTGGATGTATTTCAAGGCCTACCTTCAAACTCATTGCATCTTTGCTTGACATCATGGGAAAATCAAAAGAAATCAGCGAAGACCTCAGAAAAAAAATGGTAGACCTCCACAAGTCTGGTTCATTCTTGGGAGCAATTTCCAAACGCCTGAAGGTACCACGTTCATCTGTACAAACAATAGTACGCAAGTATAAACACCTTGGGACCACTCAGCCGTCATACCGCTCAGGAAGGAGACGCGTTCTGTCTCCTAGGGAGGGGGGAGGGGGGGGGTCCCTTGCAAGCCGAAGAACACCATCCCAACCGTGAAGCGCGGGGGTGGCAGCATCATGCTGTGGGGGTGATTTGCTGCAGGAGGGACTGGTGCACTTCACAAAATAGATGGCATCATGAGGAAGGAAAATTATGTGGATATATTGAAGCAACATCTCAAGATATCAGTCAGGAAGTTAAAGCTTGGTCGCAAATGGGTCTTCCAAATGGACAATGACCCAAAGCATACTTCCAAAGTTGTGGCAAAATGGCTTAAGAACAACAAAGTCAAGGTATTGGAGTGGCCATCACAAAGCCCTGACCTCAATCCTGTAGAACATTTGTGGGCAGAACTGAAAAAGCGTGTGCAAATAAGGAGGCCTACAAACCTGACTCAGTTACACCAGCTCTGTCAGGAGGAATGGGCCAGAATTCACCCAATTTATTGTGGGAAACTTGTGGAAGGCTACCCAAAACGTTTGACCCAAGTTAAACAATTTAAAGGCAATGCTACCAAATACTAATTGAGTGTATGTAAACTTCTGACCCACTGGGAATGTGATGAAATAAATAAAAGCTTAAATAAATCATTCTCTCTACTATTATTCTGACATTTCACATTCTTAAAATAAAGTGGTGATCCTAACTGACCTAAGACAGGACATTTTTACTAGGATTAAATGTCAGGAATTGTGAAAAACTGAGTTTAAATGTATTTGGCTAAGGTGTATGTAAACTTCCCACTTCAACTGTAATAGACCCATACTGAAATTAGATAACTCTGAAAAGAGATTGAGTAGAATCCATGGTTGGATTATAAATTAGGCATTGCTGAATTGTTTTTTGTAATAATATTGGCCACTCACACTTTCTCATTTGTCCCCCTGCAGCTCTTCAGCATGCTGGGAAGCACATGGAGGACAGCATCGTGGCCTCCTACACTGCACTGCTACTGGGCTGTCTCTGCCAGGGGAGTCCGGTAAGGCCACACTCCTGACACACTAAGCACCATGGCTTCTCTATATAATCAAATCTAACTTTATATCAAGTGCATTTAAAAATGGAATGCATTTTTCAGTAAGTCATTCAAATGAAGCAGATAAAAATAATATTTAAAAAACTGAAGGCAATAAAATATGAATAAAAGATGCAATGAAAAGTTGTCTGTAATAACAGTTCTGTCATTGATCCCTCCTCGACATAACACTGTCTAACCCTGAACTTATTTAGGCCTTCATGTTGAAGCAATGGGACAAGGCCACATTACATAATGGGCGACATGGACCTAGTTTGGGATTGTTCACTAGACACAGATTTTAGGCTACATTTTACGTTACATTTTGGTCATTTAGCAGACGCTCTTATCTAGAGGTAGGTAAGGCTAAACAATCCATTGTGTACAGATGCACTTGGCTAGTGCTGAGGTCACCCATTATGTATATGTTTCTGAATATGCTGTTCTTTTCCAATGTGCCCAACGTAAACTTCAAATACCCACATCGTCATTAAGACAAATAGACTCGCCAGCGACGCCTCATTCGAACATCGGTAGTAAACATCCGTCATTTTAAAGCCTCTCAGGGACCGTCAATGTTTTCCTTCAGAATTGCGGTCTTAAAAGTTTCACGGCCGACTGTCGAGAGGAAAATAAAAGCTGAGTTGATTTTTATTCCCGCTTTAATGGCCTTTTCTCTTTTGAAGATGTTATTAGCGATTCAATGATGCCTTGAGAGCTTAGTGCATCTCTAGTAATGGACTCTCTCACAGTCTCTCCCAATGGGCCGTTAGGTTGTGATTGATGTGCCACGGTCATTATCTCTCTCTCTGATAAACCTGTACCGATCCCAGACTGTAGCTTTAATCTACACAGGGCTCTGTGTTTTAACTCGCAAGGTCACACCTCAGACTTCTGTTTTGTCTTTAAAACAAAATGGTTGTGGCCTGGCTGGTCTAGCGGTCTAAGCAGCTGCCTATAACATGCAGAACGCTTCCAGCATGGATTCGAATCCGGCTCATTGCTCTTGTAGCACTCTCTTCTACCTTAACTCTCTGTCCTCTCCAATAAAACAAAAAAATATGTGGGGAGTAAGATGCCCCACTCCTTGAAAATAAAACCAAAAACTGTTTCACTTCACTATAGGACTGGATACATTCCAATTAAATGAATTTGGAAGTTTTAGCCTAAACTTGCCTGAATACTGCTTTTAAGAGGAAACACCAGAGCAATGGACGGCAGAGTGTACTTAAAAGCAGTGGACCGGCCGTCCTAGCGCCTCTGAACACAGAAGATTGGCAATCATTTTATTTTACCCGACAATTCTACATGGATCACCACCATTTGTTGACACCCAGCATGTAATCTACTGCACACGACCAACCTTTGTTTTGATGGTTACGGTTACAGTGATGGTTTGTTTTCCCTCTGAGATGATATGGGAATTCGTTTATCACTAGAATTACTGTTATCTGACATAACATTATGCATCTGCCTGTTGTGGTTTATTTCATCAGAGATTGGAAATGTGAGTAGAACTAACAAAGGATTCTGTGTTGATTCATTGTCTTCTCTTTCAGATGAATGTGACTATTGTGAGAGAGAACCTGCCCAAAGGAGATTTCTCAATAATGACAGAAATGCTCAAGAAGTTCCTCAATTTCATGAATCTTACAGTAAGTTCTCGCACATTAAAATATAAAATGTCTGCCTACAAATGTCTGCTTAAAGGTCTTTATTGTGGTGGCCTCTTTCTGTCATTGAGTTTGTACGGGCTAATGAATAATATCCCTGTCTGGTCCCTGTAGCCTTATATCTGAATAGGGATGTTGTGTGGAGAGTGTTTGTGTGGTAACTGACCTTTGCTCTCTCGCTCTTTCCCTCCCTCCCTCTCATCCTCCCTCTCTCCACAGTGTGATGTGGGCACCGCAGGGCAGAAGTCCATCTCTCGGGTCATTGACTATCTGGAGCACTGTTAGAGAGGCCCGGCTTTGTGGGGCGGGACCACACTGGGAGCTGACCGCTCGCCTCACACAGAGACCAGGACAGTTGTGTGGACCCAACTCCAGACACACACAGCCTGCTAATAACGACCACCCATCTTCATCATCGTCAACACCACGTTCACTATACATACTGGGATGGCCTCCCCTCAGACACGTGAGGCCTGAAGCACTGTTTCAGCATTCCACCTCTCCTATTATGACGTCTTTTTGGTATAACCTGAGAAATCGGAGCAAATAAAATAAGAATAACATTCCGTTATATTCTAGACGTTCTGTGTTCCAAACATTGTTTTCTGTTCCCTCACGAAATTGTAATTTATGATTTGACTCAGATTGATATTCATTAAATGTGGATTTTTTTTGGGGGCACCTTTTTTCTTTATTTGATATCCCCAATTTGTGCTATTCAGGTTGTACATTTATATAAAAACTCCTTGTATCCCAAATCGATATGCTGCCTTCTTACTACATCTGCCACATCCTCCATTGTATTGGGTTTTGTTTTCTGCCTGCTGTAAAAGATGGCTCTCTCCCTGCCTCCCTCCTTTGTTTATTTCCGATTGTCATCAAAGTGCCTGTGTGCCTGAATTCCCCCCCTCTGAATCCATAGAAAGCTTTCAGCAGTGACCCACACAACTGGAATAAGAACGCAAAGCAAAAGCTCAAGCTCTCAGCCCGCTTTGAAATGCTGAAAACCCCCAGAGCCCAATAGCCCCACTGCACTGAAGCGCTTTTATTGCCTTCACGAATGTCCTCTTTTTTTGTGTGTGTGCGTTCTAAAAACCTCTGTCGTTGAGTGGAGGGTGTAAAAGGTTTAGAAATGAACGAATAGAGTTTATTTCCGTTTAAAAGTACATGGAGTGGTGAGGATAATAAATAATTGCTGGTTTGGTGAGCACCTCACCTCTGTCCAAGTCAATACTATCGGAGATTGTAGTTATTCAATAACAGACCTGAAATGGTCCACATCTGTAGTTTTCACTAACGTGAGAGAACTACATAATTTAGTCTATGCTTCCCCCTATCATTATTGGTTATGGCCAACAGGAAAGTATGGATGTTTGTCTTTCATTTGTGCTGGAGAGACTGTTGGGTCTGAATGACCACACTGCTTCACCTAGCTGTTAAAGGCTGTAGAACACTTTACAGTGTTGGTTTTCTGTTTCTGAAGAAATACAAACCAGTCTGGTATTGTTATATTCTGCCCCTCTGCAATGCTTCAATTCCTTTAAGCTTTTCTCAATAAGAAATCAACTGGACTAAAAGACTGCAGTATTTTTAGCTTTTCAAACTTTTGAAATTAAGCACTTGAATTGATAAGAGCGCTATTGTTCATGAACTGAGCCTCTCAGTTTAGCAGTTGCTATAGCCATACTCACTCCGTTCTGAGTTTCATAATGTGATGCCCATTATATAACCTGTTTCATAGCCAGTGTTCTCAGTTTTGTTTAATTTAGGCTTGGTTGGGACTGCTATCGGCTGCATGACGTCAGCTAATGAATCGGTCCTATGCTGTTTACCATAGTTTTCTCCTATAAAACTGTAATATCCCAGCTTGGATGCTGAGAGGTTGGTGGGTGCTGTGGCTGTGGGCTGTTTGGAGCTAAAATGTACAGAATTGGAGATGCAAAGTTTCCCCATTTTATTTTCTAAAGTTGCATTTATTCCCCTTTGTATATTTACATGTTTTGTTTTCGTTTCTCTTTGCTGTTATAAGACACACACACACACACACACCCACAGCCGTGCAAACATTAAAGCTTAAGCCATCTTCATGCACACACCCTCATCAATACTTTCTAAGCTGTTAAGCCTCTTGTATTTCAATCTGATGTATGCTATAGTCATGAGCCACACCATTAGTTGTTGTTTTTTAAGCTTAATTAACACTTTACAGTTTACAAGAGCTTTATTCACAAATCTGGAAATGAATGGAACAATGTAAATACTTTTGTAAATATTGCCTATTGGAAATTAGAAATGGTAGACTACTTTTCTGAATCCAATCCTATTTTTATTTTATACAGCATTTTCAGTTGTGTTATTTGAAAGACAGATTTAAAAAGGTGTAAAAAGCCAAATGCAGGAACATGATCTTTGTACCAATTTCAAGAATGTCTTTGGTTACTTGTATATAATTTTAATTTGAATAAAAATTGCTACTTTCAGTAAATCTACTGTGTCTGATACTTTTTGTGTACTTTTGTACACCTGTACTTTCTGTCATGTTTTGGAATAATATATTGCTCTTTTATGCAGCATAAACTGCCCCTATAACTTTCAGACATGCAAAAGTAGCCTAAACTTTGAGGGGAAAAAAAGTCCTATTGATGCCAAAATGTTGAAAAATTAGTTTTTACTTGAGCCAGATAATCTACATAAGGTTTCAAACACGAATCAACATGTTTTGTATGGAAAATATAAACCATTACAAAGCACAAACAAATAAAACCAGTCTTATTTTGTGCCACTAGTTCTCTCCCACAGGTTCATAAACCCTCTAAACTCTGTCTTCTGGTCTTCGCAGGGCGCGCGCATCTCGTTTCCACTGTCTCTACACGTCGTATCGTATGTGCCTGGCCCAGTTAGTTCAACCGTTGAGTGTTCTGCTGTATAGTTCATTGTTGGCCTGCCCGTTGGGGCCGTGCGCACTTGCTCCGTGCTCTCAAGTTCAGTGGTGCTGAATTCCGTGCCGCAGGGCCTGTCTTGCAACAACTCGCTGAGCGTCGAGATGTATATCTGCGCCATCTGAAGAGTCTCGGACTTGGACAGCTTCTTTTCGCTCTCTAGGTTGGGGATGACGCTCCTGAGGCGGTCGAAGGCGACATTGAGCCCGAGCATCCTCCTCCTCTCGCGGGAGTTTGCAGCCATACGCCGCCGCCTTTGCGCTCTATCGACGGTGCTCGGGTCCTGCTCGATGTATCTGAGCCCTGGCAATCTGAGCTCCACAATAGCGTACGGGTCACACTTGCCCCTGCGCTCTGCCCTCTCTTCTATCCAACTGGTCTGCACAAGAGCTCCATGTGGACCGTCTATACGATTCGCTTGCACTTTCAAATCAGCACCAGTGTCTGCGTCTCTGGAGATAAATGGCACAAACAGACTTTTGCGGCGTGACATTGTCCTGAATAGGGTATAGATTCAACGGTGCAGATGTGTAACTGAACTTCTAGACCCGTCCCTTAAAAAAGTTTGGGTGTGAGGGGAGAATTTATTGACAAACGCCAAAGCTTGTGAGGATGCTATGGGCGTGGCGAGGGTCGTGTGCACGTAATGACAATGAATAGAGTTGGATCCCTTTGATAATGTCAGCAGGAAGTCTATTAACCAAGTTCATCAAAAGTGGATTAGGTTCATCTGAGTGATCACTGGGGGTATGGGGCTTGGCTCTGGGGAAGAGTGCGATCAGGCCACTTTTAGAGCTCGTTGTCTATTCATTATTTTATTAAGATTTAGGCTAATGTCTTATTATTTCTGCTATAAAATAACAGTCAAAAAATACCTTTTTGATAATTGCAACCATGGAAAATTATAAATTGTATGAAATAATATAGGCCTTTATGAGATATCCTGACTACAAATACAATAACTTTATATCTTCACAAAGTGATTTGTAGTCCTGATATTTGAAATCAAGGGTCTAGCCTCACGCTCACAAAAGAGAGGAAAACCTTGGGTCAAATAATTATAAATAAATGTATCTAAAAAGCTACATTAACAGCAGTGCTTAAACTAATTAGTTTAGTGGTGTCCACTAAAGAAATGTGACCCCTGTTTTCTCCGCGCACATTAGAACTGCGGTAACCCACGCTTTTCTTACCACCGCTTCTCCAAAAACCAGTAAATAACGAATAATAGGCTACATACATATTGTAGAGTGGTCTAAGAGTTGGATAGTTGGAGAGCTCCAGGAACACGTGGTGAGGTTGGGTATAGGCCTAGGAGGTCCTGACAGTTGTTGGCACACTCCGCATATTAAAATTAATGAAGCGTCTCATTGAACCGAGGACACGGGCCTGCGATCAAACCCCGCCGGATGGGTAGATTAGAGCCCCCTGTGACGAGGGTAAATTGGGGTGCATGCATGCCTGTCAGAGCAAGACAAGAAGAAATGACACCAAATTTCACTGACGGGATTAAAGGTGGAGGGTAAAACGGGCAAAAATATATATATTTTCAGTGTTTGCCATCAACGACAAAAGACGCAAACCGTACGCACGAGCCAAGTTGAAACGAGAGGCACACGCTTGTTAGAAGTCATGAAGTTGGGCGGCGCATCGAGTTAAGTAGGCCTAATGAAACAAGGGCATTCTAATGAACAAATTATTGAACTGTAAATTATCAAACTCTATTCGATTTAATCCTAAAATGTGAATTTTAATAGGCCAAAACAAACAATTCACTTGAGGAAATGCGTATGCCTATTGGATTAAGACAGATCAAGAGTCAGAAAAATTATTTTGTGATGATGATTTGATTATTCACGGAAGATCAGACTAATAAACCACTGCTTTTAGCAAATAATAAGTAAAACATAACTATATTCTTAAAACTTATTTGTTTCATTTTCACAAATTAGCCTAATCTTCAGCCTAATTAGTATTTTACTGGGAGAAGATAAAAGGGGCATTCATCTAGGCCTATTGGAGATAAACTTAGTTAATAACAGCAGAGGAAACAGGACCCATGGTCATTGCTGTCTGCAGGAGAGGTTATATGCAATGTTCTCTCTGATTTTTTGAGGCACTGAGCAAATTTTAGGTCTTGTGAGCGGAAACTTGACATTTATGAGAATTTTGTGCAACTTCCTGCGCTCCTTTACAGTGAACACTGAGGCTGTACCCATACAGTTTTAGACAGTAGCCAATAGGCTATTGTGGCTATTTGAGCTTAACTAGGCCTACCAACAAAACTAATGGTGCAAATCCCATAACATTTCACATGGAAATAGCTTTTGATTTCTATGATATAGCCTACAGTAGCCTATATGTGGTGTTCAATACATTGCATTAGACTTTTAAAAACGTTTTCACATTATGAAGGGCTTGACATTAATTAATGCTTTTTTACTTGGTCTGTAACACCATGGGCCAAGTAGATGACTGTAAACTGCATTGTATTGTGTTGTATGATGCAAGAAACCACTTTACAAAATAAAAATTAATTATTATTACCATACAGACAATTAGACAATGTAGGCTACCCCTCTGCCTATTGGCTTATTTACACATTCAAGCCTGTCTCAAAACACAACACTGCCCCTTTAATTAAGACATAATATTTTTACCTGACTGGCTTTTCAAAGACAGCTTGAAATGTAGCATACACGTTTTGTGCTCTTGTAGGAAGCAGTAACTCCCCATTGCTGACCTATACGTATCTATAACCGGGCTAATAACTCGCTAAATAGCAAAGAATATCAACAAATATGCACACGCGCGGCTCTGCGCTCTGATCTGATCTGAAAAGCGCATTCACTCGCTCGTGGTCTACCCCCGCCTATTGAATTCTACTCCGTTGCGCTCTGGCTCTGCCTACAACAAAATCAAAGAGTCAGTCTTGCAAAGTTAGATTTGTTTTGTTTTGTTGCATTGAAAAGGGGCTGTTATAATGTTGATTCGATGACAGAAAAACGTTGATAGTGCAAACTAATGGGGCGAACTCAGTGAAATTCAATATCTTGCGTCTCTGCATGGCATGATATTTCTTCTGGGTGGCAGTCCTGGAGGAAGTGCACGGCCGCGCACGCGCCCAGTTTAGAAGGAACATTGGTTATATGACACCTTTATAAAATATAAACTAGCCAGGCTATTACCTGATCATTTGTAAAGGGTCAAAATGTTGTAAATTGTATTCTGTCTATAATCCGGGGTCCACTTATAGAGATAGATGGAGGAGTCATCTTCGTATCTGTGCCACATCCGCCTCACCATTAAGGCAATCTCTATTTTGAAGTCGTCAATTTTCTTCTTCACAATTGACTGATCCCTCCTGATGACCCGGTTGGACATGATTTCAACAGGGTCACCAGGAGGGGTCACCCAATGAAGTTGGAAGTGCTGAAGTATAATAAGAACTGGAGACTGCACCCAAGATGTCCTACCGTTGTTTTCAAGGTAATCTACTAATTCTTGCATAGCCAATACATGGACCCTCCATATCTGGGTTGCATTCGGTTTATACAGACCAAAATTACATGCGCACTAGCACTCAGTGAGTAGTGTGAGCAGCGACAACGTCATCGTCATCCAAAAACATGGCAGACATTGGATGAATATAAAATGTTTATTATTATTTAAATTATTATTATTATTATTATTATTATTATTATTATTATTATTATTATTATAAAATGTTAATATCTTCGGCTGTGAGTGATTAAATTTTTTTTGGCCTCAGCGACAATTATTCGAATAATTCAATGGATGTTTTGTGCACAAAGGTGATGACTAAAGAGTCTTATTAGGAATTTTCAAATTGGACTTATCTATGTGGCCGTCTATAGAAATTGCCTTTCTGGGCAGGGCGTCAGTTAAACTGCAGTACCGAAGCAAAACTGTAGGAGCAGTCGAAACCGTGTTTCTAGGCCGGAACCCTGGCCCCTTTAGTTGGAAGTCCCACCCAGTTGACTTCATTAAAATGGTGGAAACCCTCAATGGCGCTGCCTATGCTAATACGGCCTTTTGGCCACTAGAAGACTCTATCATTCTCTATGAGCCCACTTCATTAATAGCCTAATCTTGTCGGTGCTTGTGGCTACCAAGCCTAGAGATGGCGATAGCGATACCTTTCCATCATCCTAGGCACAGACAGAAGTAGACCACATAATCGATAAAGATTAGTCACCCTGATACGTCTTCTTGACATGTTTCAGAGTTATGTTTCATGATGAGGAAAGTTTGCGTTAAATCGAGAAAAACGTTCAGTCAGGTTCCCATAGAATATGAAAATGTAAGGCCTACTAAACTATGGACTTGACCTGAAGGCTTATTGTTATTTCGCGACACCCAATCTATAGGCTTCATGAAAGTAATTATGCATCTTACAGTAGCCTACTGTCAATTATTATCAGATTAGGCTATGGTCACTGAAGAAGGGGTGGTCCATAGGCTATGTGGGTACAGAACATGTCTGCCTATCATGTAAAACATTTACCCTTCCAACCCCTCCAATTTGATCATAATCATGAACTGTGGACATTTCCGAGTTCTCCACTTATATGAGTAGATAATCACTTTATCCATTCTACACTGAGGTGTGGATGCTATTTGAATTGCTTTTTACATAATGTCTCACACTTCTGTCACTTGTAACTATTTGACGAACCCTTTCCATAAGAACATACAATGTAACTACACATAGTAATTGTATGTGGTTCTCCTTTCTATTGGACTTGTAAATCAGCACTGCTCGTCCTTGGTACCCTGTTAAAAACCAAACCTCAAAGGCCCGTTTAGCATCTGTGGTCATTGTAAACCAAAACAGTTCAAAGACTTTGATGTGTTGAAACAGTAGCAGCCTAGTCGGCCTATAGACAGAGAGGATGGGGAGTTCAGTTATAGGAGCCATTGACATTGTGAGTGGTCATCCTCAACCAACCAACCCCCTGTTCTCCTCTCTGGTGGTGTGACCCCCTCGGGGGCCCCCTCTGATAATCATTTGTTTAATTTCACACCAGAGGGCCTTCCTTTCCCTGTCATTGGTCGCCTCAGTGGTCGCCTCCCTACAGGTCCAATTACCAATCATCGATTAGGCCAACCAGGCATGGGGGTCGGGGAATGCTTAATCAGCCATGCCACTCCACTAATGAAAGAGCTGCCTCCTCTATCGCCTCCTCAGGGCTCCAGCCGGTCTCACATAGGAATGTGTGTGTGTGTGTGTCTGTGAGTGAGTGTGTGCGTGCGTACGTGTGAGCAAGACAGAGAGAGACAGAGAGAGAGCGAGAGACAGAGAGAGAGACAGCGAGAGAGAGACAGAGAGACAGAGATACAGAGAGAGAGAGAGAGACAGAGAGAGAGACAGAGAGAGAGAGAGACAGAGAGAGAGAGACAGAGAGACAGAGATACAGAGAGAGCGAGCGTATGAGCATGTGTCTAGTCTGTATGTGTGACTGTGTGTTTGTAGATGCGCGTGTGGACGGCCATCCAGTGCATACCAAACCAGTAGAAGGTACAGCCTATATGAGCAGCCTGAGTAGCGAAGCCTGCCATGCAATGCTATTGTGTTGCCTAGCAGTGATGAATTCCTGATTGATCTTTGAGACTGTGCCTGGGTGATCAGGGGAGGACCAACCCTCCTATCCACTGGTCCTCATGCTGTCCTTCCCAGCCCACAGCACCCCATGTTCTGGGGAAAGATAATTACTTTTCCATTCATGGTGACACAGGCCCTTTAGGGTTGATGCAGCAAGGAAGGCAGGTTGTTCTTAGCTGTTATTTCAGCTCTGCCTGTTCTGTTCTAACCCCAGGTAATAACATAGTGGTAATAAGTACCCTCTCAATGAGTGGTTGTGTAATGTCTGTATGGATTCTATGCTATGCTATAGTAGTATTTATATATTGTGTACAGAGTTCATGTAGGTTCATCTAAGGTGCACTCTTCATCTTTTATCTGTCCACACCACTCCATCCCTCCATCCAGTACTTGTTACCATATCGGACTGTTTAGACAAAGCACGTTGAACTAACTAAATTCAAGTTAAATCAAGCTAAAGGGAGTGAAGAGCAGAGTCCAGAAAACAGCTGTGGAGAAACAGTTTGGCTGGCCGGCCAAGTCCTCAGTGCTGGGAAATGAGATGTGTTTCTATCCACCGTCACCACAATGAATGAAGCCAAATCAGACTGGTAGAGATGGGAGGCGATCCAAGAGAACTGATTTTTTATGTAAGGCTTTTATTACATCTAACATTTCCCTTTCTGAATTCTGGCACTGTTTCTTTCTAGCACTACAGTGTTCAGTACAGCCCAGAAACGCTTTGGTGACTGTAGTACACTAGACAAGCAGATTACACACAGGCACAGCATTCTCTCCTGTTGCTATCTGTAAGTAACAGGTGTTTGATAATGTGTGAGCATGATGTGTGAAACACAGCTCTAACAATTAGTAACTACTGAATTATCAGTTTGCCAAAAAAATGGGGATAGGGATTACTTCCAAGCATATTATGAAACATTTTTTTGTCGCAAATGGCACCCTATTCCTAATGGGCCCTGGTCGAAAGTAGTGCACTAAATAGGGAATAAAGTGCCATTTGGGATGCAGACAATGGCTTGGATACAGGGTTTCAAATCAGAACACTGAAGATTTTTCTCAGTATTGTTGTTTTAGTTCCAAGAGCTGGTAGGCTTACATGAAGAAATGTGATTTCTGCACGATTCGAAGGGCATTATTATTTTAACAGTAGTGGTGAGGAGGAGAATACTAAGAAGGTAGATGAACATCTCTGTTATCTCTCAGAACATCATGAGCCTCAACTGTTATTGCACCTTTGGGGAAAGAGGGAGAAAAAGACAGAGAGAGGGGAGAGAGAAAGAGAGAAATAAAAAATAACATGACCAGAAGGTCTTACTTACACAGTAATGAGACTTCATGATGGCTGGAGCTCTTGTTTCCGCTTGCGTACATTTATCAAATACAAGTAATTTTCTTTGAAAACGCAAATAAAGAAGACCAAGAGGCATTTCACGTTTGAAAACCAGGGTTTCATACTGTTATGCACAAAGAAGTCAAGGCTACTTTGAAAACACATTTCTGTTGCAGTTTAAAGAAGAGACTTGTATTTAAAATGAAAATAAGATGATGTATTATAAACGGGGAACACTGCATATTGAGAGCCAGTGGTTGCCAGATTGGAGGGTTTATTTACCAGCCTGGGCATAAGGCTGTTGCATAAGGCTGTTGCTCACTGATGGTGTGGAGCCAATTAAATTTGGGATCAATATTTCCTCTATCCACCAGAGCTCTGCTGCTTCTTTCTTTCTGCTGCATGCACTGGTCGGTCTCTCTTTTCTCTCTCTCTCTCTCTCTCTCTCTCTCTCTCTCTCTCTCTCTCTCTCTCTCTCTCTCTCTCTCTCTCTCTCTCTCTCTCTCTCCCCTCTCTCTCTCTCTCTGAGGTAGCTCTCTCTCTTTCCCCTCTTTCCTCACATCTCTCCACCTATTTCTCTTTTTTAAAATTACTTTCTCTCTCTCTCTCTCTCTCTGCCTCTCTCACTCTGCATCTACTCCTGAGAGACATACATGATTACTGTATCATATCTGCTTTAGGATGCATCAAGGAGTTGCTAATTTGCAAAGCACTTTTCAAGTCTGTATATCATCCACAGGGATCACATTTCTGCTTGCTTTTAAACTATTATTATGGCAGTGACCATGTATTAGTAACAATGTGGATCGATGGCATTATTAAGCAATTGATACCTGAAGGCAAAAAGTGTGGAGGAGACATGTGAGTGTACATGTATCTATTTGTGTGTGGGTGTGTAGCCTTGTTTCTGTTTGTGTGGGTCCAGACAGTGTGATCATGGCTGACTGCTTGTGGTTTCTGAGTGAAGAAGTTGCAGTCATTTTAGTAATCATGTGAGGTAGCTCAGTCAGTGAGTAAGCACAAAATGGATAGAATAACAATATCTTGGGAAATATTCTTATCTTCACACTTTAGCATTTCGCGTGTGTTGGGCTTAAGCCTGGCACTGGAGTATAAGAATCACATTACTTTCTCCAACTAGTGTGCTGGGTACTGAGCTGAGCTGAATCTCGTAGAATTGGTAAACGTTATTCCTGGAAATGTACACTGAGTGTGCAAGAGATTATGGTGTTTTCTGTTTTGCTCTAGGACCACCACAAGCGTCACGGGACTCGTCTGAAGTCGGCACCACCAATCTGCCAACTTCTGTCTGTAGCGTCCGAACAGTTTGGGCTACACACTAATATGTCCCCTCTATGGAAAGGTGGGACTCTCACGAACACGTTTTGCTCAAGGACGCCCACAAGCCTCATAAGACTCGTCTGAAGGTAGCCCGTTACCAGTTAAAAAAATTAATGGAAGTATGCACTGAAAGTACAAAACATTAGACAGACCAGGTGAATCCAGGTGAAAACTATGATCCCTTATTGATGTCACTTATTAAATCCACTTCAATCAGTGTAGATGAAGAAGGTGAGACAGGTTAAGCCTTGAGACATGGATTGTGTATGTGTGCCATTCAGAGGGTGAATGGGCAAGACAAAATATTTAAGTGTCTTTGAACGGGGTATGGTATTAGGTGCCAGGCGCACCGGTTTGTGTCAAGAACTGCAACGCTGCTGTGTTTTTCACGCTCAACAGTTTCCCGTGTGTATCAAGAATGGTTCACCATCCAACGGACATCCTGCCAACTTGACACAAATGTGGGAAGCATTGGAGTCAACATGGGCCAGCATCCCTGTGGATCACTTTCGACACCTTGTAGAGTCCATACCCCGATGAATTGAGGCTGTTCTGAGGGCAAAGGTGTTCACGGGGGAGAGCAACTCAATATTAGGAAGGTGTTCTTAATGTTTTGTCCACAGTGTATTAGTAATGTACTGGCTTCTGTTCCCCAGTAAGGTTTGTGAATTTGTCTTGTGCAGATAAATGCAAGTGCTTCACGAAGAGGTCTCTGGAGGCTGTTTAAAAATTAATTAAGAGTCATGTTGTCCATGAAGCCGCTTCTTCTCGCTCTTTCTCTAATGGCAATCTTTAATCACGGAATCATACACAGACACACACTGTCCTCTTACTCATCCACACGCACACGCACACACTCACTTACACCCAAACATACACACAGTCGCGTGCACGCAAATGCATACGCATACTCACTCATGTACTCACACATACACACACACACACACACACACACAATCTGGAGCGCACCCACAGGCAGGTACCTATAAGTAAAAGGGCCCACGCATCCCAGTGAGAGGCTGGAGCTGTCTAGATAGAAGAGAGAGATTGGACTTGCTGCGATCACATTTTCACAGCGCTGAAGCTGAGCTCCACTCTCTGAGGCATTAAATATGCATGAGGCTGTGCTGTATGAAACTGATACTAAACTGGAGGGCTGTCTCCTGTTCTGCTCACCAACAAATCTCCCTCGGCTCTAATCTGAAGCCGAGTGAGCAAAGAGGGGGGTACACAGTACACATTGCTCTTTGGTGCCCACGGACTGTGGTGCACGGTGGGGGTCTGTGTCCCGCAGTGCTGGCCTACCATGTTAACACACCAGGATAGCTAGCCAAGCCTTTTCCTTTCAAAGCGCACATAGAGGATGACTAATCCTAGAGATTACATGAACTGCTCGTCTCTCTCCTCTCTCCTCTTCATAGCATGTGTTCTGTACAAATGCAAATGTGTAAAAGTACAATCCTACTCTTCTTTGGAGTTTTGATGTGTGGGGATGGAGATGTGTTTGAATGTGTGTGTGTGTGCGCGCGCACGTACGAGTGTGTGTGTGTTTATGTGTCATTAAATTAATTGTGAGGAAAGATGCCCACAGCCTGAAACAGGTGATGATCCTCTGATGCATCTCTGAATGCACTGGCGCTTCTGTTTACCTCGCCCCTTTTCTCTCTCTTTCTTCTTCTCCTCTCTCTAGCTACTCTGCCCCATCTGCCGCTACACCTTTGTCCCCCCCCTCTCTCTCCCCCCTCTTTCTCTCTCTCTCCCCTCTCTCTCTTTCCTCCCTCTCTCTCCCCCCTCTCTCTCTCTCCCCCTCTCTCCCCTCCCTTCTCTCTCTCTCCCCCACTCTCTCTCTCTCTCCCCCTCTCTCTCCCCCCCTCTCCCCCCTCTCTCTCCCTCCAGTGGTGCAGCACAGGGCTATTCTACAGGGAGGAAGTGATGGGAGGCGATGTGTGTGTGTGTTTGACAGCTCACAGTGATGCCCCGGTACAGCTGGGTTCAGTGTGTTTAGTAGGCTGTCAGTGTCCTCAGACACGTCTGCACGGCTAATTATATTAGCAGGGGAGGCTAGCCATTCAGACAGGCAGGAAAACTACTGACATTAGCAGGGGAGGCTAGCCATTCAGACAGGCAGGAAAATTACTGACATTAGCAGGGAGGCTAGCCATTCAGACAGGCAGGAAAACTACTGACATTAGCAGGGAGGCTAGCCATTCAGACAGGCAGGATAACTATTGACATTAGCCATATCATTACAATTAGCCAGGAAGGTTAGCCATTCAGACAGGCAGGAAAGCAGAGGAAAGCAGGTCATGGGCAGAACAAATTAATCCATATTCAACACCTACAGGTGTTAATGCGAACCCTTCGGAACCCTTCTCCAATTCATCCACAGACTTTTCCTTGAATTCTGCATTTTCATGTTTCTCATGTGCTATTCAGTGTTGAAAGGCCTTACTGTTGATTCCATGTTGTAATTAATTTCAAACTACTAGCTGTTGAAATCATATACATATCTTCAACCTTGGGGTAGAATCAACACCTACCTGGTTACCAAATTCTGCTTTCATTATCCCCTCATATGCAGAGGGCTCAATATAGACGATTCCTACAGCAATGTAATGGAAATTAATGGGAAAGCTGTGAAATCCTCATCTCGGGTTGAAAAGGAGGCACAACACACTATTCCACCCACATTTAATCAGCAGCACACCTCTAGCATATTCCCACAAGAGGACAATTCATTTCAGAGCAAACCTCTGCACCTTCCCCCACCGCAATACATTTCCAAAAGGAGGCTGGACACCAAGGACCCCTATTTGCATCCTACTGGATAATTTGCTCAGATACATTTTTTGAGGAGTACATTATTTTCCCCATACCCTCAAGCACTGTATGTCTGTGGCAGAGATGGACTATATTTAGGGTACTAGACAGATGAACAATACCACTAAGTGTGGAAGGATAGATGGACCGGGCTGTGGATGGATACTTCACTGTGTTTACATTTTTTACATTTTAGTCATTTAGCAGATGCTCTTATCCAGAGCGACTTACAGTTAGTGAGTGCATACATTTTCATACTGGCCCCCCGTGGAAATCGAACCCACAACCCTGGCGTTGCAAGCGCCATGCTCTACCAACTGAGCTACACGGGGCCCCACTCCCTTTAAGAGTGTGCTCTAATCTCAGCTCGTTACCTGTATAAAAGACACATGGGAGCCAGAAATCTTTCTGATTGAGAGGGGGCCAAATACTTATTTCCCTCATCAAAATGCAAATCAATTTACAACATCCTTGACATGCGTCCCCCTGGATTCCCCCATTCTTACTCTGTCCCTCACCGTTCAAACAAACCCACCATCAAAATTACAGACCAATCATTTCCCTGTCAGTGGGCAAACGTACAAAATCAGCAGGGGACCAAACACTTCTTTCCCTCACTGTAGGTGGTTCTTTTTGCTTTTGGAAAATGCATTCTGTATGCAAACACAAAAAGGCAACTGAAAAATATGCTTTACTATAAATTATCAATACAAAACCGTGAAATGACATACATTTAAAGCTCTCCCTCCTCTAAAAAGAGTGTTCAATAAAGACCCTGGATTCTGACCCTAGAAAAGAAAGCAATCATCTTAACTCAAATGCTAAAGTGACACCTAAAAAAATGGTGTACCTGTAAAAGCTGTCTGTGAAACCTGTATATCTGTAAAACCACTGACTTGAATTACTTCAAAAAAGCTAGACCATTAACAAAGTGTAACTGCTTTGGCCAAAACCATTAAAACCCCTCTCTTGCATGACACATAGATGTTTGAGTCCTCCAACCCCTGTAGAGAGCTCTTTACATTCACATGCCCCAAGTTCACAGCTCAGAGTTTATGTTGGGTCTGGGCAGCTCGCACTCCTTCTCAAAATTGCAGCCGTGCAGCAGCTCTCTGTAGGTCTCTCTGACCGTATCGTAGAGTGGAGCCTGGTGCTTTATATCGGGGAAGTTCTGAGGTGTCTCGTTGAGGAGGAACTGCAGCCGGTCCTTCGCTGCAGTCATACAGCACAAAGAGCAGGTTGGCTGCGTAAGGCACGATGCGGCTGGTACGGAAGGTGCGGCCATGTTGCACGTCAAAGTTGTCAGCAGTCAGGGCCGTCTCGTCTCTGAAGAAGCCCATGAGGGCCAACAGGGGCAGGAGGGTCTCGGCATGGCCCACCTGGATGGTCATGGCCTCAGATAAATGCCCAAACCTGATCTCATGAGCAGCCTGATCAAGACGATTGAACAGGTCATGAAAGAGAGTGCAACTGGACTTGCGGTTGATGTCATGACCATAGCCCCTCTTCCAGTACTGTTTCAGGTCATTCTTGTACTCCAGTACTTGGGCGTCAGTCTCATCAAACAGGTTGCACCAGGGGGAGGTCAAAGATTTGATGGCAAACTCATATGAGCACAACAAGAATGTAGCCTCCACCAGATGTGGTGTGATCCGATTGTATGGAACTTGCAGCTTGTCAGCCATCTTCATCTGCACTCTTTTCATCTCTGCTGAGGCCTTGAAGAGGTGGACCTCTTCCAGGGCAGTTTGGTTGTTCTCTACATCCTCAACAAATTTCTGGCAATGGTCAAAGAATCTCATCAACTCATCGTTGATTTTGTGGCTGGGTCCAACTTCGGTCACTTTCCAAAGGTTGAGCAGGCCCTCTTGGAATGCTACAATGCTGTCCACGCATCTGTGTTTAGAGCTAGTGATGAAACGGATACGGTGGGCTCTGAGGTTTTCCTCGGATATCAGAGACGGAAACAATGTTGCCAACCTGACAGCCAGATGCCTATGGTCATCTCGCCCCTTCTCCACAAGCTTGCCATCCATATCGTCAGTGTACCACATTTCCAACTTGGTTTTGATTTAATTCAGCCATTTATCAGTGTTCATTGCCTCGTTTCGAACAAGGTCGTAAAGCCGTTGCATCCTTTTTATATTTTTGGTCGTTGGATATCGTGTACCATGCCGAATAATGGCGGTCACATGAATAGCCGTGCAATCGGTACATCCCGGTTTTAAAAATGATTTGTTTACCGAGAGGATGTCATTAATGAGATAGCGGTTAATCTCCTCATATCTGCCTTTCGTTCCAAAATAATTAGCAATCACAGGTATGTTTGAATTAACGTTAGCATTTGCAACTGAGCAGTATGAAAACCGTGTCAAAGCAAGACTAAATGTCGTGTTCATGGAGGAATTGTAATAAGGGTAGATATACAGTGCTATGAAAAAGTATTTGCCCCCTTTCTAATTTTCTCTACTTTTGCATATTTGTTATAATGAATGTTATCAGATCTTCAACCAAAACCTAATATTAGATAAAGGGAACATAAGTGAACAAATAACACAACAATTACATATTTATTTAATTGATTTCATAAACAAAGTTATGCAACACTCAATTCCCCTGTGTGAAAAAGTAATTGCCCACTTACACTCAATAACTGGTTTGCCACCTTTAGCTGCAATGACTCCAACCAAATGCTTCCTGTAGTTGTTGATCAGTCTCTCACGTCGCTGTGGAGGAAATTTGGCCAACTCTTCCATGCAGAACTGCTTTAACTCAGTGACGTGTGGGTTTTCAAGCATGAACTGCTCGTTTCAAGTTCTGCCACAACATCTCAATTGGGATTAGATCTGGACTTTGACTAGGCCATTCCAAAACTTCCAATTTGTTGCTTTTTAGCAATTTTCATGTAGACTTGATTGTGTGTTTTGGATCATTGTCTTGCTGCATGACCCAGCTGTGCTTCAGCTTCAGCTCACACACGGATGGTCTGACATTCTCCTGTAGAATTCTCTGATACAGAGCAGAATTCATGGTTCCTTCTATTAAGGCAAGTCGTCCAGGTCCTGAGGCAGCAAAGCATCGCCAAACTATCACACCACCACCACCATGCTTGACCTTTGGTATGATGTTCTTACTGTGGAGGCAGTGTTTGGTTTTCGCCAGGCATAATGGGACCCATCTCGTCCAAAAAGATGACTCAAGTTTGCCAAAAAGCATCTGGATGATCATCAAGACTCTTGGAAGAATGTTCTATGGACAGATTATTCAAAAGTATAACTTTTTGGACGACATGGTTCCAGTAATGCCTGGCGAAAACCAAACTCTGCATTCCACAGTAAGAACATCATACCAAAGGTCAAGCATTTTACATTTTACATTTACGTCATTTAGCAGATGCTCTTATCCAGAGCGACTTACAAATTGGTACATTCACCTTATAGCCAGTGGGATAACCACTTTACAATATGTTTTTTAATCTTTCTTTGGGGTGGGGTAAGGGGGGGTAGAAGGATTACTTTATCCTATCCCAGGTATTCCTTAAAGAGGTGGGGTTTCAAGTGTCTCCGGAAGGTGGTGAGTGACTCCGCTGTCCTGGCGTCATGAGGGAGCTTGTTCCACCATTGGGGTGCCAGAGCAGCGAACAGTTTTGACTGGGCTGAGCGGGAACTGTGCTTCCGCAGAGGTAGGGGGGCCAGCAGGCCAGATGTGGATGAACGCAATGCCCTCGTTTGGGTGTAGGGACTGATCAGAGCCTGAAGGTACGGAGGTGCCGTTCCCCTCACAGCTCCGTAGGCAAGCACCATGGTCTTGTAGCAGATGCGAGCTTCAACTGGAAGCCAGTGGAGTGTGCGGAGGAGCGGGGTGACGTGAGAGAACTTGGGAAGGTTGAACACCAGATGGGCTGCGGCATTCTGGATGAGTTGTAGGGGTTTAATGGCACAGGCAGGGAGCCCAGCCAACAGCGAGTTGCAGTAATCCAGACGGGAGATGACAAGTGCCTGGATTAGGACATGTGCCGCTTCCTGTGTAAAGCAGGGTCGTACTCTCCGAATGTTGTAGAGCATGAACCTACAGGATCGGGTCACCGCCTTGATGTTAGCGGAGAATGACAGGGTGTTGTCCAGGGTCATGCCAAGGCTCTTCGCACTCTGGGAGGAGGACACAACGGAGTTGTCAACCGTGATGGCGAGATCATGGAACGGGCAGTCCTTCCCCGGGAGGAAGAGCAGCTCCGTCTTGCCGAGGTTCAGCTTGAGGTGGTGATCCGTCATCCACACTGATATATCTGCTAGACATGCAGAGATGCGATTCGCCACCTGGTTATCAGAAGGGGAAAAGAAGAAGATTAGTTGTGTGTCGTCTGCGTAGCAATGATAGGAGAGGCCATGTGAGGATATGACAGAGCCAAGTGACTTGGTGTATAGCGAGAATAGGAGAGGGCCTAGAACTGAGCCCTGGGGGACACCAGTGGTGAGAGCACGTAGTGCGGAGACAGATTCTCGCCACGCCACTTAGTAGGAGCGACCGGTCAGGTAGGACGCAATCCAAGAGTGAGCTGCGCCGGAGATGCCCAACTCGGAGAGGGTGGAGAGGAGGATCTGATGGTTCACAGTATCAAAGGCAGCAGACAGGTCTAGAAGGACAAGAGCAGAGGAGAGAGAGTTAGCTTTAGCAGTGCGGAGAGCCTCCGTGACACAGAGAAGAGCAGTCTCAGTTGAATGACCAGTCTTGAAACCTGACTGGTTTGGATCAAGAAGGTCATTCTGAGAGAGATAGCACGAGAGTTGGCTAAAGACGGCACGCTCAAGAGTTTTGGAGAGAAAAGAAAGAAGGGATACTGGTCTGTAGTTGTTGACATCGGAGGGATCGAGTGTTGGTTTTTTGAGAAGAGGTGCAACTCTCGCTCTCTTGAAGGCGGAAGGGACATAGCCAGCGGTCAAGGATGAGTTGATGAGCGAGGTGAGGTAAGGGAGAAGGTCACCGGAGATGGTCTGGAGAAGAGAGGAGGGGATAGGGTCAAGCGGGCAGGTTGTTGGGCGGCCGGCCATCACAAGTCGTAAGATTTCATCTGGAGAGAGAGGGGAGAAAGAAGTCAAAGGATAGGGTAGGGCAGTGTGAGCAGGACCAGCAGTGTCATTTGACTTAACATACGAGAATCGGATGTCGTCAACCTTCTTTTCAAAATGGTTGATGAAGTCATCCACAGAGAGGAAGGGGGGGGGGGGGGAGGATTCAGCAGGGAGGAGAAGGTGGCAACGAGCTTCCTAGGGTTAAGAGTGGTAGAAAGTGGCTTTAGCAGCAGAAACAGAGGAAGAAAATGTAGAGAGGAGGGAGTGAAAAGATGCCAGGTCCGCAGGGAGTCTAGTTTTCCTCCATTTCCGCTCGGCTGCCCGGAGCCCTGTTATGTGAGCTCGCAATGAGTCATCAAGCCACGGAGCAGGAGGGGAGGACCGAGCCGGCCGGGAGGATAGGGGTCAAAGGATGCAGAAAGGGAGGAGAGGAGGGTTGAGGAGGCAGAATCAGGAGATTGGAGGGAGAAGGATTGAGCAGAGGGAAGAGATGATAGGATGGAAGAGGAGAGAGTAGCGGGAGAGAGAGAGCGAAGGTTGCGACGGCGCATTACCATCTGAGTAGGGGCAGAGTGTGTAGTGTTGGAGGAGAGCGAGAGAGAAAAGGATACAAAGTAGTGGTCGGAGACATGGAGGGGAGTTGCAGTGAGATTAGTAGAAGAACAGCATCTAGTAAAGATGAGGTCAAGCGTATTGCCTGCCTTGTGAGTAGGGGGGGACGGTGAGAGGGTGAGGTCAAAAGAGGAGGGGAGTGGAAAGAAGGAGGCAGAGAGAAATTAGTCAAAGGTAGACGTAGGGAGGTTAAATCATTGATGAACTCTCCAAGGGAACCTGGAGGGCGATAAATGATAAGGATGTTAAGCTTGAATGGGCTAGTGACTGTGACAGCATGGAATTCAAATGAGGAGATAGACAGATGGGTCAGGGGAAAAAGAGAGAATGTCCACGTTAACTAGTCACCCATGTCCCGAATTCCCTTGAATGACTCTGGCTACCAGTATGTAAAAACATAACACAAATGCAGGTTATAACTTACCCTTAGCAGCTACTGTTAGCTAGCCAAGTGCAACGCTAGCCACTGAATCGATTCAGCCAGTTCGCGTCTGTTCGCTAGGTCGTTCCAGCTATTGTTTAGTAGCTATCCAGGTAGCAACAAGCTAGCTACATTTCGAGCACAGTAGCTACTTACTACCTAACGTTAACGCTTCAGACAATGAGGTTAGAAAAACAGCTGAATGGTAAGCATTATTGTATGTAATTATTGTAGGCAGATAGCTGGCGTAATTACAGGTACACTCAAGCGTGAAACAACTATCCACAGTTGCTAATAGTTACCAGTAGCTACCCGCTAGCTAGTCCAGGTAGTGGGTTAGCTAGCCTCGTGCTTCACCGGGCTCAGCCGAATACAATACCTAAAATAATTACATACAATAACCCACGATAACTACCTACAACACCTAACTACAATCTAACTACATCGTTTAAGCTTTACTCGACACCATATAAGCCATATAAGCCAAGCTTACCTCCCGCCAGAGAGAGACACAACCTCACCCGACGACGACGACAACCACAGAATATTAACTTTTTATTTTTATTTTTATAAATTTTTTTGGTGGTGGTGTGATGGTTTGGGGATGCTTTACTGCCTCAGGACCTGGACGACTTGCCTTAATAGATGGAACCATGAATTCTGCTCTCTATCAAAGAATTCTACAGGAGAATGTCAGACCATCTGTCTGTGAGCTGAAGCTGAAGCACAGCTGGGTCATGCAGCAAGACAATGATCCAAAACACACAATCAAGTCTACATGAAAATTGCTAAAAAGCAACAAATTGGAAGTTTTGGAATGGCCTAGTCAAAGTCCAGACCTAATCCCAATTGAGATGTTGTGGCAGAACTTGAAACGAGCAGTTCATGCTTGAAAACCCACACGTCACTGAGTTAAAGCAGTTCTGCATGGAAGAGTGGGACAAAATTCCTCCACAGCGACGTGAGAGACTGATCAACAACTACAGGAAGCTTTTTGGTTGGAGTCATTGCAGCTAAAGGTGGCACAACCAGTTATTGAGTGTAAGGGAGCAATTACTTTTTCACACAGGGGAATTGGGTGTTGCATAACTTTGTTTATGAAATAAATGAAATTAATATGTAATTGTTGTGTTATTTGTTCACTTATGTTCCCTTTATCTAATATTAGGTTTTGGTTGAAGATCTGATAACATTCATTATAACAAATATGCAAAAGTAGAGAAAATTAGAAAGGGGGCAAATACTTTTTCATAGCACTGTATGGGCAATATTCTGAATATCTAAAGTGGGCTGTGTTATTTAGGGCAGATAGATGAGCTACTCAGAATGAATAGATGAATTGTGCTTTGGGTAGATGTATGGTTGGTAAATAGTTTTAAATAAATGGATACATCATACTGAGCTATGGTTGCATGGTGGAACATGGGTTTTTAGGGTAGGACAGATACAGTGGAAGAACTCTACTGAAGAGATGTAGGTGGTAGAAATAGAGAGTACATAGACCTGCTGGTTAATTCCTCTGCCTATATGCAGTGAGCTGTTGCATAACAATAGTTTGACAGCTGTTTTTTGGTAAGGTTGTTTTCATTTTATAAAATGACCCTTTCATCTGTGTTTTGCTGCGTTTCCAAAATGAACATAGCACCTCCTATTCTAGGGCAGATGGGAGAGAGTTCAGAGCTGGTGCCTCATATACGTCAAGTCCTATTATCAACCCTGTCTGGTGTGAGAGGAGGCCTCAACCACTCCTGTTGAGCAGGGAGACAGGTACACTGACTGCCAAAGAGCAAGAAACATGCTCAGCAACACACCCTTCTCTGTGAACCTCTGTCTGTCTGTCCGTCCTTCCACCTGTCCGTCCTTCCGTCTGTCCGTCCGTCCGACATGTCTGTCTGTCTGTCTGTGTGCCTCCTCCAGACTCATTCTCCAGTTTTCTTGTCGATTTCACTCCAATAAACATAGGAGACGGGTTCATTTGAAATTCATCTCCATTTTTTATTTCTCATAACAACACGGTTTGCTGTTCAGGGTGTCGACCAAACATTTTCAGACAGTGGAGAATACCAATATTACTGGAAAGTCAGACATTCAGTCAGTCAGATTTCCAACGTTTTCCTGTTTATCTGTGAATCTCTTGATATAGAAAATGTTCTGTCTAGATCAAATAGTAGTATTTCTATACTAACCCCGGTAGCATTTTATACCAACCTCTAAAGAATCTAAAGCTAACATTTTTGTTCGATTTTAAAGGATTGCTCTATAGAACTTTTATTAGTTCTTTAATCTCTCTCCCAGCATATTCCTTTACTATATTTCTGTCACGATTCTCTAAAGCAGAACCCAGAAGCAGACCAGGACAAGGTGAGTAGAACGAAGGTGAGTATTTATTTACAGACTCAAAATGTGGAAGCAGAATAATCCAGGAGACGGAGCGGGCAGCGGAGGTGAGTTGGTGGGAGTGAATAGGCAGATCCAATGGTGTCACAGAAGCCACCGACGACCAGGCAGGGGTGTGGTGAATGTTCCGGGAGAATGACTGTAGACAGAGTAAATGGAGGTGAGTACACGGCAAGCAAAAAGTACAGAACAAAACTAACTCTAGTAAACTTGAGGCTGATACAACATACTGTTCATGGCTAACGATCCGGCAGGGAATGGATGTCAGGTCAGAGCTTATGAAGTGGAGAGGTGATGATCAGGACCAGGTGTGCAGATAGCTGATGAGATGCAAGTGCGGGTAATAGAGAGATCTCCCGCCTAGCTTCGTCGCCTGGCAACCAGACAGGGTGCGTTCAGGAACCTCAGGAAACAGACACCAGAACAGAAAACAGGCAACACAGGCAGAAACAGACTCAGGAAGCGGGATTCATGACAATTTCAATACATAATCTATGGAGACACTGTATAATAGGACAAGGGCTTTTCATTCAGTGGGCACTGCCTATGCTGAAGAAGTTCCAGTGCTTCCCCCATCTGTCATCAGCTGGGTGACAGGGGAGGACCAGAGATACAGTCAGGTCCATAAGTATTTGGACAGTGACACAATTTGCATCATTTTGGCTCTGTACGTCAGCACAATGGATTTGAAAGCAAACAATCAAGATGTGCTTTAAGTGTAGACTTTCGTCTTTAATTTAAGGGTTTTGTCAAAATTATTGTATGAACCGTGTAGGAATTACAACCATTTTTATACATAGCCCTCCAATTTTAGGGGCTCAAAAGTAATTGGACAAACTAACATAATCATAAATTAAATTGTGAGTTTTAATACTTGGTTGCAAATCCTTTGCAGTCAATGATTGCCTGAAGTCTGGTACCCATAGACATCACCAGATGCTGGGTTTCTTCCCTGGTGAAGCTCTGTCAAGCCTTTACTACAGCTGTGTTCAGTTCCTGCTTGTTCTTGGGGCATTTTAACTTCAGTTTTGCCTTCAGCAAGTGAAATGCATGCTCAATTGGATTCAGGTCAGTTGATTGACTTGGCCATTGCAGAACATTCCACTTCTTTGCCTTAAAAAGGTATTGGGTTGCTTTCGCAGTATGCTTCGGGTCATTGACCATCTGCACTGTGAAGCGCCGTCCAATGAGGTTTGAAGCATTTGGCTGAATCTGAGTAGATAATATAGCCCTAAACACTTCAGAATTCATCCTGCTGCTTTTGTCAGCAGTCACATCATCAATAAATACAAGGGAACCCGTTCCATTGGCAACCATACATGCCCACGCCATAACACTACCTCCACCATGCTTCATAGATGGGGTGGTATGCTTCGGATCATGAGCAGTTCCTTCCCTTCTCCATACTCTTCTCTTCCCATCATTCTGGTACAAGTTGATCTTTGTCTCATCTGTCCATAGGATGTTGTTCCAGAACTGTACAGGCTTTTTTAGATTTTTTTTGGCATACTCTAATCTGGTCTTCCTGTTTTTGAGGCGTACCAATGGTTTACATCTTGTGGTAAACCCGCTGTATTTACTCTGGTGAAGTCTTCTCTTGATTGTTGACACGCATACCTCCTGGAGGGTGTTCTTGATCTGGTCAACTGTTGTGAAGGGGTTTTTCTTCACCAGGGAAATAATTATTCTGTCATCCACCACAGTTGTTTTCCGTGGTCTTCCGGGCCTTTTGGTGTTCCTGAGCTCACCAGTTCGTTTTTTCTTTTTAAGAATGTACCAAATATTTGATTTGGCCACAGCTAATGTTTTTGCTATCTCTCTGATGGGTTTGTTTTGATTTTTCAGACTAACGATGGCTTGCTTCACTGGCAGTGGCAGCTCTTTGGACTTCATATTGAGGGTTAACAGCAACAGATTCCAAATGCAAATGCCACACTTGAAATCAACTCTAGACTTTTTATCTGCTTACTTGTAAATGAACTAATTAGGGAATAACACACACCTGGCCATGTAACAGCTGAACAGCCAATTGTCCAATTACCTTTGGTCCCTTAAAAAGGGGGGGGGGGGGGGACCACATATAAAAAGTGCTGTAATTCCTACACCGTTCACCCGATCTGGATGTGAATAACCTAAAATTAAAGCTGAAAGTCTGCACTTTCAGCTCATATTCATTATTTCATTTCAATTCCAATACGCTGTGGTAGACAGCTAAAATAATAATAACTTGGTCAATGTCCAAATATGTATGGACCTGACTGTACAATATACTGTATATACAAAAGTAGGTGGACACCCCTTCAAATTAGTGGATTCGGCTATTTCAGCCACACCCGTTGCTGACAGGTGTATAACATCGAGCACACCGCCATGCAATCTCCATAGACAAACATTGGCTGTAGAATGGCCTTACTGAAGAGCTCAGTGACTTTCAACGTGGCACCGTCATAGGATGCCACCTTTTTAACGAGTCAGTTCATCAAATTTCTGCCCTGCTAGAGCTGCCCCGGTCAACTGTAAGTGCTGTTATTGTAAAGTGGAAACGTCTAGGAGCAACAACGGCTCAGCCACCAAGTGGTAAGCTACACAAGCTCACAGAACGGGATGGCTGAGTGCTGAAGCGCGTAGCGCGTATAAATCGTCTGTAACACTCACTACTGAGTTCAAATTGCCTCTGGTAAAAACATTAGCACAAGAACTGTTCATTGGGAGCTTCATGAAATGGGTTTCCATGGCCGAGCAGCCGCACACAAGCCTAAGATCACCATGTGCAACGCCAAGTGTCGGCTGGAGTGGTGTAAAGCTCGCCGCCATTGGAGTCTGGAGCAGTGGAAACGTGTTCTCTGCAGTGATGAATCAGGCTTCATCATCTGGCAGTCCAACGGACAAATCTGGGTTTGGCAGATGCCAAGAGAATGCTACCTGCCCCAATGCATAGTGCCAACTGTAAAGTTTAGTGGAGGACGAATAATGATCTGGGGCTGTTTTTCATGGTTCGGGCTAGGCCCCTTAGTTCCAGTGAAGGGAAATCTTAACGCTACAGCATACAATGACATGCTAGATGATTCTGTGCTTCCAACTTTGTGGCAGCATGACAATGCCCCCGTGCACAAAGCGAGGTCCATACAGAAATGGTTTGTCGAGATCGGTGTGGAAGAACTTGACTGGCTTGCACAGAGCCCTGATCTCAACCCCATCAAACACCTTTGGGATGAATTGGAACACCGACTGCGAGCCAGGCTTTATCGCCAACATCAGCGCCTGACCTCACTAATGCTCTTGTGGCTGAATGGAAGTAAGTCCCCGCAGCAATGTTCCAACATCTAGTGGAAAGCCTTCCCAGAAGAGTGGAGGCTGTTATTGCAGCAAAGGGGGGACCAACTCCATATTAATGGCCATGATTTTGGAATGAGATGTTTGACGAGCAGGTGTCCACATACTTTTGGTAATGTAGTGTATACCGTCCCATTTAGAACCACGCTCCACCTTTCTCTCCCTCTCTCACTCATCCTCATACAGTATTAACAGGGCTCCTTTGTGTTGTAATCACCCTCTCCATCATCCTGGACTCCCCAGTGTGTGGCCGTCAGGCAAAACCGGCACCCTGTGGATGCCACAGTCTAATTTTAGCCCCAGCGTGTCACTGGACCACAAACTATGATTTACATTTACATTTTAGTCATTTAGCAGGTGCTCTAATCCAGAATGATTTGCAGTAGTGAGAGTATACATTTTCTTACCTTTTTCCTATGATGGCGCGTTGTGTGTAGTGGGGCACACCCAGGCCACGCGGACTCCATTTTGGGGATCTCTGGGATGATTTCATCAATTATCCATTGGATGGTGCTGTGTCCCTGGAAAACTGTGAAAAATCACGGCGAGGGTGGGAGAAGCCGGGCCCATTACATACAGGGGGATAGGAGCCAGTGAAAGCCAGGAGGTCTATTCTTTTCAGGCGACTCATAAGCAATATACTGACAATATGTTTACCACATAGTGTTTCTTCAATAGTCCCGTGTAGCTCAGTTGGTAGAGCATGGCGTTTGCAATGCCAGGGTTGTGGGTTTGATTTCCACGGGGGCCAGTATGAAAATGTATGCACTCACTAACTGTAAGTCGCTCTGGATAAGAGCGTCTGCTAAATGACTAAAATGTAAATGTAATGTAAATTGTTTTATTGACTGACTCTTCACCATAGCTTGTTATCATTTAGCTGAGCAGTGGTGTAAAGTACTTAAGTAACAATACTTTAAAGTACTACTTATGTAGTTATTTTGAGTATCTGTACTTTACTTTACTATTTATATTTTGGACAACATTTACGTTTACTTCACTACATTCCTAAAGAAAATAATATACTTTTTATTCCATACATTTTCACTGACACCCAAAAGTACTAGTTACATTTTGAATGCTTAGCAGGACAGGAAATGGGTGCAATTCACACACTTATCAAGAGAACATCCCTGGTCATCCCTATGATCTGGCGGACTCACTAAACACAAATGCTTCGCTTGTAAATTATGTCTGAGTGTTGGAGTGTGCCCCTGACTATCCATAAAAAAACAAAATGGTGCCGTCTGGTTTGCTTAATTAATATAAGGAATGTCACGCCCTGACTCTGAGGACTCTTATTTGTTGAGTCAGGGTGTGATTTTCCTTGTTGTGTATGTTCCTATGTGTTATTTTCTAGGTTTGGATCTAGTATGTATAGATCTATGTTGGCCTGTGTGGTTCCCAATCAGAGGCAGCTGTTGCTCGTTGTCTCTGATTGGGGACCATACTTAGGTAGCCTATTGGCACTAGTGGGTTGTGGGATCTTGTTCCGTGTAAGGTATGTTGTTTGTGTGCTACCTTGGACTTCACGTTTCGTTTGTTGTTTTGTTGTGTGTTTATTTGTTAAATAAACATGTTGGCATATCACGCTGCGCCTTGGTCCGTCCCGTCTGTAAATGAACGTGACAGAAGATCCCATCAAATGAGGACCAAGCAGCGTGCCCAGGAAGAGCGAGTAGCGATGTCACAGGTGGGCAAACTGTGGTCATGGGAGGAGATATTCGCGGGGAAAGGGCCATGCCCAGGCAGGAGAGGAACGAAGGCAACACGGAAGCCGGCCGAGGAGGAGGCCCGAGAAGCAGCCCCAATAATTTTTTTGGGGGGGTCTAAAGCGGTGGTCGGGGAGCGATAGAGAAGAGCCCCGACCACTGCACCCGGTTGGGTTTCGGATTGGGTCCCTACGACCTTGGGAAGAGGAGTGGGAACAGTACTACACTGAGGAGTCAGAGGATGACGACGACGAGTTTCTGTTCCCTAAATCGTGGGGGCTCCCGGAGGAGTCCTCACGGGAAGAGGAGTGCCGACGACGGAGACCCGAGAGGCAACCCCAAGATAATTTTTTTGGGGGGCACACGGTGTGGACGACAAGGCAGCAGGAGGCAGCGACAGGGCGGATCTGCAGGTTAGGAGAGGAGGCCACCAGGTTACGGGGGCTATTGGTTCAGAGGGAGCAGCAGTTATTAGGTCAGAGGGAGGCGCTACAGGAGGCTATAAGGGAGAAGGAGAGTGTAGAGGCACGGCGAGAGGAGCTGGTTAGGCAGCAGAAGGAGCAGGGGTTTATAAAGGAACCCAGTCCCGCTCCTCGCACCAAGCAAGTGGTGCGTGTCGCCAGTCTGGTCCGGCCCGTTCCTGCTCCCCGCACTAAGCCAGTGGTGCGTGTTCCCAGTATGGCCCGACCCGTTCCTGCTCCCCGCACTAAGCCAGTGGTGCGTGTTCCCAGTACGGCTCGACCCGTTCCTGTCCCTCGCACCAAGCCAGTGGTGCGCGTCGCCAGCAAGGTCCGGCCTGTTCCTGTCCCTCGCACCAAGCCAGTGGTGCGCGTTGCCAGCCCGGCCCGGCCTGTTCCTGTTCCTCGCACCAAGCCAGTGGTGCGCGTCGCCAGCCCGGCCCGGCCTGTTCCTGCCCCTCGCACCAAGCCAGTGGTGCACGTCGCCAGCCCGGCCCGGCCTGTTCCTGCTCCCCGCACCAGGCCAGTGGTGCGCGTCGCCAGTCCGGTACAGTCCGTTCCTGCTCCCCGCACCAAGCCAGTGGTGCGCGTCGTCAGCCCGGTCCGGCCCGTTCCTGCTCCCGCCCAAGCCAGTGGTGCGTGTGTCCAGTCGGCACGGCCCGGTGCCTGTTCCACCGGTGCCTGGTCCGGCACCGGTCAGCTGCTCCACTCCGGAGCCAGAGCAATCCGCTCCACCGGGGTCCAGTCCAGCTCCGGTCAGCAGATCCACTCCGGAGCCAGAGCAATCCGCTCCACCGGGGTCCGGTCCAACTCCGGTCAGCGGATCCACTCCGGAGCCAGAGCAATCCGCTCCACTGGGGTCCAGTCCAGCTCCGGTCAGCCGCTCCACTCTGGAGCCAGAGCAGTCCGCTCCACCGGTGCCTGATCCAGCTCCGGTTAGCGGCTCCACTCCGGAGCCAGAGCAGTTCGATCCACCGTCGTCGGGTCCAGCTCCAGTCAGCGGTTCCAGTCCAGACCCAGACGTCAGCCCCTCTCCAGGTTCGGGGTCTCCCACACCAGGGTCCAGACAGGGCTTGGTACGTCGTGGGAGGAAGGAGAGGGGAAGCAGCGCGCCGAGGTCCAGACCAGACCAGGGGCGCAACAGGGAGGTGGAGAGTAAGTGGTGGTCACGCCCGGAGCCGGATCCGCCCTGACTCTGAGGACTCTTATTTGTTGAGTCAGGGTGTGATTTTCCATGTTGTATATGTTCCTATGTGTTATTTTCTAGGTTTGGATCTAGTATGTATAGATCTATGTTGGCCTGTGTGGTTCCCAATCAGAGGCAGCTGTTACTCGTTGTCTCTGATTGGGGACCCTACTTAGGTAGCCTATTGGCACTAGTGGGTTGTGGGATCTTGTTCCGTGTAAGGTATGTTGTTTGTGTGCTACCTTGGACTTCCCGTTTCTTTTGTTGTGTGTATATTCGTTAAATAAACATGTTGGCATATCACGCTGCGCCTTGGTCCGTCCCACCTGTAAACGAACGGGACAAGGAATTTGAAATTATTTATACTTTTACTTTTGATACTTAAGTATATTTTAGCAATTACATTTACTTTTGATACTGAACTATATCTAAAACCAAATACTTATAGACTTTTACTCAAGTAGTATTTTACTGGGTGACTCACTTTTACTTGAGTCATTTTCTATTAAGGTATCTTTACTTGAGTAAAGTATGACAATTGGGTACTTTTTCCACCACTGTAGCTTAGTAACTCCTTAGAGATCTGTGAAGTGATGTGAAGACATTAGAAATGCTCTGCCCAAACCATCACTACATTTCAACTGCTATTCACCTTATAACGTGTGCGTACTGGTTTCCCTCAATGAATACCTTCAGTAGGAATTGATGTGGATCAAAGAATACATGAATACATACTCCTAACCTGTTGTGTACATTCACTACTTTCCAACAACAACAGACCTCTTTCTTGGTGTGAGTCCCCATTTTCCACCCTTCTTCTGAAATGTGCACTTGCACACTTTCTCGCATTGATGTAACAATGGTGGAAACTCCCACAAGCCAATGCTGACATCAATCCTTTTAAATACATGATGGGGAGTTTGCGAGTGCCCACTCTTGCCACCCTCTTGGTCTTGCCATCCTCTCATTCAGGAGACCTCTGGGTATGGACCAGTTGTTCCTGAATTGCTCTTTGGGGCCAGTAGTGGACACTATATCCCCTTGCCAAATGCACACAGGCAGTAGCGCTCCACAGCTCCAAAGCTCCAGCACAGTTGGCAGGAATTCCTAGATGCAGAAGGAGGAGTTGGCTCCTCACTCACAATGGTCTTGTTTGATCTCGGTCTAATCACACTCATATACATTAAATTCCCATACATTCTCAATCCGGCTAGGACGATGGAGAGAGATTACAGCACTGTATTATCCAATGCGTAAATGATCCACTATAGACTGTACCTCTTGGTGATCCTCTCACAACCAAATTACTGCCTGTGAGAGTTTTTGAGGATTTCATTTTCAGTTCTGCTTCTTATACATCATTTAGAACTAAACATGTCTTGAGTTGGTGAGGGTTAAGGTATTGTTAGGTCCAGGTTTGTGTTTTGTCGGATGTTCGTACATGTTGTTTTAGGTGTGTGTGTCTCTGCGTGTGCATGTTTGTGTTTACATGTTTGCATGCGTGTTTGGTTGTTTGAAGTGTTGCTGTAAATGTGTGTGGGTGTGGGAGGCTCTGTCACACGTTAGACCCATAATTCCTTTCACCTCCATCTGCAACTAATGTGTGATGGATGCTGTGTATGTCAAAGGAATGGTACAACACACAGGGGAAGGAGATGCACTCTCCTCACAGGAGAGGGCAATATTCACATCGCTCTCTCTCAATCAATACAGGGATGTGATCATTATTTTCATTACATTTGGGGCAGACAGGCTATTTGAAAGGCAGTGCACTCAGAATATTTGACTAGCGAGCAAGCATTCGAAGGCACAGGCTCTGTGATGATGTCCCACTCAGTATTCAACAGCTCTGGTATTGGATTGTGCCACTATGATTCCACTTCTATCCAGACCCATTTTCTTTTTACCCTACTCCCCTTCCTCCACTCCTCCTCTCCATTCCCATCATACTGTGCCACAGCCCTGCCAACTCCATTTCCTGAAATCAATTTCAGTGGCTGTCTAAGTGTGATGATGCAGCCTATAGCCTGGCCTCATTACCATTTTTAAATGTGTTTAAAATGTACTTTCTAACAACATGATAATCCAAAATGCTTAAAAGTATCAGTCAATGGCTGCGTTTAGACAGGCAGCCCAATTCTGATTTTTCTTCCACTAATTGGTCTTTTGGCAAATCACATCAGATCTTTCACATCACATCTTTTTCAGAGCTGATCTAATTGGTCAAAAGACCAATTAGTGAAACAAAGATGAGAATTGGGCTGCCTGTATAAACACAGCCTTTTTGATGCAGCTCTGTCTTTTAAACTAAAGTGTACTTGACTAAAATATGCACATTTAAACGAATGAATGCAATTAACTCATATCATGGTTTCCATAGTATTGCCTGGTCTAATTAACAAAGTAAAGTTCAGGGTTGAACACTATTTTACAACTCGTTCTATACCAGTTTGTTTGTTGCGTCCTGTATGTACAGGCAGTTTATGTTAGCTTTCCTGGGTGACTCTCCTTAGTCCTGCCAAGGGGGAGAGTTAGGCTCTGTTTAGAGCTGGAAAAGGGGTAATTCATAGGTATGCTGTTTAGCATTTAGGCCTACAGTAGTCTTAGACCCCATTTATACCTTGCATAAAAAATGCAAACTGTATCTACATTTGCATTCGCATAACAAGGAACGCATGTCAATGCCAAGTCTAAATGCACACAATGAATATTGCATTATATTGCATTGCATTGCATATGCATATACTGTATGTTCGGAATGTAAGCAGATTTGCCTGAGCACCTCCAGAGGTGGACGAGCTCGCATTGTGTTCCTATCTCAGCTCAGTGTAAAAGCAATCAGGCCAGCCTGACCACATTCAGTGGTTAACGTCGTCAGTGCCCCGCCTAAAAATATTCCAGCGTTATTCAAACTCCGCCTCAGTGTTCCACCTATTGAAAAAGAGCAAGGGCAGAGCAGACTATCGCACACAAATTAAAATGTGGTGTCAACATTTAACCACCTGCTTTAAAAAATTTTATCAACGACGGATCAGTATTTATAGGCTACAGGACAGGTGGCATATAATTTTTGTTGAATGGTTTTCAATTTCGTCTTCCTCATCACTATCACAATACAGGCCTAATCGTGTCTCTCTCCCGTTCAGACTTTCCCCATCAATTAATTTCATACACGTGTCTTTACATTATCCGGTAGGCTACAGGCGATGTTATTTCTGATAGGCTATTTTGCTAGGTCTTTTTTAAACAGAATTTCTACATATATAGCCTATAAATATACAGTATATATATATATATATATATACAGTACCAGTCAAAAGTCTGGACACACCTACACATTCAAGGGTTTTTCTTTATTTTTAATATTTTTTACATTGTAGAATAATAGTGAAGACATCAAAACGATGAAATAACACATGTGGAATCATGTAATAACCAAAGAAGTGTTAAACAAATCAAGATATCTTTTATATTTGAGATAGCCACCCTTTGCCTTGATGACAGCTTTGCACACTCTTGGTATTCTCTCAACCAGCTTCACCTGGAATGCTTTTCCAACAGTCTTGAAGGAGTTCCCACATATGCTGAGCACTTCTTGGCTGCTTTACCTTCACTCTGCCGTCCGACTCATCCCAAACCAACTCAATTGGGTTGAGGTCAGGGGATTGTGGAGGCCAGGTCATCTGATGCAGCACTCCATCACTCTCCTTCTTGGTAAAATAGCCCTTACACAGCCTGGAGGTGTGTTGGGTCATTGTCCTGTTGAAAACAAATGATAGTCCCACTAAGCCCAAACCAGATGGGATGGCGTATTGCTGCAGAATGCTGTGGTAGCCATGCTGGTTAAGTGTGCCTTGAATACAAAATAAATCACAGATAGTGTCACCAGCAAAGCACCCCCACACCATAACACCTCCTCCTCCATGCTTTACGGTGGGAACTACACATGCGGAGATCATCCGTTCGCCCACACCGCGTCTCACAAAGACACGGCAGTTTTGAACCAAAAATCTCCAATATGGACTTCAGACCAAAGGACACATTTCCACCGGTCTAATGTCCATTGCTCATGTTTCTTGGCCCAATCAGGTCTCTTCTTCTTATTGGTGTCCTTTAGTAGTGGTTTCTTTGCAGCAATTCGACGATGAAGGCCTGATTCACACAGTCCCCTCTGAACAGTTTATGTTGAGATGTGTCTGTTACTTGAACTTATTTGGGCTGCAATTTCTGAGGCTGGTAACTCTAATGAACTTATCCTCTGCAGCAGAGGTAACTCTTGGTCTTCCATTCCTGTGGCGGCCCTCATGAGAGCCAGTTTCATCATAGCGCTTGATGGTTTTTGCGACTGCACTTGAAGAAACGTTCAAAGTTCTTGAAATGTTCAGTATTGACCTTCATGTCTTAAAGTAATGATGGACTGTCGTTTCTCTTTGCTTATTTGAGCTGTTCTTGCCATATAGGGCTATCTTCTGTATACCCCCCCTACCATGTCACAACACAACTGATTTGCTCAAACGCATTAAGAAGGAAATAAATTCCACAAATTAACTTTTAAGAAGGCACACCTGTTTATTGAAATGCATATCAGGTGACTACCTCATGAAGCTGGTTGAGAGAATGCCAAGAGTGTGCAACGCTGTCATCAAGGCAAAGGGTGGCTATTTGAAGAATCTCAAATCTCAAATATATTTTGATTTGTTTAACACTTTTTTGGTTACTACATGATTCCATATGTGTTATTTCATAGTTTTGATGCCTTCACTATTATTCTACAATGTAAAAAATATTAAAAAATTAAGAAAAAGCCTTGAATGTGTAGGTGTGTCCAAACTTTTGACTGTTAGTGTTGATACACTGAACAAAAATATAAATGCAACATGCAACAATGTCAAATATTTTACTGAGTTACAGTTTATATAAGGAAATCAGTCAATTGAAATACATTTATTAGTTCCTATTCTATGGATTTCACATGACTGGGATATGCATATGTTGGTCACAGATAGCTTAAAAAAAGGTAAGGGTGTGGATCAGAAAACCGGTGTGACCACCATTTGCCTCATGCAGCGCGACACATCTCCTTCCCATACATGCTGTCTGCCATCTGCCCGGTACAGTTGAAACCGGGATTCATCCGTTAACAGCACACTTCCCCAGCATGCCAGTGGCCATTGAAGCTTAGCATTTGCCCACTGAAGTCGGTTATGATGCCAAACTGCAGTCAGGTCAAGAACCTGGTGAGGACAACGAGCATGCAGATGAGCTTCCCTGAGACGGTTTCTGACAGTTTGTGCAGAATGTATTTTGTTGTGCAAACCCACAGTTTCATCAGCTGTCCGGGTGGCTAGTCTCAGATGATACCGCAGGTGAAGAAGCCAGATGTGGAGGTCCTGGGCTGGCGTGGTTACACGTAGTCTGCGATTGTGAGGCCGGTTGGACGTACTGCCAAATTCTCTAAAACAATGTTGGACGCGGCTAATGGTAGAGAAATTCATATAAAATTATCTGGCAGCAGCACTGATGGACATTCCTGCAGTCAGCATGCCTACAGCATACTCCTTCAAAACTTGAGACATCTGTGGCATTGTGTTGTGTGACAAAACTGCCCATTTTAGAGTGGCCTTTTATTGTTACCAGCACAAGGTGCACCTGTGTAATGATCATGCTGTTTATTCAGCTTCTTGATATGCCACACCTGTCAGGTGGATGGATTATCTTGGCAAAGGAGATATGCTCACTAACAGGGTTGTAAACAAATTTGTGCACCAAATTTGAGAGAAATACGCTTTTTGTGCATATGGAAAATTTCTGGGATCTTTTATTTCAGCTCATGGAACATGTGACCAACACTTTACATGTTGCGTTTATATTCTTGTTCAGGGGACCAACACTTTAAATGTTGCATTTATTTTTTTGTTGAGCATATATATATATCATGTCAAAAATGTTATAAATTGATTTGCATTTTAATGAGGGAAATAAGTATTTGACCCCTCTGCAAAACATGACTTAGTACTTAGTGGCAAAACCCTTGTTGGCAATCACAGAGGTCAGATGTTTCTTGTAGTTGGCCACCAGGTTTGCACACATCTCAGGAGGGATTTTGTCCCCCTTCTCTTTGCAGATCTTCTCCAAGTCATTAAGGTTTTGAGGCTGACGTTTGGCAACTCGAACCTTCAGCTCACTCCACAGATTGTCTATGGGATTAAGGTCTGGAGACTGACTAGGCCACTCCAGGACCTTAATGTGCTTCTTCTTGAGCCACTCCTTTGTTGCCTTGGCCGTGTGTTTTGGGTCATTGTCATGCTGGAATACCCATCCAGGACCCATTTTCAATGCCCTGGCTGAGGGAAGGAGGTTCTCACCCAAGATTTGACGGTACATGGCCCCGTCCATCGTCCCTTTGATGCAGTGAAGTTGTCCTGTCCCCTTAGCAGAAAAACACCCCCAAAGCATAATGTTTCCACCTCCATGTTTGACGGTGGGGTTGGTGTTCTTGGGGTCATAGGCAGCATTCCTCCTCATCTGACCACAACACTTTCACCAGTTCTCCTCTGAATCATTCAGATGTTCATTGGCAAACTTCAGACGGGCCTGTATATGTGCTTTCTTGAGCAGGGGGACCTTGCGGGCGCTGCAGGATTTCAGTCCTTCATGGCGTAGTGTGTTACCAATTGTTTTCTTGGTGACTATGGTCCCCGCTGCCTTGAGATCATTGACAAGATCCTCCCGTGTAGTTCTGGGCTGATTACTCACCGTTCTCATGATCATTGCAACTCCACGAGGTGAGATCTTGCATGGAGCCCCAGGCTGAGGGAGATTGACAGTTATTTTGTGTTTCTTCCATTTGCGAATAATCACACCAACTGTTGTCACCTTCTCACCAAGCTGCTTGGCGATGGTCTTGTAGCCCATTCCATCCTTGTGTAGGTCTACAATCTTGTCCCTGACATCCTTGGAGAGCTCTTTGGTCTTGGCCATGGTGGAGAGTTTTGAATCTGATTGATTGATTGCTTCTGTGGACAGGTGTCTTTTATACAGGTAACAAGCTGAGATTAGGAGCACTCCCTTTAAGAGTGTGCTCCTAATCTCATCTCGTTACCTGTATAAAAGACACCTGGGAGCCAGAAATCTTTCTGATTGAGAGGGGGTCAAATACTTATTTCCCTCATTAAAATGCAAATCAATTTATAAAATTTTTGATATGCGTTTTTCTGGATTTTGTTGTTGTTATTCTGTCTCTCACTGTTCAAATAAACCTACCATTAAAATTATAGACTGATTATTTCTTTGTCAGTGGGCAAACATACAAAATCAGCAGGGGATCAAATACTTTTTTCCCTCACTGAATATATACACTGAGTGTACAAAACATTAGGAACACCTTCCTAATATTGAGTCGCACCCTCTTTTGCCCTTAGAACAGCCTTAATTCGTTGGGGCATGGACTCTACAAGGTGTCGAAAGCATTCCACAGAGATGCTGGCCCATGTTGTCTCCATTGCTTCCCACAGTTCTGTGAAGTTGGCTGGATGTCCTTCTTGATACACACGTGAAACTGTTGAGCGTGAAATACCTAGCAGCGTTCCAGTTTTTGACACAATCAAACCGGTACGCCTGACACCTACTACCGTACTCCGTTCAAAGGCACTTATATATTTTGTCTTGCCCATTCACCCTCTGCACACATACACAATCCATGTCTCAATTGTCTCAAGGCTTAAAAATCCTTCTTTAACCTGTCTCCTCCCCTTCATCTACACTGATTGAAGTGGATTTAACAAGTGACACAAGCTTTCACCTGGATTCACCTGGTCAGTCTGTGTCATGGAAAGAGCAGGTGTTCCTAATGTTTTGTAAAAAAATAAATATTACACCTCAAAAAAATGGATCAAAGCCTTTTCAGATTATGAAATGACAGGTGTGTGCTCTCTCCAGGCTGCGCTTCCAGACCCCGACAAAGCACCCCTATTGATTTTACCTTTTACATTTTTAGGGACAAGACAATTATCCTACCTATCTTCCTACAACAACATAATGCAATGACAAATTTTTATTTAGTTTTCAAGTGAGTACACAACTCTAGGCTGTAAACTGCAGTGAATATGTAGAGTAATTTGAAAAACCGTGAGCCCTGCGTTTTGAAAGCAGTAAAATCACTGGGGGAGCCAAGCCAGGATAAAAGCCATATTACAACCTATGTTGTGATAATTGCACATCAAAGGTTGCACATACAAATATTTAAGGGCATATCTGAGGTCTGCTGTGCCCAAACACAGGGTTGTTGAACGTGGCCCTGGTAACATTACCAGTAGCCTATATGCAAACAGAAAGAAAGGAAAATGGATAGCAAGCAATTTATTGACTAAATCCCTCTTGCCACCACGCTATATCTAACTGGGTAAATAACTTTATTTTGAGTTAATGTGGACCCAGTGACTCAGACTTGAGCACTGGGACTCGGACTTCAGCCATAGGGACTCGTGACTCGACTCGTGACTTGACCATTCGTGACTCGGACTCGTACTCGTACTCGAGCACAGGAGACTTGATTCGGACTCAAGGTTTAGTGACTCAACTAGTGGAGGCTGCTGAGGGGAGGACGGCTCATAATAATGGCTGGAATGGAGTCAATGGAATGGTAGCAAACATATCAAACACGTGGTTTCCATGTGGGTAATACCACTCCATTGACTCCATTCCAGCCATTATTATGAGCCGTCCTCCCCTCAGCAGCCTTCACTGGACTCAACTACATCACTGGGTGAAACAGTCATTAGCAGCTCCCGTTCAAAGTCATTAGCCCCCTTTCTACTTTTGGACATCAATGTGGCTGCGGCATCTGTGGAACATTGATAACAATGTTCCACAGACATAGTTCTCTCTCTCTCTCTCTCTCTCTCTCTCTCTATCTCTCTCTCTCTCTCGCCAGATAATTCTTCTATAACATAATATAATATTTATTCTGTTGGGCAGAGAATAGGATGTTATGCAGAAAAATATGTTGGTCAGACAAGGCTATATATGTTTGTTCACATGGAAGTCACTGATTTATGTTTACTATAGGTTCATGAGGCAATACAAATGTGATGTGACTAAAATGTGACTAAAATGAAAGGGTATTTAGTTGACTAAAATGGACACTGTATTCATTATTTTGACAATAACTAGACATCAGGGATTGTAACATACTCTGTTTCACGGAAACATGGCTCTCTCGGGATATACTGTCTTCGTCCATACAGCCAGCTGGGTTCTCAGTACATCGCGCAGACAGGAATAAAGAACTCTCTGGGAAGAAGAAAGGAGGGGGGGGTGTTTCATGATTAACTACTCATGGTGTGATTGTGATAACATACAGAAACTCAAGTCCTTTTGTTCACCCGACCTAGAATACCTCACAATCAAATGCAGACCGTATTACCTCCCAAGAGAATTATCTTCGGTTATAGTCACAGCCGTGTATATCCCCCCCCCCCAAGCCGATACCACGATGGCCCTCAAAGAACTACACTGGACTTTATGCAAACTGGAAACCACATATCCTGAGGCTGCATTTATTGTAGCTGGGGACTTTAACAAAGCAAATTTGAGGAAAACGCTACCGAAGTTCTACCAACACATTGACTGTAGCACTCGCTCTGAGAAAACATTAGACCACTGCTACTCAGCTTTTCGAAATGCCTACAAGGCCCTCCCCCGCCCTCCCTTCGGCAAATCTGATCACGACTCCATTTTGCTCCTCCCTTCCTATAGGCAGAAACTCAAACAGGAAGTACCCATGCTAAGGACTATTCAACGCTGATCTGATCAATCGGAATCCATGCTTCAAGATTGTTTTGATCACGCGGACTGGGATATGTTGACGAATACACGGATATGGTGACTGAGTTCATCAGGAAGTGTATAGGAGATGTTGTACCCACTGTGACTATTAAAACCTACCCTAGCCAGAAACCGTGGATAGATGGCAGCATTCGTGCAAAACAGAAAGCGCGAACCACAGCATTTAACCATGGCAAGGTGACTGGGAATATGGCCGAAATCAAACAGTGTAGTTATTCCCTCCATAAGGCAATCAAACAGGCAAAACGTCAGTATAGAGACAAAGTGGAGTCGCAATTCAACGGCTCAGAAACGAGACGTATGTGGCAGGGTCTACAGACAATCACGGACTACAAAGGGAAAACCAGCCATGTCGCGGACACCGACGTCTTACTTCCGGACAAGCTAAACACCTTCTTTGCCCGCCTTGAGGATAACACAGTGCCACCGACGCGGCCCACTACTAAGGACTGTGGGCTCTCCTTCTCTGTGGCTGACGGGAGTAAGACATTTAAGCGTATTAACCCTCGCAAGGCTGCCGGCCCAGACGGCATCCCTAGCCGCGTCCTCAGAGCATGCGCAGACGAGCTGGCTGGAGTGTTTACCGGTATATTCAATTTCTCCATATCCCAGTCTGCTGTCCCCACTTGCTTCAAAATGTCCACCATCATTCCTGTACACAAGAAAGCAAAGGTAACTGAACTAAATGACTATCGCCCCGTAGCACTCACTTCTGTCATCATGAAGTGCTTTCAGAGTCTAGTTAAGACCCACTTCATTTTGCTTACCGGACCAATAGATCCACAGACGATGCAATCGCCATCCACTGCACACTGCCCTATCCCATATGGATAAGAGGAATACCTATGTAAGAATGCTGTTCATTGACTATAGCTCAGCATTCAACACCATAGCTCATCATTAAGCTCGAGGCCCTTGGTCTGAACCCCGCCCTGTGCAACTGGGTCCTGGACTTCCTGACGGGCCGCCCCCAGGTGGTGAAGGTAGGAAACAACACCTCCATTCGCTGATCCTCAACACAGGGGCCCCACAAGGGTGCGTGCTCAGCCCCCTCCTGTACTCCCTGTTCACCCATGACTTCACCCGTGGCTACGCAAGCTTCCAACTCAATCATCAAGTTTGCAGATGCCACAACAGTAGTAGGCCTGGTTACCAACAAGGACGAGACAGCCTACAGGGAGGAGGTGAGGGCCCTGGGAATGTGGTGCCAGGAAAATAATGTCTCATTCAACGTCAACAAAACAAAGGAACTGATCGTGGACTTCAGGAAACCGCAGAGGGAGCACGTCCACATCGACGGGACCACAGTGGAGAAGGTGGAAAGCTTCAAGTTCCTCGGCATACACATCACTGATGATCTGAAAAGGTCCACCCATACAGACAGTGTGGTGAAGAAGGCGCAACAGCGCCTCTTCAACCTCAGGAGGGTGAAGAAATGTGTCTTGGCACCTAAAACCCTCACAAACTTTTACAGATGCACAATTGAGAGCATCCTGTCAGGCTGTATCACCGCCTGGTACGGCAACTGCACCGCCCGCAACCGCAGGGCTCTCCAGAGTGTGGTGCGGTCTGCCCAACACATCACCGGGGGCAAACTACCTGCCCTCCAGGACACCTAGAGCACCCGATGTCACAGGATAGCCAAAAAGATCATCAAGGACAACAACCACCCGAGCCAATGCCTGTTCACCCCGTTATCATCCAGGAGGCGAGGTCAGTACAGGTGCATTAAAGCTGGGACCGAGAGACTGAAAAACAGCTTCTATCTCGAGGCCATCAGACTGTTAAATAGCCATCACTAGGCGGCTTCCACCTGGGTTACGTAACCCTGCACCTTAGAGGCTGCTGCCCTATTTACATAGACTTGAAATCACTGGCCACTTTAATAATGGAACACTAGTCACTTTACAGTTTTTCTCAATTGCTAAAACACTAAACCCTATTGTCTGAACCAAATGCTCAGTTGCCTGAACCCACTGATTGAATCAATCACTCTTTTGGCAAAACCATAAGCACTTTTCACCTGTTTAGACATAACTTGCCAACACATTTTCATTGTGATGCACCCGTGCTGCATAATGGTGAGCACAGGTGACAAAAGTCAAACACAATTAGAGCACAGGTGTCACCACTTGAACACAACAACTCAAAATTGATCACACTTGTGGCTAATGATGTGAGGAAACATATACAGTAAGCCAGTTCAGAGAGCACTGGTTTGTGAGGCCCTACAATGGATAGAAATCTGAGAGGAAGAGTTCGTGTGAGAGGAGGTCGAGGTGGTCGAGGTGGTCAGCGAAGACAAAGAACATTAATATCTGATGAAATCAGAGCTACTGTGATTGACCATGTTCTTGTCCATGGTATGAGCATGAGGGAGGCTGGACAAAGGGTACAACCAAACATCAGTAGATTCACAGTGTCCACCATAATCCGAAGATTTAGAGAAGAGAACAGGTAATTACCTTTTTTTGACATTATAGTACAGTATGTAAATGTTGACAGCAATTACTGTATGACATACTATATACTGTACCACAGTATACTGTAAGTAAATATATGTTTCAGTACATCACTGTACCAATGTACTGTAGTATTGTAATGGAGGGTTGGTCTAACTGTTTGTAGGCCTAGTATTTTTGTAACTCCATGTTCTCTTTTTGTAGAATTGAAAGACTGCCACATGGGGGTGGGAGGACAGGTATGTTCTCCCCACACCAAGAGACCCTAATTGTTGATATGGTCCGTGAGAACAATGCCATTAAACTGAGCGAAATTCAGCAGAAGATCATTGAGGACCATTTAAATTTTGAGGGTATCAACAGTGTCAGCCTCTCTACTGTTGATCGTGTCCTCAAGCGCAACAGACTGCGCATGAAACAGCTATACAGAGTGCCCTTTGATCGCAACTCAGACAGAGTCAAAGAGCAAAGATTCCAGTATGTACAGGTTGGCATATATCCAGACACATTCAATGTTGATTACTCTAAGTAGTGATTTACTGTAGTGGCCTAAATCACTTTTTCCGTATCACTTACAAAACTATATCTATTTATACAGAGGGTTTTTCAACTGGATGCAATGGAAAGACCCCATCAATACATCTACATGGATGAAGCTGGGTTTAATCTCACCAAAAGGAGAAGGAGAGGCCGTAATGTGATTGGCCATCGGGCCATTGTTGGTGTTCCTGGGCAGCGTGGTGGCAATGTCACATTATGTGCTGCCATCAGCAATCATGGGGTTGTCCACCATCATGCCAACCTGGGGCCCTACAACACTCACCAGCTCCTCATTTTCCTCAATCACATGCGAGATGCTTTGTTAGGGCAGCAGGATGAGCATCCCATCTATGTTGTTGTTTGGGACAATGTGAGTTTTCACAGAGCCCTCCAGGTTAGAGAGTGGTACAATATCAACCAAGGTTTTATCAATCTTTGCCTTCCACCGTACTCCCCTTTCCTAAACCCCATTGAGGAATTATTCTCCTCATGGCGGTGGAAGGTATATGAACGCCAACCTTACACCAGGGTAAATCTCCTGCAAGCCATGGGACTTGCCTGTGGTGACATAGGTGTGGAGGCATGCCAAGCCTGGATACGGCATGCCAGGGGTTTTTTCCCCGTTGCCTGGCCAGACAAAATGTGGCCTGTGATGTGGATGAAGTCCTGTGGCCTGACCCAGTACGGAGACATGATGCTGTGGCTGAGTAATGCACTTATTTGTATATTTTTGTACTTTATTTTTACATGGGCTTACTGTACACAAGTGGCAAACGCATAAGATTTCTGTTTGTTTTTACAAGTGCTACATGTAAATGCACAAGATTTCTGTTTTGTCTTTTTGTACAAGTGCTAAATGCACAGGTTTTTTGTTTTGTTTTGCAACATGCATTTAGCCTACAGTGAACAATAAACATTTATTTCTCCAGCTTCATGTCCTGAGCATTGTGTTTTCTATTTTTCTACGTAGTGTTTAGTGACTGTTCAGTAGTGTTTTTTATTTTGATTGACTCGGGGCACGATTTGACAACATAGTTCAGTTTTGAGCACAGATTGAACTGTTTTGAGGTGAACGTTTGGTTTTGCAAGAAGAGTCTGAGGTTTTGTGAATGTAGCTTGAAAATTGGGTTTTGTGTTCACAGTTAAGAGAAAAGGAGAGCAGATTTCAAGAAATGTGTCTTAGCAATCGAGAAAAACTGTAATAATGTTTACATATTTTTGCTTTACTCATCTCACATGTATATACTGTATTATATTCTACTGTATTTTAGTCTATGCCACTCCGACATTGCTCGTCCTAATATTTATATATTTCTGAATTCCATTCTTTTACTTTTAGATTGTGTGTATTATGTGTATTGTTGTAAATTGTTAAATCTTACTGCACTGTTGGAGCTATAAACACAAGCATTTCGCTACACCCGTAATAACATCTGCTAAACATGTGTATGTGACCAGTAAAAGTTGATTTGATTTGACTAAATCATTATTCAAATGACAAAAATGTGACTTAATGGTATTTATGTCTTAACTTTACTCTTCTTTAAGTCACCAGAGAGAGAGAGAGAGAGAGAGAGAGAGAGAGAGAGAGAGAGAGAGAGAGAGAGAGAGAGAGAGAGAGAGAGAGAGAGAGAGAGAGAGAGAGAGAGAGAGAGAGAGAGAGAGAATTGCGCAAAGAAAACAAACCTCGCAATATGAACTGGATTCATGTGTCTATTACTGAACATTTTGTTGAACAAAAATAGTTGAATGGGAAGAGACTGTCACTTACAAACATGGTTACAGACGGCATCAGCCCTCCAGGACTATGACAATGGTCTAGAGGGTCTCTGGGACATTATAAGAACATATGTAGATCAAAGAGCATAGCCTAATATATTAACTGTCTGTATTCAATTGTGAACTGTACCCCCCCCCAGGTGGGATACATACATTCAAAATTCCAGACATCATATCATCTACCTCAGTCCAAAATATTTTGACAGCTGGACATTTCCATAACAGATGCATTAGTGTACCAACCACACCGCAGCCATGCTAACATAAATCTGAAAGGCTTAGATCAATTTTTTTCTATCTGTGAGGTATAATATAAGCCATATGCAAGACCTTCATTTGAATAATGTTATACCTTACACAGCTGGATATAGATGTTGTGCTTTCCATATTGCATCCCACTGTACTGCGGTGAGATACACCCAAGTCCTGTTCCCAACATAACTGAGTAGGGATGTTGCTGTTTGGGGAGGAGAGGCCAACCAGCCTGTATAAGGTGGAAACCGTTCCTTTCTCATTAGCAGCACCCCTCAGTTTGTTGTCTATCACACTTTTAGATCCCACATCAATACCCTTGGAGGAAATACCTTTTATTATTGATTTGAGCTGCAAATAGGGTAGAAATGCCATATAATTCAGGCCAAACTCTGCTATCAACTCTTTAACTTATTTGATATCACCATCCCTTACGACCTGTCCCACCTGACTGATGTTTTGGCGTTGCCATATAATATTAGCCAATGTCTTTCTCCCTGCAGTAAACAAGGGGTTGTTCCATATTGGACATGAAGGGAGGGATGCTCCATTGATAGATAACCTTTTATACAGTATCTTTGCCACTTCACATGAAAACTCTAGTAGTGTGTTATCTATCTCACAGTGGAACTTGGGGTAATATCATAATGATCATATTTGAGTATTAAAATTGCTATGTTCTGTTAAAATGTTTTCCTCTAACCACTCCCAGCTGCCTACTATTCCATCCATTTGTATAACCCCTATGGGTATCTTGCATTATAAGACAAGTAATACAAATAAACATCAGGAACACCTATTCCACCCTTGTTTCTTGACATGGACAGTATTTTATGGTTCATTCTTGGTTTATTATCTTTCCACAAGAAGCCAGAAAATAAACGAAGTATCTCTTTAAACCAGTACTGAGGGAACTGAAGTGGTATAGCTGACATAGGAACCATAGTTCATCTTTATCACCTCTGCTCGTCCCCATAGTGATAATTGTAGAACTATACATCTCTTAATGTCATCCCTAATGGTTTTTAGGAGACCTGGTCCATTTAGATCAAATATCTTATTGATCGGTGACCTGATATTTATCCCTAGGTATTTCATACCTTGTGGTTTCCATATGAAGGGAGCAGTACCAAGGTGGGTTGGAAAGCTGTGATGGTTCAGAGGAATAGCCTCACTCTTACTCTTACAATTCACTTTCTATCCAGAAAATTGGCCAAATTCTCTTATGAGCTGTAGCACACTTGGTATCGAACAGCTGGAATTTAACAGAATTTGCTTACAATTTGTGTTAATGAGTGACTGTGATGTTGCAGAAATAAATAGGCCTATGCAACAAAAACTAAAAGAGTACGAGATCTTTTTTCAAGTGGGTGCCCTTTTTAAATTTTGAGTACCTACCCCCTGAAAGGTCTGTGCATAGCCCTGATCCCTGATGTTTTCCTGAACTTTCCAATACCTTTCTGATCCATTTCAATCACTCCAAAGCATACTTCCGTCAGACTGAATATGCCATTATCTGATTTGGCATATCTTTGTGCTATAACTTTTATTGAGATAATGGCAATAAGGTCAGATTCAAAAGATTCATAAAATATTTTTCACACATTTGTTTCTGATACCCCCAAGTGTCCTAAATAGAGAATCAGATATTTAAATTGTTTGATAGTCCATGTTAATAGTATCTTAAATATCATGTATGAACATATTTGATATCATATATTAGCCATATGAATCAATTTGCCCAGTGATTTTGTTTTACAAAAGTGTCTCCCTCAGAAATATTAGTGACTACCACTGTCTTATAAGATGGAAATGGGAAAATAATGGACCTGTGAAAAAACATTGAAATAGCCTAGCACCCAATACCATGTGATGTATAGGTAATATTTAATTTACTACTTGAATTGTGACCACAAAATAATCTGCTTAAATGGGAGGGAAAATTGAGATCCGAACACAATGCAGACACAATCCAGAGTGCACGCATTTTAATACCAGGTGTAATTGCAAGTAAATACGAGGCCCGTTTTCGTAATGTTATCCTATCACAGCTGTTCTGATAGGGATCATGCAAGGTGTAAATGAGGTCTTAGCTGTGATAGGAACCCTATTGAAGGGCTGAGCTTTAGACTCGCCGTCATCCGTATTTGTTTTTGTTTTTTTTGTAACCTGAATATTGCTGCTATGGACAACTGTTTTCAAGACAAGCCATGTATCCTGAAATTCTTCATCTGCAATAAATTCAAGTACTGTTTTTCTACAACCATGGGTCCTCATCAATTCCACCTATCACCTCCCTTGGCTACTCTGGGTCTGCTAGGCGCTACCAGCTTGGTTAGTCACTTTGGTATTTAATCATGCTAATTCTGGAGCTAATTGACTCATTAGACCTGGATCCGAATGGACCAGAGATGTGCTTTCCAGAACCTCGGCATCCTGCCTGCCTCAGCCTGCCTATCTGGTAGGGCAGCGCCAGAATTAAAATGTGCTCAAAATGAAAATAAAGGCTGCATGTAAGCAAGCTAGTTACCGTGCCTCCTAAAGACATGATTGACATCGGAAAAAGAGGGTGGGCTATCAGCTGATCATTGATGTTGATCATTTATGTAAATATGCTAGTTAGCTAGCTACACACACTCAACCGGTGACCGCATCTTAAGCCATGCATGTTTGGATACTGGGCATACGCAATCTCCGTACAGAGTAGACTGGGAAACAGTTGCAACCCGGGAGCGCGCAAGCTCAGTACAGGGCAGACCTCTTGACCAACAGGCGCAACCAACGGACGGGGTGGGTAGTGGCAAACTTGACGATGTCACAAGGACTTGCAGGCAGTGGGTTCAGAACAACAATGACAAAAACTGTATACAAAAAAATACAAATTATACCACCACCCAAAAGGACACTTGGCGAGTCGGAGGGCAAAGGGGTGTGTGCTCGGCACAGACAGACTCCTATCTGTGCATGTGCTTGCTATCTGGGAAACCTGGGCTCACAGTCGGATTCTGCCTGGGGAGTCGCCGTAATTATCTGCTGCAGTGTTCCTGGTTGGTTGTGCAGCAGGTGGCAAGAGGAGAGCAGAGCGGAGGGAGCCTGTGTGGGCAGAGTGGCACGGCTGGCAGGCTTTGGAGTATGAGTCAGCGTAGCGGGGGGGAGTAAGAGAGAGAGAGAAGAGTGAGAGGGGGAGTCGTGTGAGGACAGGGAGGGTGTGGAGGGAAGGAGTAATGAGGAGAGGGAATGTGGGAGTGTGGGGAAAGGGAAAAGAGAGAGGAAGAACTCAGCTGTGTGGTCTATGAGCAGCTATGATAGCTTTAATATCCAACTGGCTGACCTTTGCAAATGGGGTTCAATCATCATGTGATGAAATGCTGAACCTCCGCCTCCTCTCTGCATGTACAGGACACAGTATACTGTCATAATGATTTGCATGTGAGTGCATTCATGTGTGCCTGTGCATTTACATTTTAGTCGACACTCTTATCCAGAGCAAATTACAGTTAGTGCATACATTATTTTTTTATACTGGCTCCCCGTGGGAATCGAAGCCACAACCTTGGCGTTGCAAACGCCATGCTCTACCAACTGAGCTACATCCCTGCCGGCCATTCCCTCCCCTACCCTGGACCAATTGTGCGCCGCCCCATGGGTCTCCCAGTCGCAGCCGGCTACAACAGAGCATGGATTTGAACCAGGATCTCTAGTGGCACAGCTAGCACTGCGATGCAGTGCCTTAGACCACTGCGCCACTCTGGAGACACGTGTGTGTGTGTGTGTGCAATGATGGGTTGAGCGGGTTCTAGCTGGACGCAGGCAACCTTCATAAACCTGGAGACCAAGGATGGCGCCCCACTGGCCTGTCCATCCACCCCACATGGCAGGCAGATATAGCGGCCAAATACCCTCTCAGTGTAGAGGCAGCCAAGCCCTCATCCAAGCGAGACTGCAGGTATTGGAGGACATACTGTACCCCGCATGACTCGGGCACAACCTCAATACCAGTGCACCAAGAGCAGAACAACCGCCAGCACAACTGGTATGCCGCGGTTGTAGCCAGTGCCCTTGCGCTCTGCATGGTGTTCATTACGCCCTGCTGTAGTCCTAACATGGACCATTGGTGCCGTTCAGTGGCCAAGTCCACAGACTGAGGCGGTGTGGTCTCAGAAGCCATAGAGTTCCCCCGGCCTGAGACAGCAGGGCGTAAAGGCGTAAAGTCGGGTCTCAGGGGCAGTTGCCAAGGTGTCCCAGACAACAGGGACAGGAGAAGGCTGAACCAGGGTCGTCTGGGCCAGTATGGGGCCACCAGCAGCAGACGATGCTCCGCCATCCTGGTCCTGTCCAGCACTGCCTGGATCAGGGGAAAAGGGGGGAATGCGTAAAGCTCCAGCCCTGGCCAATCGTGAGCCACAGCATCCAAGCCCAGAGGCCCTGGTGGCTCCGACATGGAGTATCAAAGGGGGAAGTGTGCATTGCCCAATGTAGGCTCCAGTCCCAAGGTGGCGGGCACTCCCTCGAGACCATATCTGCTGCCACATTCAGGATGCCAGGTACGTGCGCTGCACGTAGAGACGCTAGACGTCCCTGAGCCCAGAGAAGGAGCTCCCGTGCCATAAGATGGTGACGGTGGGATCTCAGTCCACCCTGATGGTTGATGTAAGCCACCACTGTGGTGTTGTCCGTTCTCACCAGGACATGTCTTCCCTTCAGATGGGGAAGGAAAGACCGCAGGGCCAGCAGTACAGCTCGGAGCTCTAGTGTATTGATGTGCCTGCTGCTCCAAGGGGGTAGCCAACAGCGGCTGGCCGACCTGCCCTTGGTCACACCCCCCCAGCCGATCTGGGAGGCTTCTGTGCTGACCAGCTCCAGGCGACACATCCTCAGCATCTCCACCCCACCTGAGAGAAAGGAGCGACAGCACCACCTCAACAATGCCCTGAGGCACTGTGCGGTCATCCGTAGCTGCCGGTGAAAGTGGCGCTTCGGGTGCAACCGGTGGGAGTTGAACCACCGTTGAAGAGGCCGGAGATGTAGAAGGCCCAGGGGAATCAGCAACGAGGCCGCCGTCAGCAAGCCCAATAGGCGTTGGCAGGTCAGAGCGGATACCACCTGCCTTTGCCGAAAGTGGTTGAGGCAAGATAACGCCGCCTGAACCCTTCTGGTGGGCAGGCGTGATCTATGAGGACTGAGTCCAGTTCCATGCCAATGAAGACCAGCCTCTGGGTGGGCGTCAGACGACTCTTCTTGTCATTAACAGTAATGCCCAGCCCGCCGATGTGGGACAGGAGCGTGTCTCTGTCTGACATGACCAGGGTCCTGGTTGAGGCACAAATCAGCCAATCGTCCAGGTAATTGAGGATCAACAATCCTCGGGACGTGAGAGGTGCCAGGAAACGACGACATGGACAACATACAACTAGCGGTAAGACAAGGGGTGGCGGTCTGTGTATATTTGTAAACAACAGCTGGTGCACAAAATCAAATACTAAGGAAGTCTCAAGGTTTTGCTTGCCTGAGGTAGAGTATCTTATGATAAGCTGTAGACCACACTATTTACCAAGAGAGTTTTCATCTATATTTTTCATAGCTGTCTATTTACCACCACAAACCAATGCTGGCATTAAGATTGCACTGAATGAGCTGTATAAGGCCATAAGTCAACAGGAAAACGCTCATCCAGAGGCAGCGCTCCTAGTGGCCGGGGACTTTAATGCAGGGAAACTTAAATCAGTTCTACCTAATTTCTACCAGCATGTGAAATGTGCAACCAGAGGAAAATAAACTCTAGACCACCTTTACTCCACACACAGAGACGCATACAAAGCTCTCCCTCGCCCACCATTTGGCAAATCTGACCATAACTCTATCCTCCTGATTCCTGCTTATAAGCAAAAACTAAAGCAGGAAGCACCAGTGACTCGGTTAATAAAAAAGTGGTCAGATGATGCAGATGCTAAGCTACAGGACTGTTTTGCTAGCACAGACTGGAACATGTTCCGGGATTCTTCAGATAGCATTGAGGAGTACACCACATCAGTCACTGGCTTCATCAATAAGTGCATCGATGATGTCGTCCCCACAGTGACAGTACGTACATACCCCAACCAGAAGCCATGGATTACAGGCAACATCCGCACTGAGCTAAAGGGTAGAGCTGCCGCTTTCAAGGAGCGGGACTCTAACCCGGACGCTTATAAGAAATCCCGCTATGCCCTCCGACGAACCATCAAACAGGCAAAGAGTCAATACAGGACTAAGGTTGAATCGTACTACACCGGCTCTGACGCTCGTCGGATGTGGCAGGGCTTGAAAACTATTACAGACTACAAAGGGAAGCACAGCCGCGAGCTGCCCAGTGACACAAGACTTCCAGATGAGCTAAACCACTTCTATACTTGCTTTGAGGCAAGCAACACTGAAGCATGCATGAGAGCACCAGCTGTTCCGGATGACTATGTGCTCACGCTCTCCGTAGCCGATGTGAGTAAGACTTTTAAGCAGGTCAACATTCACAAGGCCGCAGGGCCAGACGGATTACCAGGACGTGCACTCCGAGCATGTGCTGACCAACTAGCAAGTGTCTTCACTGACATTTTCAACATGTCCCTGACTGAGTCTGTAATACCAACATGTTTCAAACAGACCACCACAGTCCCCGTGCCCAAGGACTCTAAGATAACCTGCCTAAATGACTACCGACCCGTAGCACTGACGTCTGTAGCCATGAAGTGCGTTGAAAGGCTGGTCATGGCTCACATCAACACCATTATCCCAGAAACCCTAGACCCACTCCAATTTGCATACCGCCCCAACAGATCCACAGATGATGCAATCTCTATTGCACTCCACACTGCCCTTTCCCACCTGGACCAGAGGAACACCTACGTGAGAATGCTATTCATTGACTACAGCTCAGCATTCAACACCATAGTGCCCTCAAAGCTCATCACTAAGCTCCTGGGACTAAACACCTCCCTCTGCAACTGGATCCTGGACTTCCTGACGGGCCGCCCCCAGGTGGTAAGGGTAGATAACAACACATCTGCCACACTGATCCTCAACACGGGGGCCCCTCAGGGGTGCGTGCTCAGTCCCCTCCTGTACTCCCTGTTCACCCATGACTGCATGGCCAGGCACGACTCCAACACCATCATTAAGTTTGCCGACGACACAACAGTGGTAGGCCTGATCACCGACAACGATGAGGGAGGAGGTCAGAGACCTGGCCGTGTGGTGCCAGGATAACAACCTCTCCCTCAACGTGACCAAGACAAAGGAGATGATTGTGGACTACAGGAAAAAAAAGAGGACTGAGCACGCCCCCATTCTCATCGACGGGGCTGTAGTGGAACAGGTTGAGAGCTTCAAGTTCCTTGGTGCCCACATCACTAATGAACTATCATGGTCCAAACACACCAAGACAGTCGTGAAGAGGGCACGACAAAGCCTATTCCCCCTCAGGAGACTGAAAAGATTTGGCATGGGTCCTCAGATCCTCAAAAAATTCTACAGCTGCACCATCGAGAGCATCCTGACTGGTTGCATCACCGCCTGGTATGGCAACTGCTTGGCCTCCGACCGTAAGGCACTACAGAGGGTAGTGTGTACGGCCCAGTACATCACTGGAGCCAAGCTTCCTGCAATCCAGGACCTCTATACCAGGCGGTGTCAGAGGAAGGCCCTCAAAATTGTCAAAGACTACAGCCACCCTAGTCATAGACTGTTCTCTCTGCTACCGCACGGCAAGCGGTACCGGAGTGCCAAGTCTAGGTCCAAAAGACTTCTCAACAGCTTCTACCCCCAATCCATAAGACTCCTGAACAGCTAATAATGGCTACCCGGACTATTTGCACTGCCCCCCCCCCAACCCCATCTTTTTACGCTGCTGCTACTCTGTTAGTTATTTATGCATAGTCACTTTAACTCTACCCACATGTACATATTACTTCAACTACCTCAACTAGCCGGTGCCCCCGCACATTGACTCTGCACCGGTACCCCCTGTATATATAGCCTCCCTCCTGTTATTTTATTTTACTTCTGCTCTTTTTTTCTCAACACTTTTTTGTTTTATTCTACTTTTTTATTAAAAATAAATGCACTGTTGGTTAAGGGCTGTAAGTAAGCATTTCACTGTAATGTCTGCACCTGTTGTATTCAGCGCATGTGGCCAATAAAATTTAATTTAATTTGATTTGAAAGCGTCCATGCATTTTGTGAAAGTGCGGGGTGCCAAGGAGAGGCCAAAGGGATCAACCATGAAATTGTAAGCCGTCCCTTCGAAAGCGAATCGGAGGTACTGCCAATGAGCTGGGTGAACAGGAACATGGAAGTACGCATCCCTCAGGTCCAGCGTAACAAACCACTGGTCCCTAGACACGGCCTGCAACACGTGGGCTGGAGACAGCATGTGGAACCTCATTACCTTCAAGTACTCATTTAGGTTGCAAAATACCAGAATCGGTTGAAACCCTCCGTCTCTTTTTGGGACCACAAAATAAGTGGAGCAGAACCTACCTACAGTGGCTTTCGAAGGATTCACCCCCTTTGGCATTTTTCCTATTTTGTTGCCTTACAACCTGGAATTAAAATGGATTTTTGTGGGGGTTTGTATCATTTGATTTACACAACAAGCTTACCACTTTGAAGATGCAAAATATTTTTTAATTGTGAAACAAACAACAAATAAGACAAAAAAAACAGAAAACTTGAGCGTGCATAACTATTCATCCCCCCAAAGTCAATACTTTGTAGAGCCACCTTTTGCAGCAATTACAGCTGCAAGTCTCTTGGGGTATGTCTCTATCAACTTGGCACATCTAGCCACTGTGATTTTTGCCCATTCTTCAAGGCAAAACTGCTCCAGCTCCTTCGCGTTGGATGGGTTCTGCTGGTGTACAGCAATCTTTAAGTCATACCACAGATTCTCAATTGGATTGAGGTCTGGGCTTTGACTAGGCCATTCCAAGACATTTAAATGTTTCCCCTTAAACCACTAGAGGATTGCTTTAGCAGTATGCTTAGGGTCATTGTCCTGCTGGAAGGTGAACCTCCGTCCCAGTCTCAAATCTCTGGAGACTGAAACAGGTCTAACTCAATTTCCCTGTATTTAGCGCCATCCATCATTCCTTCAATTCTGACCAGTTTCCCAGTCCCTGCCAATGAAAAACATCCCCACTGCATGATGCTGCCATCACCATGCTTCACTGTGGCAATGGTGTTCTCGGGGTGATGAGAGGTGTTGGGTTTGCGCTAGACATAGCGTTTTCCTTGATGGCCAAAAAGCTCAATTTTAGTCTCATCTGACCAGAGTACCTTCTTCCATATGTTTGGGGAGTCTCCCACATGCCTTTTGGCGAACACTTATTTTTTTCTTTAAGCAATGGCTTTTTTCTGGCCACTCTTCCGTAAAGCCCAGCTCTGTGGAGTGTACAGCTTAAAGTGGTCCTATGGACAGATACTCCACTCTCCGCTGTGGAGCTTTGCAGCTCCTTCAGGTTTATTTTTGGTCTCTTTGTTGCCTCTCTGATTAATGCCCTCCTTGACTGGTCTGTGAGTTTTGGTGGGCGGACCTCTCTTGGCAGGTTTGTTGTGGTGCCATATTCTTTAAATGTTTTAATAATGGATTTAATGGTGCTCCGTGGGATGTTCAAAGTTTCTGATATTTTTTTATAACCCAACCCTGAACTGTACTTCTCCACAACTTGTTTGGTACCTGACCTGTTTGGAGAGCTTCTTGGTCTTCATGGTGCCACTTGCTTGGGGGTGTCCCTTGCTTAGTGGTGTTGCAGACTCTGGGGCCTTTCAGAACAGGTGTATATATACACCGAGATCATGTGACAGATCATGTGACACTTAGATTGCACACTTGTGGACTTTATTTAACTAATTATGTGACTTCTGAAGGTAATTGGTTGCACCAGATCTTATTTAGGGGCTTCATAGCAAAGGGGGTGAATACATATGCACGCACCACTTGTCCATTATTTATTTTGTAGTTTTTTGAAACAAGTAATTTTTTTCATTTCACTTCACCAATTTGGACTATTTTGTGAAATCCAAATAAAAATGCCACCATCACACCTGTCACAAAGGGAAACCATAAGCTCAGCCAAGCCAACAAGGCCACAGAGCAGGGGTCCTACACTCTGGGAGAACTTATGTCGTGAACCGTTTGGAGGAATAGGATCCCGGTGAGGGATAAATTACCCAGTACCTCTGCAAAAACCGGGGAAGACACGTGTGGTAAAAACAGGAAGACACGTGTGGTAAAAACAGGAAGACACGTGTGATAAAAACAGGAAGACATGTGTGGTAAAAACAGGAAGACAAAGAAAACAGCAACCAGGTAATGAATTTGATTTATTTGTATTTTTTGTTTTTGTTTTGCAATGTTACCTAGCCGGTTTAATATCCAAGCAGTAAAAAGAGCACCATATGATGGAGTAACTCCATTAAGGAACTCCAAAGTTAATGTCTCAACATAGTGGAAAGCCCACTACGATACTCTTACACTCTGCAGGGGAAAGAACAAGAAAAAACCCTACAGGGTAATTAGCAGAGAACCAGCATGTTAAAGCAATTCACAACACACACATAGAACAAGCCAGTCAGTTCTGTAAGGTAAATTACAGTTTGTGCAGCAAGAGCCACCAGAATAATGGATGCACACGTAGTCGTAGTGTAACGCTAACGAAACACAAGTACGACAAAACAAGGGCGGAAGACACAGATCAACCGTGCGCAGCGAGTGGAGCACTCAAGAGGAGGGGCTGGCCATGTGGCCAGCTGCTCCAGGCTGCAAACAGCCAGTGAGTATACTTCCACGCAAGATATTACACTTAACAGTGACTTACCAAGCGAACTTAAGAAAGTTTGTACCTCAAACCATACGGATGTCCGCCGAGAAAATGAAAGAGAACGCGTGTCGCGGCCATGGGGTCTATATATAGGGGCGGACCCCAGCCGTGACACAGGTGTACACGGGAGTAAATCTGTAAATCCTCACCTCGGATGTATCCCTCCGCCGCGGAGTGATACCAATATATTGGACTGATCCAATATAGTGAAACATAACAGGAGCTGCCTCCACTTTTCCAGGACCATTTCAACTTCAACATTTCAACATCATCAAATCATTTATGCTTAGTCTAATAGAGTGACAACTAAAAGATACCAAAAACAATTTAGTCCAATCAACATAAGCTAAATATGATGTGGCTGTCATTTCTGTTTGCGCCCGTGCGTGTGTCTGTGCGTGCGCTTGCGCGAATTTGTGCAAGTAGAAAAACATTTTGACTACTTATAGAGAAACGCCAATGCCATCCTCTCTTTCATGTTGACGAAACGGTCTATCACTCTGTCATTCAGTACACACTTTTATTTTTTGTTGTCCTACACTACCTGGTTAAAATGCTTGCTCGCTAGCCTAACTTCCATTCATGGGCAACATTAGCTAGTTAACATTAGCCTTCTACATCTAGCTACTGTACATAATGAACTTCCATCCTCTCAGGCCAGGGGCACAACAATGTATGAAATAACGGTTGGATCAGAATCGCCGTTATAATCATTGGCCAGGAAAGATAATTAAATAAAACCACAAGTCCAAATTCCTATCTCCATCCATGGCCAATTTTAGCTAGCTAACTAGCCACCGGAGGACAACAACACAACGAGATGCAACAATTCAAGTTGATTTTGTTAATGACGTATGCTCTCAAAGCAATTTGATAGAAGAGACGTCAAATCCCAGCTGGCTTCCCTTGAAACATATTTTTTTTCCAGGACCATTCACAGTTGAGCTCGCTCAGTTTAGCTCAACGCTGATTGGCTAATGTTTTATACTTTTTTTGTCAAGGGAGGCCAAATGCTTGCTGGCTTCCCTTGCATTCAATGCTACGAGCGGCATAAATGTCATACAGTTGAATTCGGAAGTTTACATACACCTTAGCCAAATACATTTCAACTCAGTTTCTCACAATTCCTGACATTTAATCCTAGTAAAAATTCCCTGTTTTAGGTCAGTTAGGATCACCACTTTATTTTAAGAATGTGAAATGTCAGAATAATAGTAGAGAGAATGATTTATTTCAGCATGTATTTATTTCATCACATTCCCAGTGGATCATAAGTTTACATACACTCAATTAGTATTTAGTAGTGTAGTATCTGAACAGTTTATAATTTTGGCTGACGTTTGCAAATGGTGTGTTAGATGAACTTTACTTTGCCTTGCTGAAACATCTGGAAAGCATTACTATAGGGGCCCCCTGAAACAGAGGAGACTTGGATATGTGGAAGCCAGGGATTGGTCTATTCAAAACACCCATATTATGTTACATAGGATAAATACCATGTTTGAACAAAGGACTGGGAGAATAATCATTTTTAGATTGGGTTAGTTGTTCTCCGGGTTTTCTGCAGAAATCTGTAAATTGACGCTGGAACCTTTGATATAATAAACCTTTATAATCAGGTACAGTGTCAGCGGATTCCTTGTCTACACAGCATATCAGCATTGTTGTCTCGACACCACATTAATTGGCGACGAGGATTTTTGGGACGTGTTGCGTCTGTTCAATGTTTCATCATGGGCTGCGAGCTGACTCCCGCTACAGAGGCCGGCAGATAAGGTGAGCTTTCTCACAACTTTGGGCGCTGGTCAGTTCGTGTGCTGTGTGTGTGCGTTGAGGGGATGTACCGTTAGAGAACTTGTGTGTGCGCCTTGCTGTTATTTGCTGTGGGATGACAATCCGTTCTAAATTTCTAAATTTGTTTGCGTTGAAAACAACGCAAACAGGGGGGAGTGTCTATAGGAATTGATAACACTGGGCACAGGGATATTTGGCTTGAATAAAATTAAAAGAGTGTCCTGGAATAGAATGAAGGAATAAGACAAGGAAATAAGGAAAAAAGTATACTGTTAGGACGTCGCTGATCTACGGAAGCCCTCAAATGAGGCGATCATTAAGATGGGCCGCAAATCCTAGGAAAGTCACTAGGTTGACTTTCGGGTCAGTTCTGGGAACTGTGAGATTGTAGAATATACATTCAGTTGTACGTTACCTCTCGGAATATAGTTGACGAGGTATATGTCCGATGTAGCCTCTCATTGAATATCTGCAACTCAAGGTAGCAGAAATTTAGGAAGGAATATAAAGGAAATAGGAGCGACGTAAGCATGCTTTTAAGGACTGTATGAATGGATGCATTCTTTTCATGTGTGTAGGAGTGAAAGAGAGTGTGTGTGTTTGCGCAAAATTAAAGAGGTCTCTGTTGTGTTTCAGCTGTGTGTCGACTCATGCTATGATAAGATTTATGTTAGAGATATATACATATATATGTTTTGGTTGAGAACAGGGGTTTTAGTTTTTTGTAAGGAAATATGTTAATTACGGTTAAAACCTTATGAGTCTCCATTTGAGAGAACGTTTCCAGAATTGTAAAAAATATATGAGCCCCCCGGGAGAACGTTACGGTTAAAACCTTATGAGTCTCCATTTGAGAGAACGTTTTAAACATTGTTTAAAAAAAACTATGAGCCCCCCGGGAGGACGTTATGATTGTATAGAGATGATTTGTAATGGATAAGAAAATAACTATAAATCTGCAGATTAGAATAAGTGAAGATAAGAAACTTCGAAGTAGGATTTGTGTTCTATGTTTTGTGTTGGTTTGTGCGTTTTGTTCAGTGTTACTGTTTGTCTGTGTTAGAAAGAACGGAGGGACAGCCGGTCTGTCTGCTGTCTGATTTAGAGAAAAGTTACTTGCGGGAGAGCTCCTCTCACCTTGAAATCGCACTAGCAAATGAGCTGCGCATGCGTGGGATTTTATGAGTTTAGAATTACACAGAGCAAATATGTCACTCCCCTGCCTGCACTGAGCTGCTGGGAGACGCAGAGTTAGAGCTGAAAAAGAAGGAGGGGGATTTTGAGTACACACAGGTAAAGTATTCTGTTTGTTAAGTGGCTGTTGCTTAATTATGAAACTATTTGATTGAGATCCATTTAATGTATAATTAAGAGTTATGTTGACGGATTAAAAAATAAAAATAAAAAAAAAATAAAAAAAATTATTGCGCTATTTATAATATTCCTGAGTTAAGCTGTTTGCTTATTTCTTAGCGCGAATGTGAACATAGGTTTGTCTAAAAGGGTATTATATGGTTGAAATAACCCAGTGAGTGCATAAAAGACTAAATTATTGTCTGTTTCTTTTGTTCTTCTGTGATGTGAGAAACGAGAAGGAGGAGACAGAGAGAGAGGAGGTGCTGCTCCGGATCCAGTCCAATTAAGGCCAGTACTGTTCTATCCACAAACTTACTTTCCCTTACAGGATATAATAGATACATTGTGTATGCATATAATATTTCATGTTGTGACCATTTAGCAGGGACTTGGCAACAGACTGATCAATTGATGTAATTGAGAATTGCACACTAGGTTTTTTTTTTTTTTTTTGTGCATGAGTTGTTTTGATTAGAGTTGTGTTGGAAATCCAGCACTGAGATTATTCTGTAAAATTAAGGTGATTGGGTGCTCATTAAGCAATTGGTTTGTGGGTGCTGTAGTGTTGCTGGATTGCAGGTCTTTCTTTTTTGATTGCTCTGAAGTTGACTAGTTTCCTTTACTTTTCCTGATCGGATGTGGTAAGATTGCCACTAATCAATAACTTGGTAGAATAAAAATAAATAAAAATAAAATATAATTAAAAAAATTATAAAAATAAATTTAAAAAAATATATATATATATATTAATTAGGAAATTAATAATAATAATTTTAAAAAATAGGAGGGAAAGATGAGCTACATAGCTTAAAGTAGTTTTTGGTTTACAAATTAATTAGTTTAAAATAAATAATAATACAATAAATAAATAATTCACAATAAAGGAATATGAAATAGTTGTTACAATGGGGGAAAAGGACATCAAAACTATGAAAGTAATTACTCATGTTGATGTAGTACAAAATAGTAATCCTCTAGTTAATGGTATTGCAAGGTTATCTGGAAAATGGAATAAACGTTGGCCTGACATTGAACAACCATGGCCAGTGGAAGGGACTCTTAACCCAGACGTCATCAAGATAATGCAAGTGCTTGTGTCGACGTATAAGGCAGATCAAAAGAAGGGGAAAAAAGGGGAACAACGTAAAGAAAAGAGACAAAGAGAGCTGGGGGTTCTTAAGTTGTTTGAAAATGAGGGACAAAAACTGATAAAAGATACAAAAGATAAAAGAGACAGAGGTATAGAGAAAATGGCAAAAGAGGCGAAGGTAACAGAAAAACTAATGGCAGAAGTCAATACACCTTTCTCACATACGGATTCAGCAAAAAGGCCCCCACCTTATGAGGAAAAAGTAGAGTTTAAGGACGTCTATCCTCAGCTTCCAATGATCATTCAGGAGGGTGATTATTGCATCAGCGATGAAGATGAACGAATAATAGAGAGAGGACAAGCAGAAACGACCATAAAGATGAATCCAAACTCCAAAAGTAAGAAGAAAACGACATGTCTGGAAACTAAGGGTAGAGTGAGGTTCAGGAGGATGGAATTTGAAGATGATGATGATGATGATCAGAGCGATTCAGAAGAGAGATATGGGAGAAATTCATTGTGGCAAACATGCCAGGTGCGAGGCTTCCAGAATATCAATTTCATTGTACGCTCAAGTATTTCAAGAATGCTGCCCAATCGAACTCAGAGGAATGTGGAAGCATAGTTCCCGCTCAGCCCAGTCAAAACTGTTTGCTGCTCTGGCACCCCAATGGTGGAACAAGCTCCCTCATGACGCCAGGACAACGGAGTCACTCACCACCTTCCGGAGACATTTGAAACCCCACCTCTTTAAGGAATACCTGGGATAGGATAAAGTAATCCTTCTACCCCCACCCCCCCCCCTTTACTCCAACCCCCCCCAAAAAAAATAAAAAATAAAAAAATAAAAAAATAAAAAATAAAAACATTGTAAAGTGGTTATCCCACTGGCTATAAGGTGAATGCACCTATTTGTAAGTCGCTCTGGATAAGAGCGTCTGCTAAATGACGTAAATTTAAATGTAAATGAATGGTTGAGTCATCAACCAAAGAAAGTTCAACTCAGCTCATGTTGCATAATTTTAGGACCACAAGGAGCAGCTATGAAGATAAACACAGGCGATTATCTGGATAAAGAATTTGAGAGAAGAGTGTGCCACATGTGACCTTGTTGGTTTCTGAAGACTATGAGCAGAAGCATATAGGAGAAATGATGACAGAAGCAGAGAAAGCTGTTTTCGTACCAATGGAAGAGAATTTGGCGATTTGGAGGAGTGAAGATCAGCGATTTCTCAAAATCATGATTTCGGCTCAAGGACAAGGACAGCCACAAGCCGTACGGATGACACATGAATCTATTTGCAGTGCGAAGATGGATTCAGACCCTATGAAAGAGGAGATGTTGCAACAAGTTCCAGAATGTTTGTGGTCTCAACACAGTACCGATATTGGACTTGTGAAATCAGCCCAACCGGTGAAAGTTGAACTTCGACCAGGAGCCAGACCTCCTTGGAAGAATCAGTATCCATTGAAAGATGAAGCAATCCAAGGGATTGAACCACAAATTGAAGGACTTTCGAAAGCAGGTGTTTTGAAGACAATAAGAAATTCTCAGAGTAACACACCTTTGTTGCCTTTGAAGAAACCCGATGAGACTTATCGTATGGTTCATGATTTGAGAGCAGTGAATGAAGTAGGGACCTTTGAGAGCTATGGTTAAAGATACTGAGAGTGGTCAACTCCATAGCAATCTTTCCTGGACACAGGAAGGCCTTGTGGCATTTGAAACGATCAAACAGAGGCTACAGGAGGCACCTGCACTCACACTACCAGACTACTCTAATAATGTTTTGCTATATGTGTCTACTTCTACTGGAGGTAAATATGCATGTGCAGTTCTTTGTCAGCCGATAGGTACAGGGACGAATCCTCAGCCTATTTCCTACTACTCTACTGCCTATTCAGAAGTAGAACTAGGGCTACCACTGTGCTACAGAGCAATGGTGGGAGTATATTCAATGTATGACAAAGCATCATCTGTTACGATGGGTTACCCAGTAACAATTCTTACCCATCATAGTCTCAGAAATCTTCTGAACTATGGAAAATATACATTGACTATGCCTAGGCTCAGAGACTATCATAGGCTCTTAGAGCAGGAAGATGTCACCCTAGTGAGGTGTGATACGGTGAATCCAGCCGAGAACTTGCCAACTTCAGAGGATGGTGAGCCACATGATTGTGTTCAAGAAGCAGAAAAATACTCGAGGCTTAGATCAGATTTGCAAGCTTTCCATTACGTGAGGCAGACCTGGAGTATTGGACTGATGGGTCTTGTTATCGTGTGGGAGATAAATTGTGTGCTGGCTATGCAGTAGTTAAAGCCCAAGGAACTGGATTTGTTGTTGAAAAGGCTGAAGTAATACCACAGCCTGCGTCTGCACAACTTGCTGAACTTGTGGGGCTAACAGAAGCGTGTTTGTTAGCAGAAGGAAAGCGAGTGATGATATACAGTGGGGGAAAAAAGTATTTAGTCAGCCACCAATTGTGCAAGTTCTCCCACTTAAAAAGATGAGAGAGGCCTGAAAAAATCCAGAAAATCACATTGTAGGATTTTTAATGAATTTATTTGAAATTATGGTGGAAAATAAGTATTTGGTCAATAACAAAAGTTTCTCAATACTTTGTTATATACCCTTTGTTGGCAATGACACAGGTCAAATGTTTTCTGTAAGTCTTCACAAGGTTTTCACACACTGTTGCTGGTATTTTGGCCCATTCCTCCATGCAGATCTCCTCTAGAGCAGTGATGTTTTGGGGCTGTCGCTGGGCAACACAGACTTTCAACTCCCTCCAAAGATTTTCTATGGGGTTGAGATCTGGAGACTGGCTAGGCCACTCCAGGACCTTGAAATGCTTCTTACGAAGCCACTCCTTTGTTGCCCGGGCGGTGTGTTTGGGATCATTGTCATGCTGAAAGACCCAGCCACGTTTCATCTTCAATGCCCTTGCTGATGGAAGGAGGTTTTCACTCAAAATCTCACGATACATGGCCCCATTCATTCTTTCCTTTACACGGATCAGTCGTCCTGGTCCCTTTGCAGAAAAACAGCCCCAAAGCATGATGTTTCCTGTTAGGCCTACTGCTGCTAGGTAGCTCTCTCTCTGCTCTCCCCCTCCCCTCTGTCTGTCCTTGATTGCAGGAGTGAAGTCTGGTGTGCGGGAGTCAGGGTTCCAGCTGCAGCTCATTCACCATAATCACCTCAGCCTTTAAGACCCGGTCAAACTTTCCACTCATCGTCAGATCATAGTCAAGACGACCATGTTAGTCTCGCTGCCGACTCAACCTGTTTGTTTTCGCTCTTTGTGTTTTTGGCCTGTTCTATTTACTTTTCTCCTGTGCCACAGATTATGGGAACCTGACTTCTGCCTCCGCTTCACTCCTGCCACCACCATCCTGCTCCCCACTACCGGACCTCCCTTTTGGACTCACCACGGACACTAGGACATTACGGTACCACACCTGCCCTGACCTGGATCTGTTACCCTCCCTGTAACCTGGACTTGCTCTTCCCCTATTATTGGAAACCTGGACTTTTTGAACATTGTAAATAAACCTGTTAAACCTTCTCTGGCTTGGTGTACTTGTCTGCATTTGGGTTCTAATCCAGTTAAATCATGACAGTATGATCTGACCAACATGAACCCAGCAGACAGTAGCTCGGATACCACCCCAGAGTGCACTCAAATTCGGACTGCTATAGCCAATCAGGACATTTTACTTGGCCAACATGATACCCTGTTTAAGACTATTGCTGAGAACAGTCAGGTGCTGTTTAATCAGGTTCAATTACTCACCAATCAGGTGTCTGTCCTTACTACCCAAGTTAATAATGCAACCCTCGGGCATGGCATACAAACTGCCCCTTCTCCTGCTCCACCTGTTTTCCTGGCCCTCCAGCCCAGATCAGAGAGCCTTTTGTTCCTGCTCCAGAGCGCTATGATGGGAACATGGGAACCTGTGGTGAATTTTTGACTCAATGCTCGTTAGTGTTTGAACAACAGCCCCTCACCTACGCCTCAGAAAGAGCCCGTATTGCCTACCTTATCAACTCTACTAGCGGTTCCGCTCGTGCCTGGGGATCCGCGGTCAGGGAGAGTCAGTCGGACATTTGCAACGCTTACGTGGCCTTCTCCACTGAGATGAGGAAGGTTTTTGACCACCCCGTACGGGGCAAGGAGGCTGCGAAAGCGGTTGTTGTCTCTTCGGCAGGGGGTTCGCAGTGTGGCGGAGATGGCAGTGGAGTTTCGGACGTTAGCGGCAGTGAGCGGTTGGAATGACGAGGCATTACAAGGAGTGTTCATCAATGCTTTGTCTGAGACTTTAAAAGATGAGTTGGTGTCATATGATGTATCGCCTACGCTGGATAATCTTATTTCACTCACAATCAGGTTGGATAATCGGATTCGGGAGCGCCGCCGGGAGAGGAGTGTTAGTTCCAAGCAACTGGTCTGTCGTCAACAAACTCCTTCCCGCATCTTCCCTACGGAGAAAACCGAGTCTTCCCGAGTCGATACGAGGAGCACTGAACCCGAAGCCATGGAGGTGGGTCGTGCACGGTTGTCCTCAGAGGAGCGTGCACGTCTTATTCAGGCTCGGGTCTGCCTGTATTGTGGAGAAGCTGGTCATTTCGTTCCTTCCTGCCCAGTTCGTCCGGGAAAAGGGCCGGCTCATCATTATTGGGAGAAGTTTTGGTGAGCCGAGCAGCGGATTCTTCCCCTTCTCCCCGCATTCTGCTCCAGGCATCCCTCCAGTGGCAGTCCCAGAATTTCTCGGTTAGTGCGCTGGTTGAATCTGGTGCCGATGAAAGCTTTTTGGATCGAGAGTTGGCTCAACAAATGGAGTTAGAGACTGTTCCTATGGACTGTCCGCTGCAGGCTAAGGGTCTAAATAGACAATTGTTGACCCGTATTACTCATCAGACTGTTCCTGTTTGTCTCAGAGTGTCGGGTAATCATCAGGAGAACATTCAATTCCATATAATTGACTGCCCACAGACCCCCCTGGTCCTTGGTATCCCCTGGCTCATAAGACACAATCCACACATTGATTGGGTGACCGGTAGAATTGTTTCATGGAGCACATTTTGTCATGTGAATTGTTTGTGTTCTGCTCAGACCCCTGCCAGCACTGTGCCTCAACCTCCACTGGAGTCCATGGATCTTTCTGCTGTCCCTGACGTGTATCATGACCTGGCATCCGTTTTCTGCAAACACAGAGCTACTTCTCTTCCGCCTCACCGGCCTTACGACTGCGCCATTGACCTCCAGCCAGGAGCCCCTCTCTCCAGCAGTCGCCTGTACAATCTCTCCTGCCCGGAGACGGAGGCTATGGAGAACTACATTCGGGACTCCTTGGCGTCAGGTATTATTCGTCCTTCCTCGTCACCTGTAGGAGCGGGATTCTTTTTTGTTGCTAAGAAGGATAAGACCCTCAGACCCTGTATTGATTTCCGTGGACTTAACAACATCACCATTAAGAACAAATATTCTCTGCCTTTAATTAACTCTGCTTTTCCCCTCCTTCATGGTGCAACTATCTTCACTAAACTGGATCTACGAAATGCGTATCACCTGGTGCGCATTCGTAAAGGTGATGAATGGAAGACTGCCTTCAACACACCTTTGGGACATTTTGAGTACCTGGTTATGCCTTTTGGGCTGTCCAATGCCCCTGCCGTTTTTCAGGCACTAGTCAATGATGTCCTTCGGGACATGTTGAATCGGTTTGTTTTTGTCTATCTGGATGATATCCTGATTTTTTCAGAGTCCTCCCAGGAACACGAACTGCATGTGCGCCAGGTGTTGCAAAGGTTGTTGGAGAACAAACTGTTTGTGAAGATGGAGAAATGTGAATTTCATGTGTCTGAGACCTCTTTTTTTGGGTTACATAATAGCTCAGGGGGAGTTGCGGATGGACCCAGCTAAGATCTCTGCTGTCACGGACTGGCCAGCCCCCTCCACCCGCAAACAACTTCAACGATTCCTGGGGTTTGCGAACTTCTACAGGAGGTTCATCAAGGACTACAGCCGCATTGCGGCGCCACTCACCGCTCTCACCTCCATCGCACGACCGTTCGCTTGGAATGAAGGGGCCGAAGCAGCGTTTGAAGAACTGAAACATCGCCGCCTCGGCTCCCATTCTGATGCAGCCGGACCCCGACCGCCAGTTTGTCGTGGAGGTGGATGCATCCGACACTGGGGTAGGTGCGGTGTTGTCACAACGTTCACCGGAAGATAACAAACTGCATCCCTGTGCTTTCCTTTCACGGAAACTTTCTCAGGCAGAGAGGAATTATGATGTTGGCAATCGTGAACTGCTCACCGTGAAGCTGGCTCTCGAAGAGTGGCGGCATTGGCTGGAGGGGGCGGAACAACCCTTCATCGTTTGGACGGATCATAAGAATCTGGCATACATCCAGTCAGCGAAGCAGCTCAACCCCCGTCAAGCCAGGTGGGCACTATTTTTTGGTAGATTCAATTTTTCTCTGTCTTGCCGTCCTGGGTCACGCAACGTCAAACCTGACGCCCTGTCTCGTGTTTTTTCTGCTGTTGATACTGGTAGTAACCCTGAACCCATCTTGCCTCCTACCTGCAGTATTGCGGCCATTACATGTGACATAGAAGGGATTGTTAGACAGGCTCAACATCATCAAGCTGACCCTGGGAGCGGCCCTCCTAACCGGTTGTTTGTCCCTGAGTCTGTTCGCTCCCAGGTACTTCAGTGGGCTCACTCGTCTCCCCTTACCTGTCACCCTGGAGTTACTCGGACCCTTGACTTTGTGCGACGGAAGTTCTGGTGGCCCAGGATGGAGGCGGACACTCGAGCCTTCATTGCTGCTTGTACGGTATGTGCACGTAGTAAGAACTCCACCCAGGCCAGCGCTGGTCATCTAAGACCTCTGCCAATACCCAGCCGGCCCTGGTCCCACATTGCCTTGGATTTTGTCACTGGACTTCCCCCTCGTCTGGAAAGACTGTCATTCTTACTGTTATTGATCGTTTTTCTAAGTTTGCTCATTTTTTGGCCCTACCTAAACTGCCCACTGCCAGAGAAACGGCTGATATTTTGGTTGAACATGTGTTCCGCTCTCATGGTCTACCCACGGATATTGTCTCTGACAGGGGTCCCCAGTTTGTCTCCCAGGTTTGGAAGGCTTTCTGTAAAGCTTTGGGCATTACATCCAGCCTGTCCTCTGGATATCACCCCCAGACCAACGGGCAAGCCGAGAGAGCGAACCAGGAGATGGAGACCGCTCTCCGCTGTGTCACAGGGTCTAACCCTGGGTCGTGGAGCTCCATGCTCCCCTGGGTGGAATATGCTCATAACACCTTGACTAACGCTTCCTCTGGTTTGTCTCCCTTTCTGTGTGCTCTGGGTTATCAACCTCCCCTGTTCCCTTCTCAAGAGAGGGAACTGGCGGTACCCTCGGTGCAGTCCCACATGCGCCGCTGCTTCAAGGTCTGGAGGAAGGCCAGGGTAGCTCTGTCCCGAGCTTCGGCGTACATGCAGAGGCAAGCCAACCGTCACCGGTCCCAGGCTCCCGGTTACTCTCCTGGTCAAGAGGTATGGCTTAAGTCACGTGACCTTCCGTTGAAAGTGGAGTCTAAGAAGATGGCGCCTCGTTTTATAGGACCGTTCAAGATACTGTCTATTGTTAACCCCCTGCGCGGTTAAGCTACAGCTTCATGCCTCCCTACGGGTTCATTCCACCTTTCATGTTTCCCAGATTAAGCCTGTGTCGGTTAGCCCTCTGTGCCCGCCCTCTCGTCCCCCTCCTCCGCCCAGGATCGTGGGTGGGGGTCCGGTCTACACTGTCCGGCGACTTCTGGATGTTCGCCGCCGGGGTCGTGGTTTCCAGTACCTGGTGGATTGGGAGGGTTATGGTCCTGAGGAACGTTCCTGGGTGCCCAGGAGCTTCATTGTGGATCCTGCTCTGGTCCGTGAGTTTCATAGGTTACATCCTGATAAACCCTGTTGGTCGCCAGGTGGCGTCCGTAGAGGGGGGTACTGTTAGGCCTACTGCTGCTAGGTAGCTCTCTCTCTGCTCTCCCCCTCCCCTCTGTCTGTCCTTGATTGCAGGAGTGAAGTCTGGTGTGCGGGAGTCAGGGTTCCAGCTGCAGCTCATTCACCATAATCACCTCAGCCTTTAAGACCCGGTCAAACTTTCCACTCATCGTCAGATCATAGTCAAGACGACCATGTTAGTCTCGCTGCCGACTCAACCTGTTTGTTTTCGCTTTTTGTGTTTTTGGCCTGTTCTATTTACTTTTCTCCTGTGCCACAGATTATGGGAACCTGACTTCTGCCTCCGCTTCACTCCTGCCACCACCATCCTGCTCCCCACTACCGGACCTCCCTTTTGGACTCACCACGGACACTAGGACATTACGGTACCACACCTGCCCTGACCTGGATCTGTTACCCTCCCTGTAACCTGGACTTGCTCTTCCCCTATTATTGGAAACCTGGACTTTTTGAACATTGTAAATAAACCTGTTAAACCTTCTCTGGCTTGGTGTACTTGTCTGCATTTGGGTTCTAATCCAGTTAAATCATGACAGTTTCCACCCCCATCCTTCACAGTAGGTATGGTGTTCTTTGGATGCAACTCAGCATTCTTTGTCCTCCAAACACGACGAGTTGAGTTTTTACCAAAACGTTATATTTTGGTTTCATCTGACCAGATGACATTCTCCCAATCCTCTTCTGGATCATCCAAATGCACTCTAGCAAACTTCAGACGGGCCTGGACATGTACTGGCTTAAGCAGGGGGACACGTCTGGCACTGCAGGATTTGAGTCCCTGGCGGCGTAGTGTGTTACTGATGGTAGGCTTTGTTACTTTGGTCCCAGCTCTCTGCAGGTCATTCACTAGGTCCCCCCGTGTGGTTCTGGGATTTTTGCTCACCGTTCTTGTGATCATTTTGACCCCACAGGGTGAGATCTTGCGTGGAGCCCCAGATCGAGGGAGATTATCAGTGGTCTTGTATGTCTTCCATTTCCTAATAATTGCTCCCACGGTTGATTTCTTCAAACCAAGCTGCTTACCTATTGCAGATTCAGTCTTCCCAGCCTGGTGCAGGTCTACAATTTTGTTTCTGGTGTCCTTTGACAGCTCTTTGGTCTTGGCCATAGTGGAGTTTGGAGTGTGACTGTTTGAGGTTGTGGACAGGTGTCTTTTATACTGATAACAAGTTCAAACAGGTGCCATTAATACAGGTAACGAGTGGAGGACAGAGGAGCCTCTTAAAGAAGAAGTTACAGGTCTGTGAGAGCCAGAAATCTTGCTTGTTTGTAGGTGACCAAATACTTGTTTTCCACCATAATTTGCAAATAAATTCATAAAAAATCCTACAATGTGATTTTCTGGATTTCTTTTTCTCAATTTGTCTGTCATAGTTGACGTGTACCTATGATGAAAATTTCAGGCCTCTCTCATCTTTTTAAGTGGGAGAACTTGCACAATTGGTGGCTGACTAAATACTTTTTTTCCCCACTGTATACTGATTCAGCATATGCACATAGTGTATGTCATTTGTTTGGAGCAGTGTGGAAAGGTCGAGGGTTTAAAAAACGGATGGTTCTCCAATACAACATCATGCACAAATAATGAAATTGTTGCATGCTATGATGAAGCCTAAAGAGATAGCGATAGCTAAGTGTGCAGCTCATAAAACAGATGTGTCAAAAGTCACACAAGGGAACAAAGCTGCTGATGAAGCTGCAAAAGCCGTCACAGGAGCGGACAAATTGGGCAAAGTTTTTCTGGTCAGTCATGGAGTGGACTTGGAAGACAAAATTACGCTTAAGGATGTGATTTTGATGCAGGAAGCTGCTTCTACGATCGACAAACAGTTATGGCTAGACCGAGGTGCCGTCAAATATGCTACTGGTCTTTGGTGAAACCATGAGGGGTTGATAGTAACGCCTCTAGATCTATTAGGTCTGATGATTCAGGAAGCACATGGGTTAGCTCATGTTGCAAGGGGGGAGGTTAGGAGAAAAATCACAAAGGAGTATGGTTTTTGGGCACCATATTTGCTTGAACAGGTTGACTATGTCATAGGCATCTGTCTGAAAAATAATGTTCGCAGGGGTGTGACTGTTCTTCCTGGTCACATTCCTACACCGAGAGGTCCTATGCGTGAGTTGGTTATCGACTTTGTTGATATGATAAAACCAGTTGAAGGGAAAAGATACATGCTGGTGGTTGTGGATAGATTTTCACGATGGCCGGAGGTCTGCCCGACTAAGCGAAAAGATGCTCAGTCGGTTGCCAAGTTTTTGTGTAAAGAAGTCATAAGCAGGTGGGGACTTCCCAATTTAATATCCTGAGAAAACGAGTTTTGTGGATAAATCAGTGAAATTGATTTTTCAAAAAAATTAAAAATGGGAAAAAAGTCAGATGAAAACTAGGGTTGAAGTAACTCTCGAAAATTTTGAATATCCGATCATTTTTCACATCTTTACATATTATTGTGATATTTAGTATTTTCTCATGAATCAAAGGGGGGATGTGGAATTTATATATCATTGTATATATCATTCTTATATTATTTTTGATATTGATGTTTTAATTTACATGTGTTGCTTTGCAAAAGATACTGGTTGGTGTTTTCCTTTCTTCCAGAAGCATATGGGGGAATGTGTAGAGTGGGATTCAAATACTCAAACATGGACAATATGAATGGACTGGAGGAAGTGGAACAAGGAAGGTGTGGAAATGTTCAGATTCCATCATCGACGTTACATTGAAAGTCAACACTGCTGAGGAGATGCAGTGTAGTGGACTACATACCAGTGAATGCAATGATTTATATACATATTTGCATGTGTAATACATAATTTGTGTCATATTCTTTCTGTATAAATGTTTAGAAGAATGATGTTTTCTGTTGTTGGGGACCTCAGATGTTTTAGTTTTTTTCGTGGATGCTTAGGGATATTGGGTCTAGGCAGGGACAGAGAGAATCCACAGGAGGGTCCGATGGGTCGACCAGCCTGAATGTGGACATTTTTGATTGTATTTTGTTTTCTGAGGTTTTCATGTGTATTCAATTGCATCATAGCTTAAAATGCATTGATAAAGATTTACAAATTGATCTGGAGTACTTAGGTGGTCGCCTGGGGCAGAGGGGCCGTGAGAGAATTTTCCTGTCTTGATTGATTGATGGATATTTGGAATGAAAGCTGCCAGACAGGTTTTTTGCTCTTACACTACATAACAATTTCTTTACACTCCATAAACATTTGTCTATATAAATATGTGTTTACCCTCCATACATTTTGTTTTATTGCTAAAGTTACTCAAGAAGAAAAAATTGTATTTGTCACAATCCTATTCTTTTTGTTTTCGAGACTTAATTAGTCTCGAAGGGGGGAAATATGTAGTATCTGAACAGTTTATAATTTTGGCTGACGTTTGCAAATGGTGTGTTAGATGAATATTACTTTGCCTTGCTGAAACATCTGGAAGGCATTACTATAGGGGCCCCCTGAAACAGAGGAGACTTGGATATGTGGAATCCAGGGATTGGTCTATTCAAAACACCCATATTATGTTACATAGGATAAATACCATGTTTGAACAAAGGTCTGGGAGAATAATCATTTTTAGATTGGGTTAGTTGTTCTCCGGATTTCTGCAGAAATCTGTAAATTGATGCTGGAACCTTTGATATAATAAACCTTTATAATCAGGTACAGTGTCAGCGGATTCCTTGTCTACACAGCATATCAGCATCGTTGTCTCGACACCACAGTAGCATTGCCTTTAAATTGTTTAACTTGGGTCAAATGTTTTGGGTAGCCTTCCACAAGCTTGGGTGAATTTTGGCCCATTGCTCCTGACAGAGCTGGTGTAATTGAGTCAGGTTTGTAGGCCTCCTTGCTCGCACACACTTTTTCAGTTCTGCCCACAACTTTTCTATAGGATTGAGGTCAGGGCTTTGTGATGGCCACTCCAATACCTTGACTTTGTTGTCCTTAAGCCATTTTGCCACAACTTTGGAAGTATGCTTGGGTTCATTGTCCATTTGGAAGACCCAATTGCATCCAAGCTTGAACTTCCTGACTGATGTCTTGAGATGTTGCTTCAATATATCCACATCATTTTCCTTCCTCATGATGCCATCTATTTTGTGATGTGCACCAGTCCCTCCTGCAGCAAAGCACCCACACAGCATGATGCTGCCAGCCCCGTGCGTCACGATTTGGATGTGTTCTTCGGCTTGCAAGCAACCCCTTTTTTTTCCTCCAAACATAACGATGGTCATTATGGCCAAACAGTTCTATTTTTGTTTCATCAGACCAGAGGACTGTAAAAAAAAGTACGATCTTTGTCCCCATGTGCAGTTGCAAAACGTAGTCTGGCTTTTTTCTGGCGGTTTTGGAGCAGTGACTTCTTCCTTGCTGAGCGGCCTTTCAGGTTATGTCGATATAGGACTCGTTTTACTATGGATATACAGTGAGGGAAAAAAGTAATTGATCCCCTGCTGATTTTGTACGTTTGCCCACTGACAAATGATCAGTCTATAATTTTAATGGTAGGTTTATTTGAACAGTGAGAGACAGAATAACAACAAAAAAATCAAGAAAAACGCATGTCAAAAATGTTATAAATTGATTTGAATTTTAATGAGGGTAATAAGCATTTGACCCCCTCTCAATCAGAAAGATTTCTGGCTCCCAGGTGTCTTTTATACAGGTAACGGGCTGAGATTAGGAGCACAATCTTAAAGGGAGTGCTCCTAATCTCAGTTTGTTACCTGTATAAAAGACACCTGTCCACAGAAGCAATCAATCAATCAGGGACAAGATTGTAGACCTAAACAAGGCTGGAATGGGCTACAAGACCATCGCCAAGCAACGGTGAGAAGGTGACAACAGTTGGTGCGATTATTTGCAAATGGAAGAAACACAAAATAACTGTCAATCTCCCTCGGCCTGGGGCTCCATGCAAGATCTCACCTCGTGGAGTTGCAATGATCATGAGAATGGGGAGGAATCAGCCCAGAACTACACGGGAGGATCTTGTCAATCATTTCAAGGCAGCTGGGACCATAGTCACCAAGAAAACAATTGGTAACACACTATGCCGTGAAGGACTGAAATCCTGCAGCGCCCGCAAGGTCCGCCTGCTCAGGAAAGCACATATACATGCCCATCTGAAGTTTGTCAATGAACATCTGAATGATTCAAAGGACAACTGGTTGAAAAAATAAATAAATGGAGCTCTTTGGCATCAACTCAACTCGCCGTGTTTGGAAGAGGAGGAATGCTGCCTATGACCCCAAGAACACCATCCCCACCGTCAAACATGGAGGTGGAAACATTATGCTTTGGGGGTGTTTTCCTGCTAAGGGGACAGGACAACTTCACCGCATCAAAGGGACGATGGACGGGACCATGTACCGTCAAATCTTGGGTGAGAACTTCCTTCCCTCAGCCAGGGCATTGAAAATGGGTCATGGATGGGTATTCCAGCATGACAATGACCCAAAACACACGGCCAAGGCAACAAAGGAGTGGCTCAAGAAGAAGCACATTAAGGTCCTGGAGTGGCCTAACCAGTCTCCAGACCTTAATCCCATAGAAAATCTGTGGAGTGAGCTGAAGGTTCGAGTTGCCAAACATCAGCCTCGAAACCTTAATGACTTGGAGAAGATCTGCAAAGAGGAGTGGGACAAAATCCCTCCTGAGATGTGTGTAAACCTGGTGGCCAACTACAAGAAACGTCTGACCTCTGTGATTGCCAACAAGGGTTTTGCCACCAAGTACTAAGTAATGTTTTGCAGAGGGTTCAAATACTTATTTCCCTCATTAAAATTCAAATCAATTTATAACATTCTTGACATGCGTTTTTCTAAATTGTTTTGTTGTTATTCTGTCTCTCACTGTTCAAATAAACCTACCATTAAAATTATAGACTGATCATTTCAGTGGGCAAACATACAAAATCAGCAGGGGATCAAATACTTTTTTCCCTCATTGTAGATACTTTTGTACCTGTTTCCTCCAGCATCTTCACAAGGTCCTTTGCTGTTGTGCTGGGATTGATTTGCACTTTTCGCACCAAAGTACTTTTATCTCTAGGAGACAGAACGCGTCTCCTTCCTGAGCGGTATGACGGCTGCGTGGTCCCATGGTGTTTATAGTTGCGTACTATTGTTTGTACAGATGAACGTGGTACCTTCAGGCGTTTGAATTTCAAAATACTGTCAAATAGAATTTGGCAGACTATATGGTTCATTACAAATAACCAATCAAATACTCAAATAAAATACTTGTTTTGGGCTGTGTATTTGAAAATACTCAAATACACAAAAAAAGTGTTTGAAATACCAGATACTCAAATACACATACACCACATAACCAAAAGTATGTGGACACCTGCTCGTCGAACATCTCATTCCAAAATAGTCCTGTGTAGCTCAGTTGGTAGAGCATGGCGTTTGCAACGCCAGGGTTGTGGGTTCAATTCCCACAGCGGGCCAGTATGAAAATGTATGCACTCACTAACTGTAAGTCGCTCTGGATAACAGCGTCTGCTAAATGACTAAAATGTAAATGGTGGATGCACTAGAAACTCCGGCCTATACCAGTGTTTGTACCGACTCACCTATGTAACCTGGCCTCTCATGAATCCTGACATTGGGGTTGTGGGGTTCCCTCAGAGGGCTGGGATGTGCTAGCCTAGCCACCATACTCAGTCTCTGCTCCTCTGAACACCAAGTTGTGATGTAGACATTGATAGCATGGCAAATCAGCCCAGATAAGGATGTCTGCTAAATGATGTAGTACCCTAACTCATTATAACTGAGAAATGCACTCCTCCGAGTGGTATGTGTGTGTGTGTGAGAGAGAAAAAGAGCACTAGAAAATGACAAAAAACATGGGTATTCTTTTGAATATTGTATAGTGCAGAACATATGTGATCTGTCAATATGCAGTAAGTGTAGGTGTCTAACTGTCATGGGTCCTATTGCCTCAATGATCTGCTGAAGCTGGGCTTGTGTGTTTGGGTGTGTGTGCGTGAGAGAGAGAAAGAGAATGGTAGTGAGAGAGAGAGAGAGTGAGATAAAGTGAGAGGGTAAGAGAGAAAGAGGAAGGGAGAGAGAGTGCGAATGAGAGAATGTGAGTCAGTCAGTCAAGCTTGTAGAAAAGGCCGGCCCTCTGAACCTGACTGGCCTTCAGACCTGTCAATCACCTATCTCAATTCATATCAAACAGGGCGCTTAGACGCACTCCAGGGCTCCGCCCCGCACACCTCAAGTCAGAGCATGTTCACCTGCTTTATCGAAGATGCAAGTTGTGTATTGATGCTGTGAGTTTCGCTCAAATGCTGTTTTCTATCTTGAGGTGTTGTGACATAGGTATATTGGTGTGTGCAATGTAGTGATGGGAAACCGAGGCTTTCTGAAGCCTTTGGGGCTTTTACCAAATTGTGCCGAAAAAAGGTTAATTACTCTGAGCTTTTAACACAATGCTCATTAGGGACATCTGCTGGTAAGCAATCAAAAGCAGCGTTTGATGTTCTTATAGAAGATTTTTTCCACAATGTTCATCAAATCCCTGTAGCGCGGCAGCTTGTCGCTGTTCTTAGTAGCCTACTATCAATTACCATACAGGTTAGCACCTTCTATCATGCTTCCCCTTTTAGTTGTGAATCTCATTTTTCTTTTTCAGACAAACTGAATCTATGGAATTATTTAGGATGCTTAAGACAAAAGCATATACTTTGTTAAATAAAACAAATTGTTTAAACGATAATGTGCAGAAAGGGTGGTTTCACATAAAACGCTTTTCTAAATAATGTGCCTTCCCCGGGATTCGACCAAATTCCGTGGTGCTGGTCTGAGTCCCCAACTCCACCTGAGCTACGGTTCAGGTGGCGCTACATGAAAAAAAAAATCAGAACTACATTGTAAGGTGTCAAGCAGAGGTCAGTGTTTGAAAGCAACTTAGAATCACCGAAACCACAGCAAAATCAGTGGGATCTCGGATTTTGCAACACATGGTTTGAAAAACCACGTAATCAGAAGCTTCGGACGTCATTGATCATGTGATAATGTTACTTTGAAACGAGCATCGGTACATTGTGTCGGATCAGTAGTGGTTTGAAAACTGCATCGGAGCTCCGGTATCAATTGTCCCATCACTATTACAACATCTGACCCATGCAGGACTAGGCCTATTTGTTAGGTTTGAGAGTTTTGTTTGTTATGGTTAGCTTGTAGCTAATGCTAGTGCTATTATGCATGTCTTGTATTGCCATATTATCAGTAGCCTAATTAATTTCCACATTGAGTGTTGCTAATGACCTTTTATTGGAAGTGTTTATTACATGCTACTGCTGTGATTAATATCGCATTATATGCTACTGTTATTAGCAGGCTGCCATTGTAAAATTTCTGTAACTTTCCAGCCTGCTCTCGTGCGCTTGCACATTCGCAGTAACTAATTGCCTTAGATAAGATCTGTAGCCAGGCCTGAGGGCCATAAATCTTAAGTGCCTACCCTTGCATTATATTTCTCTTTGGTGATTTGATATATTCCTGCTGTGTGAATATCCAGTGTTTGCATGTTATATTATAGTGGTCATTGTTAGAACAGCATGCTTTCTCTTTTGTTATTGCATTCTTAATTATGTAGAGTCCACTTTTACTATTACATGATGTATATTTATCTCAATAGTCTCTTGTAAATGGATCCTAATGATTGTGTTGTTTTGCCTTTCCTTAGAACCACAACAAATGTAAAGAACTTCTAATGGAATCTGCTGTGTGTGTGTGTGTGTGTGTTGGTGACCAAGTTACAGTGATGGGCCTCATCATTATGTTCTAATCGGACAGCCCTATAGTAGACAGAACCAAAACCAATCAGAATTAAGTAGATAGCATGTGAGGGCATACTGTATACAGCCAACAGCTCAGACCAGCTCCAGCTAGCCATTTTTTCATGGTCCTAGTTCTCGACGGATTTAGTGACCAACAGTTTTTTCAAGCTGTCAGTATGTCAGGCAGTGTGTGTGTGTGTGTGTGTGTGTGTGTTGGGGCCCAGCAGATGGCAGCGTGAGCATGGCTCTAATGAGATGAGATTGGCTTTCTCAGGGTGACGTGACAGACGGGGGCCAACATAACTGCCCAGGCTTCTGCTTCCTATCCCTGACCAATCACATTGTCGCTAAACTGGACTGACTAGAGCTCCTATAGCCCTGAAGGCTAACATGTGCTTTAACATTATCTTATACAGCCCTTTATACCCCCCTCCCCTTAGGGCAGTTTTACCAGAGGCTGTCTGCCTGCCTGGCTGCCTTTATCCGCGTTCGTTGACAGACAGACCTCCAAAGCTCCATCCATCCTTGCTTCACTCTTTGTGGAAGCCTATAATCCATTACATACAGTGATATCATTCTTGTAGGATTGGGAGAGGGAAAGCACATGCAGAGGGGAAAGGATCGGGGGGAAAGGGGAAACCACTGTAGGGTATGCTTATGTAGCACATGGGGATGTGTGAAACTTATTCCTCAATCTTATGTATCCCCACTTGCGCCACCGAATAGATAGCTTTTTGTGTGGTGCTGACTGGTAAGACACTTCAGGGGGGCGATCACATGTGCTAGGAAGGCAGAGGTCCAGGTTCCGAAACGGGAGGAAGTCCTGGGTTTGAGCCAAAACGGGAGGAAGTGGTACTCGCTAAGCAAGCAGCGGGACGTCCTTTACTCTTAAATGTTCATTAAATACTTTCACCATTTCAAGCATTAGTCGCCAACTGAACAAAAATATAAATGCAACATGTGAAGTGTTGGTCCCATGTTTCATGAGCTGAAATAAAATATCCCAGAAATGTTCCATACGCACAAAAAGCTTATTTCTCTAAACTGTTGTGTACAAATTTGTTTACATCCCTGTTAGTGAGCTTTTCTCCTTTGTCAAGATAATCTATCCACCTGACAGGTGTGGCATATCAAGAAGCTGATTAAACAGCATGATCATTACACAGGTGCACCTTGTGTTGGGGACAATAAAAGGGCACTCTAAAATGTGCAGTTTGGTCACAACAATGCCTCAGATGTTTTGAGGGAGCATGTAATTGGAATGCTGACTGCAGGAATGTCCACCAGAGCTGTTTCCAGAGAATTGTTAATTTATCTAGTGTAAGCTGCCTTCAATGTCGTTTTAGAGAATTTGGCAGTATGTCCAACCAGCCTCACAATCGCAGACTACATGTAACCACGCCAGCCCAGGACCTCCACATCTGGCTTCTTCACCTGCGGGATTGTCTGAGACCAGCCACCCGGGTTTGCTCAGCCGAAGAATTTATGCACAAACCATCTCAGGGAAGCTGCGTGCTCGTCGTGCTCACCAGGGTCTTGACCTGACTGCAGTTCGGCATCTTAACTGACTTCAATGGGCAAATGCTCAGCTTCGATGGCCACTGGCATGCTGGAAAAGTGTGCGCTTCATGGATGAATCCCGGTTTCAACTGTACGGGGCAGATGGCAGTGCCTCTTTGCTTGACATCATGGGAAAAGCAAAATAAATAAGCCAAGACCTCCGAAAAAAAATGGTAGACCTCAAGAAGTCTGGTTCATCATTGAGCAATTTCCAAACGCCTGAAGGTACCACGTTCATCTGTACAAACAATAGTATGCAAGTATAAACACCATGGGACCACGCAGCCATCACACAGCTCAGGAAGGAGACGCATTCTGTCTCCTAGAGATGAATGTACTTTGGTGCGAAAGTGCAAATAAATCCCAGAACAACAGCAAAGGACCTTGTGAAGATGCTGGAGGAAACAGGTCCAAAAGTATCTATATCCACAGTAAAAAGAGTCCTATATCGACATAACCTGAAAGGCCGCTCAGCAAGGAAGAAGCCACTGCTCCAAAACCGCCAGAAAAAAGCCAGACTACAGTTTGCAACTGCACATGGGGACAAAGATCGTACTTTTTGGAGAAATGTCCTCTGGTCTGATGAAACAAAAATATAATTGGTTGGCCATAATGACCATCGTTATGTTTGGAGGAAAAAGGGGGCAGCTTGCAAGCCGAAGAACACCATCCCAACCGTGAAGCACGGGGGTGGCAGCATCATGCTGTGGGGGTGCTTTGCTGCAGTAGGGACTGTTGCACTTCACAAAATAGATGGCATCATGAGGAAGGAAAATGATGTGGATATATTGAAGCAACATCTCAAGACATCAGTCAGGAAGTTAAAGCTTGGTCGCAAATGGCTCTTCCAAATGGACAATGACCCCAAGCATACTTCCAAAGTTGTGGCAAAATGGTTTAAGGACAACAAAGTCAAGGTATTGGAGTGGCCATCACAAAGCCCTGACCTCAATCCTATATAACATTTGTGGGCAGAACTGAAAAAGCGTGTGCGAGCAAGGAGGCCTACAAACCTGACTCTGTCAGGAGGAATGGGCCAAAATTCACCCAACTTATTGTGGGAAGCTAAACAATTTAAAGGCAATGCTACCAAATACTAATTGAGTGTATGTAAACTTCTGACCCACTGGGAATGTGATGAAGGAAATAAAAGCTGAAATAAATCATTCTCTCTACTATTATTCTGACATTTCACATTCTTAAAATAAAGTGGTGATCCTAACTGACCTAAAACAGGGAACTTTTACTAGGATTAAATGTCAGGAATTGTGAAACTGAGTTTAAATGTATTTGGCTAAGGTGTATGTAAACTTCCGACTTCAACTGTATATGTGTGTGTGTGTGTGTGTGTGTGTGTGTGTGTGTGTGTGTGTCAAATCAAATCAAATTTTATTGGTCACATGCGCCGAATACAACAGGTGCAGACATTACAGTGAAATGCTTACTTACAGCCCTTAACCAACAGTGCATTTATTTTAAACAAAAAAGTAAGAATAAAACAACAACAAAAAAGTGTTGAGAAAAAAAAGAGCAGAAGTAAAATAAAGTGACAGTAGGGAGGCTATATATACAGTAAAATAAAGTGACAGTAGGGAGGCTATATATACAGGGGGGTACCGTTGCATAGTCAATGTGCGGGGGCACCGGCTAGTTGAGGTAGTTGAGGTAATATGTACATGTGGGTAGAGTTAAAGTGACTATGCATAAATACTTAACAGAGTAGCAGCAGCGTAAAAAGGAGTGTGTATGTATGTGTATATATATATATATATATATATATATATATATATATATATATATATATATATATATATATGTGCAATTACTCTATCTTTTGATACATTTCAGTAAGGCATAATCACCTAAGCACTCAACGTTTGAGACGCCATTCCAATCTCGCTTTATTCAGACAAATTTTGACATATTCCGACAGTCGGTGTTGTCCCAATGTACCCACACATGCGTAAACCATATTGAATCTCGTAGGAGGCACCAAAACACTTTTATTTCTGAGAGAGCGAGAGATACAAATGCATATCACTTTGGTGCAATTTTTACAAGTATGTGGTACATTTTCACAACTCCAGGCACAAAAATCTAAAACCAATCATCAAAATGGCCAGCCTGGTCTCATAGACCAGAAGTAACCTAGTAAACAAAATCCGGGACACTCAAATTAGTATGTTTGGTATGGTTACATAAGACAGAAGGTTACTTAGGGGTGGATGGGTAGGCATACAACGCGAATATCTAGCAACCTAAAGGTTGCACGTTCGAATCTCATCACGGACAACTTTAGCATTTTAGCTAATTAGCAACATTTGAACTAATTGCTACTTTGCAACTACTTAGCATGTTAGCTAACCCCTAGCCAAGCTAACATTAACCAGCTAGCTGACGTTAGCTAGGTGGCTAACGTTAGCCACAAGACATTGGAATTCGTAACATATTGTACGTTTTGCATATTCGTAACACATATATACACACACACACACACACACACAACCAGTCAAAAGTTTGGACACACCTACTCATTCAAGGGTTTTTCTTTATTTTTACTATTTTCTACATTGTAGAATAATAATGAAGACATCAAAACTATGAAATAACACATATGGAATAATGTAGTAACCAAACAAGTGTTAAACAAATCTAAATATATTTTATATTTGAGATTCTTCAAAGTAGCCACCCTTTGCCTTGATGACATCTTTGCACACTCTTGGCATTCTCTCAACCAGCTTCATGAGGAATGCTTTTCCAACCGTCTTGAAGGAGTTCCCACATATGCTGGCTGCTTTTCCTTCACTCTGCGGTCCAACTCATCCCAAACAATCTCAATTGGGTTGAGGTCGGGGTGATTGTGGAGGCCATGTCATCTGATGCAGCACTCCATCACTCTCCTTCTTGGTCAAATAGCCCTTACAAAGCCTGGAGGTGTGTTGGGTCATTGTCCTGTTGAAAAACAAATGATAGTCCCATTAAGCGCAATACAGGTGGGATGGCTTATCGCTGCAGAATGCTGTGGTAGCCATGCTGGCTAAGTGTGCCTTGAATTCTAAATACATCACTGACAGTGTCAGCAGCAAAGCACCATCACACCACCACCTCCATGCTTCACGGTGGGAACCACACATGCAGAGATCAGGGGTGGATGGGTAGGCATATAACGCGAATGCAGAGATCATACTTTCACCTACTCTGCGTCTCACAAAGACACGGCGGTTGGAACCAAAAATCTCAAATGTTTGGTTCCAACCAGACCAAAGGACATATTTCCACTGGTATCATGTCCATTGCTCGTGTTTCTTGGCCCGAGCAAGTCTCTTTTTCTTATGTGTCCTTTAGTAGTGGTTTCTTTGCAGCAATTCGACCATGAAGGCCTAATTCACACAGTCTTCTCTGAACAGTTGATGTTGATGTGTCTGTTACTTGAACTCTGTGAAGCATTTATTTGTGACTGCACTTGAAGAAACTTTCAAAGTTCTTGAAATTTCCAGGATTGACTGACCTTCATGTCTTAAAGTAATGATGGACTGTCGTTTCTCTTTGCTGTTCTTGCCATAATATGGACTTGGTCTTTTACCAAATAGGGCTATCTTCTGTATACCCCCCCCTTGTCACAACACAACTGATTGGCTCAAACGCATTAAGAAGGAAATAAATTCCACAAATTAACTTTTAACAAGGCACACCTTTTAATTGAAATGAATTCCAGGTGACTACCTCATGAAGCTGGTTGAGAGAATGCCAAATATTGATATAATTACCATATTTAAGTAAACTTGGAGTCACGCAATGATATGTTGTGTGGTTCTCCCATTACGACTCAGAAAAGCAAGACGTTTATTAGGATAAAGATGAATTAAGTTATGATGAACTTCACAGGGTGGTGAATGTGCAAGGTGAGGATCTTGATGCTCCTTTCCAATAACTACAGAGGGTCTTATTCTGTTGACATGATGATCGATGCTTGGCTGCCGTTTTGACAAATACAAATAATATCGCTCTTATCCATAATCATCTCATAATGTAGGTAGCCTACCCGCACTGTATCTGCAAGCTGTTGGCTAGAGTGCATGTGCCAAGACCAGAGTAGGCGCATTTGCCATATAACGCAACAGTTGTGACAAAACCATAAGAGTTGAAAATGCGATGGAAATCCATTTAACTTGTTTTTTTATTTGGTACATGGGAATTTAACCGCGAAAGGTATTTTATGTGCACTATGTCATCACACACAGCCTTTTATCTGCAACAAGTTAATTTAATGGAAACACATCTCTAGTTGGAAAATGAGCAAATTGTTTTTATGCTGATTTCTTTGAATATTTGCATAAAAGTCTGTCGCCAATTGGATGGAAACCTAGCTTGTAACCACATTTCCATCCACAGTTTTCATGCGAGTAAAGTCATACCGTATAAAAAAATCAGGACAGCTGTGATGGAAACAGGACGTTTCAGTACAATTTTATAAACACCTGCAGATAATTTGTTCATTTGCCATGGTGGGATCTTTTTGTGTCTAAAATGTATTAATGCGAGAAATGGTGGTGGAAACGCTTTTACGCGCAACTACTGATTATAATAACCATCATATCGAAGCAAACTTGGAGTCAAGCAATGATATGGTCTGTGGTCCTCCCATTACAACTCGGGGAAACCATGCAATTTATTAGGCTACAGATTAAATAAATTATGATGAACTTCACAGGGTGTTGAAAGTCCACGCTAAATGCTCCTTTCCAATAAATATCGAGGGTCTTATTCTGGTGACATGATGATCGACGCTTGACTGCCGTTTGACAAATACAAATATTCTCTTTCATTTTATAATAATCTCATACTGTATACTAGCCTACCCGCACAGCCTACCCGCTCATGTATCTGCCAGCTGTTGACTAGAGCGCATGTGCCTACTCTGGTCTTGGCACACTTGCTATTTAACACGACAGGTTTTGTGATAAAACATACAAAACTATCCGTGGAGTTGAAAATGTGATGGAAACACATTGAACATTACTCACTGATTTTTCTCTGCAACAAGTCAGTTTGGTGAAAACTCACCACTGGAGGGAAAATTAACATTTAGAATGATCGCATGAAAATCTGTCGCCCATTGGTTGGAAACCTAGCTACTTTGGGTAATATTTCAGATGTACGTGGGATATTTTAGAAACTCTAAGTACAAAACTTTAAACTGATAACACTTGTAATGCCCCCTGTCTTATGTTCAGAACTTTTGATTGTGCATTCATTGGAGTTTCACACATCTTTCATCCCGAGTCATTCATGCAAAATCAAAGTTTTCCGTGACATACCATGACAACATTTAATATAGTCATCAATACATTAGATAATGATAGGCTCACCATTTAATGTTATTTGAACTACCATTTAATCCAATAGCAAAAAATACAAGATACATTTAAAAACTGTTCTTGAAGTGCTGAACAGAAATAACAGTAGATGGTAAATATAATTTTTCATACAGTATGACTAACTTGAAATGCACAATCTTTTAAATAATTTGTATCCAATAACAGGTTGTGAGCATGTTGAGGAATATGTCACTTACCGTTTCATTATCCTTATACAGTTATGCAGAGAATGTTATTATGTACAGTCAATTGGTACAAAATATGGAGACTCATGACCAACCAGACAAAAACACAGATAATGCATTTTAGAAAACCAGGTACTAAGAAGTGTTTTTCCATTTTGTTTTGGTGAAGACATTCTTGAGTTTACTAGCAATTATAAATATTTTGGTATTTTTATTGATGAACATATTACCTTTTTATACAGAATATCTGCCCTGGCCGACTCAGCAATTAGAGCTCTTGGGGGAGTTATAGGAAAAAAACAAAAAACTATATCTTTGAGTGATGCTACATATTCCAAACTGTATCAGACATGCGTGTGTCCTGTTCTGGGCTATTCAGCAGGAGTGCGGGGTGCTAAGAGGTATCTCAAAAATGAACATGTCTATAACAGAGCAGTACATTACTTTTTAGGTTTCCAAGTTTGCACCTTACAGTGCATTCGGAAAGTTTTCAGACCGCTTGACTTTTTCCACATTGTTACATTACAGCCTTATTCTAAAATTGATTACATCGTTTTCCCCCCTCATCAATCTACACATAATACCACATAATGACAAAGCAAAAACAGGTTTTTAGATTTTTTTTGCATATTTATACAAAATAAAAAACGTATCACATTTACATAAGTATTCAGACCCTTTACTCAGTACTTTGTTAAAGCACCTTTGGCAGCAATTACAGCCTCAAGTCTTCTTGGGTATGACTCTACAAGCTTGGCACACCTGTATTTGGGAAGTTTCTCCCATTCTTCTCTGCAGATCCTCTCGAGCTCTGTCAGGTTGGATGGGGAGCGTTGCTGCACAGCTATTTTCAGGTCTCTCCAGAGATGTTCGATCGGGTTCAAGTCTGGGCTCTGGATGGGCCACTCAAGGACATTCAGAGACTTGTCCCGAAGCCACTACTGCGTTGTCTTGGCTGTGTGCTTAGGGTCGTTGTCCTGTTGGAAGGTGAACCTTCGCCCCAGTCTGAGGTCCTGAGCGCTTTGGAGCAGGTTTCCATCAAGGAAATCTTTGTACTTTGCTCCGTTCATCATTCCCTCGATCCTGACTAGTCTCTGGAAGGTTCTCCCATCTCCACAGAGGAACTCTGGAGTTCTCTCAGAGTGACCATCGTGTTCTTGGTCATCTCCCTGACCAAGGCCCTTCTACCCCGATTGCTCAGTTTGGCAGAGAAATCAGCTCTAGGAAGAGTCTTGGTGCTTCCAAAGTTCTTCTATTTAAGAATGATGGAGGCCGCTGTGTTCTTGGGGACCTTCAAAGCTGCAGACGTTTTTTGGTACCCTTCCCCAGATCTGTGCCTCGACACAATCCTTTCTCGGAGCTCTACGGACAATTCCTTCGACCTCATGGCTCGGTTTTTGCTCTGACATGCACTGTCAACTGTGGGACCTTATATAGAAAGGTGTGTGCCTTTCCAAATCATGTCCAATCAATTTAATTTACCACAGGTGGACTCCAAGTTGTAGAAATATCTCAAGGCTGATCAATGGAAACGGGATGCACCTGAGCTCAATTCCGAGTCTCGTAGCAAAGGGTCCCAGAGGTGATGGCTGCCGTTTTACGGGCTCCTAACCAACTGTGCCATTCTGTGTGTTTTTTCCGCATTGTTTGTAACTTATTTTGTACATAATGTTGCTGCTACTGTCTCTTATGACCAAAAAGAGCTTCTGGATATCAGAACAGCGATTACTCACCTCGAACCGGACGAAGATTTTTTATTTAATGAGTCCGACGCGAAGGATATACTGCTTCTCCGAGACCAGGCCCAAATCTCTGTCATTTGCGTGAAGAAAATATGAAAATACAGTGAGCGGAGATCGGGGTGCCTTGTGAGAATTCGTAGGCGAGTGCGTAATCCGCCTCTACCATCCATTCTATTGGCCAACGTGCAATCACTGGAGAATGAACTGGATGATCTCAGTTCGAGACTATCCTACCAACGGGACATTAATGACTCTACTATCTTATGTTTCACAGAGTCATGGCTGAACGATGACACGGTTAATATACAGTTGGCAGAGTTTTCCTTGCATCGGCAGGAAGGAACAGCTACGTCTGTTAAGACTAGGGGTGGGGTTGTGTGTTTATTTGTCAATAACAGCTGGTGCGCGATGTCTAAAATTAAAGACATCTTGAGGTATTGCTCGCCTGAGGAACAGTACCTCATGATAAGGAGTAGACCACACTATCTACCAAAATAGTTTTCATCTATATTATTTGTAGCCGTCTATATACCACCACAAACCGATGCTGGCACTAAGACACACTCAACGAGCTGTATAAGACCATAAGCAAGCAAGAAAATGCTCATCCAGAAGCGGCACCCCTAGTGGCCAGGACTTTAATACATGGAAACTTACATCTGTTTTACCTAAATTCTACCAGCATGTCACATGTGCAACCAGAGGAAAAAAACTAGAGACCACCTTTACTCCACACACGGATACAAAGCTCTCCCTCGCCCACCATTTGGCAAATCTGACCATAATTTTATTCTCCTGATTCCTGCTTACAAGCAAAAACTAAAGCAGGATGTACCAGTGACTCACTCAATATGGAAGTGGTCAGATGACGCGGATGCTACGCTACAGGACTGTTTTGCTAGCACAGACTTTAATATGTTCCGGAATTCATCCAATGGCATTGAAGAGTATACCACCTCAGTCACCGGCTTCATCAATAAGTGCATTGACGACGTCGTCCCCATAGTGACCGTACGTTCATATCCCAACCAGAAGCCATGGATTACAGGCAACATCCGCACCGAGCTAAAGGCTAGAGCTGCCGCTTTCAAGGAGCGGGACACTGATCCGGACGCTTATAAGAAATCCCGCTATGCCCTCAGATGAACCATCAAACAGGCAAAGCGTCAATACAGGACTAAGATTTAATCCTACTACACCGGCTCTGACACTTGTCGGATGTGGCAGGGCTTGCAAACTATTACAGACTACAAAGGGAAACCCAGCTGCAGCTGCCCAGTGACGTGAGCCTATCAGACGAGCTAAATGCCCTTTTATGCTCGCTTCGAGGCAAGCAATACTGAAGCATGCATGAGAGCACCAGCTGTTCTGGACGACTGTGTGATCACGCTCTCCGTAGCCGATCTAAGCAAGACCTTTTAACAGGCCAACAGTTACAAGGCCACAGGGCCAGACATATTACCAGGATGTGTACTCAAAGCATGCGCGGACCAACTGGCAAGTGTCTTCACTGACATTTTCAACCTCTCCCTCACCGAGTCTGTAATACCTACATGTTTCAAGCAGACCACCATAGTCCCTGTGCCCAAGAAAACAAAGGTAACCTGCCGAAATGATTACCGCCCCGTAGCACTCACGTCGGTAGCAATGAAGTGCTTTGAAAGGCTGGTCATGGCTCACATCAACACCCTAGACCCACTCCAATTTGCATACCGCCCAACAGATCCACAGATGACGCAATCTTAATCGCACTCCACACTGCCCTTTCCCACCTGGACAAAAGGAACACCTATGTGAGAATGTTGTTCATTGACTACAGCTCAGTGTTCAACACCATAGTGTCCACAAAGCTCATCACTGAGCTAAGGACCCTGGGACTAAACACCTCCCTATGCAACTGGATCCTGGACTTCCTGACGGGCTGCCCCCAGTTGGTAAGGGTAGGCAACAACACATCTGCCACGCTGATCCTCAACACTGGGGCCCCTCAGGGGTGCGTGCTTAGTCCCCTCCTGTACTCCCTGTTCACCCACGACTGCGTGGCCAAGCACGACTCCAACACCAACATCAAGTTTGCTGACGACACAACAGTGGTAGGAGCTGATCGTGGACTACAGGAAAAGGAGGGCTGAACAGGCCCCCATTAACGTCGACGGGGCTGAAGTCGAGCGGGTCGAGAGTTCCTTGGTGTCCACATCACCAACAAACGATCATAGTCCAAAGACACCAAGACAGTCGTGAAGAGGGCACAACAACACTTTTTCCCCCTCAGGAGACTGAAAAGATTTGGCATGGGTCCTCAGATCCTCATAAAGTTATACAGCTGCACCATCGAGAGCATCCTGACTGGTTGCATCACTGACTGGTATGGCAACAGCTCGGCATCTGACCATAAGGCACTACAGAGGGTAGTGCATACGGCCCAGTACATCACTGGGGCCAAGCTTCCTGCCATCCAGGACCTATATACTAGGCGGTGTCAGAGGAAGGCCCCAAAAATTGTGAAAGACTCAAGTCATAGGCTGTTCTCTCTGCTACCGCACAGCAAGTGGTACTGGAGCGCCAAGTCCAGGACCAAAAGGCTCCTTACCAGCTTCTACCCCCAAGCCATAGGACTGCTGAACAATTAATCAAATGGCCACCCAGACTATTTACATTGACCCCCCCCTTTGCTTTTACACAGCTGCTACTCGCTGTTTATTATCTATGCATAGTCACTTTACCCCCGCACATTGACTAGCCTCGTTATTGTTATTTTTTTAACTTTTTGTGTATTTAGTAAATATCTTCTTAGCTCTATTTTTTGAACTGCATTGATGGTTAAGGGCTTGTAAGTAAGCATTTCACAGTAAGTTCTACACCTGTTCTATTCGTCGCATGTGACAAATAAAATTAGATTTGAATTTGTAAACATTTCTAAACCTGTTTTTGCTTTGTCATTATGGGGTATTGTGTGTAGATCTATGAGGATATAAAAAAATTATCAATTTTAGAATAAGGCTGTAACGTAACAAAATGTGGAAAAGGTCAAGGGGTCTGAATACTTTCCGAATGTACTTTAGGTCTACATTTTGTTATTTCGTTTCTGTAAGCCATTTAACAAACCTATAATGGACTAACATTGGAATTGGAGTTGATTCCAAGGCAATACATAAAAGAGCGAAAATACACAATTTGAAGCAACCACATATTTCGCCATGGAGCACGTTCTGATTGGCCAGTGAGGGGCCAAGCCTCGACAAACCCACAACTTGTTTATTCATTAAAACCCAGCCCTTTCGTGCCAACGGCAGCAAGTGCGCCGATAATTGTAATAGTGAAAATATCTAAAATATTTCTGACACCTCTGAACCTATAGCACTACCGCCTGCGCTTAGATTTCCCATTGCGTTAGGTTTGTTAAAATAGAGCCTTCCTACAAGTGTTATCAATTTAGAGTTTTTATATTTAGAGTTTTGCAAATATACCAGTATCTGAAAAATTTGCTAAAATGAAAAATAAAAACTGTAATTCTGTTACCTTGCAAATCACTCCCTGCAACAGTCACCCGCACACACCCGGAAGCGCAGGTTGACCAGGAATTGTTTTGCTTCAAGACCCTCTGGAGTTTGTATTCCCATTCTCAGAAATCCATTAGTTCTCATCTTCACTGACAACACACCACCAAGCTGTTTTAACCAGCAACCAACCCAGTATATTAAGTAATACATTGGAAAATAACAGGAACATCTCTTACAAAGGTATCACAACCGTATGCCAATTTGCTCCATAAATATATATACATGTATATATACACAGCGCTGTGAAAAAGTTTTTGCCCCCTTTCTAATTTTCTCTACTTTTGCATATTTTTGGTCCTGAATGTTATCAGATCTTCAACCAAAACCTAATATTTTATAAAGGGAACCTGAGTGAACAAATTACACAACAATTACATAGTTTATTTCATAAACATAGTTATGCAACACCCAATGCCCCCTTACACGCAATAACTGGTTATGCCACCTTTTAGCTTCAATGACTGCAACCAAACGCTTCCTGTAGTTGTTGATCAGTCTCACGTCGCTGTGGAGGTATATTGGCCCACTCTTGCATGCAGAACTGATTTAACTCAGCGACATTTGTGGGTTTTCAAGCATGAACTGCTCGTTTCAAGTCCTACCACAACATCTCAATTGGGATCAGGTCTGGAGGCAGCAAAGCATCACCAAACCATCACACTACCACCATGCTTGACCGTTGGTATAAGGTTCTTACTATGGAATGCAGTGTTTAGTTTTCGGCAGGCAAAATGGGACCCATGTCATCCAAAATGTTATACTTTTGACTAATCTGTCCATAGAACATTCTTCCAAGAGTCTTTGATCATCCAGGTGCTTTTTGGTAAATTTAAGTCAACTTTTCGGACAACATGGGTCCCATTATGCCTGGCGAAAACTAAACACTGCATTCCACAATAAGAACCTCATACCAACGGTCAAGCATGGTGGTGGTGGTGTGATGGTTTGGGGATGCTTTGCTGCTTCAGGACCTGTACGACTTGCCTTAATAGAAGGAACCATAAATTCTGCTCTGTATCAGAGAACTCTACAGGAGAATGTCAAGCCATCCGTCTGTGAGCTGAAGCTGAAGCACAGCTGGGTCATGCAGCAAGACAATTATCCAAAACACACAATCAAGTCTACATGAAAATTGCTAAAAAGCAACAAATGTGAAGTTTTGGAATGGCCTAGTCAAAGTCCAGACCTAATCCCAATTGAGATGTTGTGGCAGGACTTGAAACGAGCAGTTCATGCTTGAAAACCCACAAATGTCACTGAGTTAAAGTAGTTCTGCATGCAATAGTGCGCCAAAATTCCTCCACAGCGATGTGAGACTGATCAACAACTACAGGAAGCATTTGGTTGCAGTCATTGCAGCTAATGGTGGCACAACCAGTTATTGAGTGTAAGGAGGCAATTACTTTTTCACATGGGGGAATTGGGTGTTGCATAACTTTGTTAATTAAATCAATAAAATTAGTATCCTTTTTTGGGTTATTTGTAAACTCAGGTTCCCTTTATCTAATATTAGGTTTTGGTTGATCTGCTAACATCGGTAGAAGAAATATGCAAAAATGAAAAAATCAGATAGGGGGCAAATACTTTTTCACAGCACTGTCGCCTTGTTATGTGTCAAGTTAGGTTACCATAGTATTTCAGTGGCTGATCGGGTGCATGAGAAGTCTGGGTGAATGAGTGAACTCCTGCAGTCTTCAGTCTGTCTGTCAGTCAGAGACAAAGTAATCCGCCTGGCCCGTTCCCCAGCTCTCCTGCTAGGCACAGTGCAGCAGTAATGACTATTGTTTGTGTTAGGCCTCCAACGTCTCTGACCCCCAGCTCTTTGAGCCTAGTCCAGTGCCCCCAGCTTTAAGGGTGCGATGAAACTGTGCACTCTGAATCATGGAGAAAAAGGTTATGATCTCAGGTACTGTGATGGGGGTGCCTCCGGTGGCCTGGAGGATCAACATACAGGGCTGGAGACATGCACACACACTTACACACACAAACTGAGAGTCTGGGTTTTTCCTCTGGGACTTCAACCCACTCATCGTGGTCAAGCTCTGTGGTCACGTCCTTACTTTCCTTCCTCTTACTTTCCTTCTTCCTGTATTTCTTTGTCTCTCTGCACCACTACATTTTCTCTCCTCTCCCTCTTTTTCCGCATCTTCCTCTCTTTTCCTGGGCTGGTAGTCTGATAAAGAACTCCCAGAGGTTTGGGATAATCCACTGCTGTGCTGTGGTCAAAAGACAAAATACTGCTTCAGCGAAGAAGAGAAAGGAAATGGTGCTTTGGTAAAGAGATAAAGAGGAGGACATGATACTTTAGCGTGGGTGGAGGGTGGATATTACAGGTACAGCATTATTCATTTTAATAATGGGTATTATACAAAGTTAAGTGCACGAATGCAATCTGAGTGGAGCAGTGTGCGCACTCCACTGGCTGTCTTCTTGGAATTTTGCAGGCTTGATGAAAGCGTGAGGAGGGGATGAAGGGGTAGTGGTGTCCCAGTACAGCTTGCAGGTTAGGGTGCTGGAGTGAGAGGAGGGAGCCTTAGCTTCTCTGTGTGTTTCAGATAGAAAGGCTGTTGTGCAGCAGACAGTGTGTTGTCTAGGTAGAAAGGGTCAGGAGTGTTTCCTAGCCATGTGACCTGACTAGCACCATACCACACTCTAACTAAGGCCCTAAGGGGTTTTCCTTGGTCAGGATAGACTCCTGGCCCTAGCTGTAAGGGATATGATTGGGACTCTACAGTAGGCTATAATTTGTTGTTCAAAGTTGGGCGACATCTAACAAGTTTGTTTTGGTAACACACTATTGTTGTGATAGTGATGGTAGGATTCCATTTTCTTCCCTGATTCAATACAGTATTTCTGGATTCTGCTTCATTTTCACGGCCCTAAACTTTCTGACCCATCATTCCCCGTTGTTGTGCAGGATAGAGTCTCCTCCAGTTAGTGTAGTGTTAGATCTGTATTGGGGTTGTGCAAGTGTGTTGTGTGTTTGGGGTGCAGCGCTCTACTTTGGGGTTTCCTACTGTTCCACAGGAAACCCAGGAGACATGGGCGTATTATTAATAATGCAGTGTGTTGCGCTGAAATGTGTCCCCAGGCGCGCCAGGTACGCAGCGTTCTCCCGAAATGTGTACTCCCATTTTTATTTATTTTTTTATTTCACCTTTATTTAACCAGGTAAACCAGTTGAGAACAAGTTCTCATTTACAACTGCGACCTGGCCAAGATAAAGCAAAGCAGTGCGATAAAAACAACAACACAGAGTTACATATGGGGTAAAACAAAACAAAGTCAAAAATACAACAGAAATACATATACAGTGGGGAAAAAAAGTATTTAGTCAGCCACCAATTGTGAAAGTTCTCCCACTTAAAAAGATGAGAGAGGCCTGTAATTTTCATCATAGGTACACGTCAACTATGACAGACAAAATGAGGAAAAAAATCCAGAAAATCACATTGTAGGATTTTTATGAATTTATTTGCAAATTATGGTGGAAAATAAGTATTTGGTCAATAACAAAAGTTTCTCAATACTTTGTTATATACCCTTTGTTGGCAATGACACAGGTCAAACGTTTTCTGTAAGTCTTCACAAGGTTTTCACACACGGTATTTTGGCCCTTTCTCCATGCAGATCTACTCTAGAGCGTGATGTTTTGGGGCTGTCGCTGGGCAACACGGACTTTCAACTCCCTCCAAAGATTTTCTATGGGGTTGAGATCTGGAGACTGGCTAGGCCATTCCAGGACCTTGAAATGCTTCTTACGAAGCCACTCCTTCGTTGCCCGGGCGGTGTGTTTGGGATCATTGTCATACTGAAAGACCCAGCCACGTTTCATCTTCAATGCCCTTGCTGATGGAAGGAGGTTTTCACTCAAAATCTCATGATACATGGCCCCATTCATTCTTTCCTTTACACGGATCAGTCGTCCTGGTCCCTTTGCAGAAAAACAGCCCCAAAGCATGATGTTTCCACCCCCATGCTTCACAGTAGGTATGGTGTTCTTTGGATGCAACTCAGCATTCTTTGTCCTCGAAACACGACGAGTTGAGTTTTGACCAAAAAGTTCTATTTTGGTTTCATCTGACCATATGACATTCTCCCAATCCTCTTCTGGATCATCCAAATGCACTCTAGCACGGGCCTGGACATGTACTGGCTTAAGCAGGGCACTGCAGGATTTATGTCCCTGGCGGCGTAGTGTGTTACTGATGGTAGGCTTTGTTACTTTGGTCCCAGCTCTCTGCAGGTCATTCACTAGGTCCCCCGTGTGGTTCTGGGATTTTTGCTCACCGGTCTTGTGATCATTTTGACCCCACGGGGTGAGATCTTGCGTGGAGCCCCAGATCGAGGGAGATTATCAGTGGTCTTGTATGCCTTCCATTTCCTAATAATTGCTCCCACAGTTGATTTCTTCAAACCAAGCTGCTTACCTATTGCAGATTCAGTCTTCCCAGCCTGGTGCAGGTCTACAATTTTGTTTCTGGTGTCCTTTGACAGCTCTTTGGTCTTGGCCATAGTGGAGTTTGGAGTGTGACTGTTTGAGGTTGTGGACAGGTGTCTTTTATACTGATAACAAGTTCAAACAGGTGCCATTAATACAGTTAACGAGTGGAGGACATAGGAGCCTCTTAAAGAAGAAGTTACAGGTCTGTGAGAGCCAGAAATCTTGCTTGTTTGTAGGTGACCAAATACTTATTTTCCACCATAATTTGCAAATAAATTCCTTAAAAATCCTACAATGTGACAATGACAATTTGTCTCTCATATTTGACGTGTACCTATGATGAAAATTACAGGCCTCTCTCATCTTTTTAAGTGGGAGAACTTGCACAATTGGTGGCTGACTAAATACTTTTTTTCCCCACTGTAATATACAGTGTGTGCAAATTTAGCAAGTTATGGAGGTAAGGCAATAAAATAGGCTATAGTGCCCACAGAGCCTTCAGAACAATGATGGACAAAGAGGACAGCTCAGGGATGTCCCCAGTCCTGTAGATATATGTACAGACAAAAAATTTGAGAAGCTTTGAGTTAAAAAATAATAATATTTAAATCGAAGGGGAAGGGAGGGATGTCAAAGGAAGGGCCATTAAATATTCTGTTTATTATTGAAGATGTTTGAGAAGTTGAACAGAAATAATTGCTTGGCTAGTCTCACAGACTAACACAAATACTTACCCCTATCGCTGTGTTAAAATAAGTACAAAAAATAGTGGACATTGACAGTGGGGTCCGTGCTACCGGGATCCTTGGGACGTCCTTGCACCATTTTGAAGTTGACATTTAAAATGGTTAAGGGTTAGGATTAAGTTTGGGTAGGGGTTAAGGTTTAGGGTAGGGACGTCCCAAGTGGACAGTTCCAAACACACAAAACCCATAACACTCCCCCTTTAGTAGAGTGAGAAATATGCATATTCATGTAGAAAATAGTAGTTGCCTACTTGCCTCCTATCCCTATGTGAGTACAGTCGAGACTAATTTCATCATAGTAAGACAAACTTGCTTTCGGTAAGGCCTTGTCTTCACAACATATTTTTATTAACCGGGGAGCTCTCCTACTATGGAGTGGGTTTATTTTCCCTTTGCCTGGCCCTTCCAGTTGCAGATGACATTTTATTTTTTGATGTTACCATTCAGCTCAGTAAATGTATCCCTCGCTGAAGGTCACATGGGCACAGAGAGGCCATTTATTAGCTCTCTACACACATTGAAAAGGCGCACACACACACATGGGAGTATGTGCGCCACACACACACACCACCTCCTCTTAGCCGCATGCCTGTTTCTCCATGTAGTGAGATTGACCGTGATTGTGGAGATGGACTGACGACCTGTCAATCTGACACGGCTACACACACACACACCTAAGTCTAGACTGCCACGGCACTCCACACTCTCCCAGGGCAGATGTCACTAATGCAGGAGGCTGCCATGGAGACTACAGGGAGACTGCCATAGATTGTGTTCAGAGCAGGGAGGCTGCTCTGTGAGATATCTGTAGTCATTCACATTCCTACCTCTCATTCCCCAGGGAAGGAACTGTATGTATTTTGTTGTTCAGGTGTTGTGAGCTATACTGGACAATACTGTACTCCTGATGTAATCAAGCACTGAGTCTGTCCCATTACTCTCTAGCAACTGTAGTTCACAAGCAATTAACCAGTCATATTTCTGCCTGTCTTTACAGATGACTCACTGGCTTGTCAGCAACAGTGTTCTGAAAGGACACACACCAGGCAGAGTGTCTGTTTCAGTCATTGCACTGTCAATTTGTTGAGCAGCATTTGGGGAGTTTAACACAAATTCATACACTTATCATCAAAACAAGCTTTGATGCAAGCTATTCATGGTTCAATTAGTATTATCCCTGTGTGTGTGTGTGTGTGTGTGTGTGTGTGTGTGTGTGTGTGTGTGTGTGTGTGTGTGTGTGTGTGTGTGTGTGTGTGTGTGTGTGTGTGTATATACAGTGGGGAGAACAAGTATTTGATACACTGTCGATTTGGCAGGTTTTCCTACTTACAAAGCATGTAGAGGTCTGTAATTTTTATCATAGGTACACTTCAACTGTGAGAGACGGAATCTAAAACAAAAATCCAGAAAATCACATTGTATGATTTTTAAGTAATTAATTTGCATTTTATTGCATGACATAAGTATTTGATCACCTACCAACCAGTAAGAATTCCGGCTCTCACAGACCTGATAGTTTTCTTTAAGAAGCCCTCCTGTTCTCCACTCATGACCTGTATTAACTGCACCTGTTTGAACTCGTTACCTGTATAAAAGACACCTGTCCACACACTCAATCAAACAGACTCCAACCTCTCCACAATGGCCAAGACCAGAGAGCTGTGTAAGGACATCAGGGATAACATTGTAGACCTGCACAAGGCTGGGATGGGCTACAGGACAACTGTCAATCACCCTTGGTCTGGGGCTCCATGCAAGATCTCACCTCGTGGGGCATCAATGATCATGAGGAAGGTGAGGGATCAGCCCAGAACTACACGGCAGGACCTGGTCAATGACCTGAAGAGAGCTGGGACTACAGTCTCAAAGAAAACCATTAGTAACACACTACACCGTCATGGATTAAAATCCTGCAGCGCACGCAAGGTCCCCCTGTTCAAGCCAGCACATGTCCAGGCCCGTCTGAAGTTTGCCAATGACCATCTGGATGATCCAGAGGAGGAATGGGAGAAGGTCATGTGGTCTGATGAGACAAAAATAGAGCTTTTTGGTCTAAACTCCACTCGCCGTGTTTGGAGGAAGAAGAAGGATGAGTACAACCACAAGAACACCATCCCAACCGTGAAGCATGGAGGTGGAAACATAATTCTTTGGGGATGATTTTCTGCAAAGGGGACAGGACAACTGCACCGTATTGAGGGGAGGATGGATGGGGCCATGTATCGCGAGATCTTGGCCAACAACCTCCTTCCCTCAGTAAGAGCATTGAAGATGGGTCGTGGCTGGGTCTTCCAGCATGACAACGACCCGAAACACACAGCCAGGGCAACTAAGGAGTGGCTCCGTAAGAAGCATCTCAAGGTCCTGGAGTGGCCTAGGCAGTCTCCAGACCTGAACCAAATAGAAAATCTTTGGAAGGAGCTGAAAGTCCGTATTGCCCAGCGACAGCCCCGAAACCTGAAGGATCTGGAGAAGGTCTGTATGGAGGAGTGGGCCAAAATCCCTGCTGCAGTGTGTGCAAACCTGGTCAAGACCTACAGGAAACGTATGATCTCTGTAATTGCAAACAAAGGTCTCTGTACCAAATATTAAGTTCTGCTTTTCTGATGTATCAAATACTTATGTCATGCAATAAAATGCAAATTAATTACTTAAAAATCATACAATGTGATTTTCTGGATTTTTGTTTTAGATTCCGTCTCTCACAGTTGAAGTGTACCTATGATAAAAATTACAGACCTCTACATGCTTTGTAAGTAGGAAAACCTGCCAAATTGACAGTGTATCAAATACTTGTTCTCCCCACTGTGTGTATATATATATATATTCTGAATTCATCATCCACTCTGGCTGCTGGGTTAGAGAGGTCTGGCTGTGTGTGATGCGTGATTTGAAGGAGTCAGGCGCAGGAGGGTAAATCACAGTTTACAGAGTTTATTCCGTAATCCAGCGTAACCAGTCCAGTGCGCAAAACGGCGCACTGGAACAAAATGCACAAGGGGAAAAATACCCCGGCAATACAAAATACTGAGCTCAACCGAGCTACTAATCCTCACAATGAACAATCACCCACAAGGACCAGGGGGGCAGAGGGAACACTTAAACACGTACTAATGAGGGAAATATTAACCAGGTGTGTGTAATTGACAAGACAAATGGAATGATGAGATATGGAGCGGCAGTGGCTAGAAGGCCGGTGACGACGAACGACGAAGCCTGCCCGAACAAGGAGGGGAGGCAGCTTCGGAGGAAGTCGTGACACTGTGGCTGTTGTCTTTGAACCTTTTCCCTCCGTCATGGCTTCCCTGCTCTTTCAGCCAGAATTCCCCTTAATCTTAATATAGTCTGTCTCCATAATGATGGTCACAATATACACAATAAGTAAACAAGATTGCCAGCTATATCAAAAGAGCAGTTTCATTGTTCTTGTCTTCCCACTAATAACAATACTTAATTTATCTTAGCATGGGAGCTTTTAAGGCATCATTTGAGATGAAAGAATGAATGTAAATGTATTTAGTATTCCCTCATATCTAGTCTTTGTTATTGATAAATCCTCTTCACTCTACCTCTCTAGTGTCTGCGACCTGGGGACGCATGGTACATACTAAGCATAAACTCCCATTGTAGTCTTTCTCAGAAAAGGGTTTGTGTTAGATCGAACAGAGCATAACAAATACCACAATGGATTCCTCTTTTCTTCTCTAACGTTTCATTAGCTTTCTGTAAGGACAGGGTTCTCCGTTCAGCTCTCTGAAAGACCTACTCGTACTCCTCACGTTCAGGGGTGAACGACCTTGCTGCTACTGCTAGACAAAGCCTATACGATACTTTACAAAAGCACAGAAACTTGTTAAACAAAGGCAAAGAAAACAGGAGCCTATTTAATTGAACATGGTAACTGGGTTTCCGAGATAAGACAAAACAAAAATGTTTGGCATCCATGCTGCACTCAAGTACTTGGAATCATGTATTCAACGAAACAATGTTGAGTGTGAAACAAAAACTCAAATGCATGTTGATAAGTATATTTTCTCACTGCGAGGGAAAAGGTTCGTTTTTTTTATTTATAAACCCATATTCCAATCCAATTTAATACAACTGTATTCATCCCCTCTGGGGCAATAGGATTGATTGAATCTCTGTAATTTAAAGATGATCTAGCTACCAAATATACAGTATATCAGAACTCTGTGTTTGAACTGAACCAGAAAGATATAATCTGTAAAGGAGACTATGAGAGCGAGCAACGCTAATCAGAAGACAACATTATCTCCTCACAGTTCTACGCTTATCAGCGGCGACAACACATGCTCTATTCATTATGTTGCTTCACAGACTCCCAACACAGACTAAATCATCCACACAGTTGGACTTTTTTCTGTCTTAACACAACTGGTGTTGTAGGGAGTACATTGTTCCCAGGGTTTCCCTTGAGGCCTTCACACTGCAGTGACAAGCGTAGATAGTTAATTGTCTGTGTGCGTGTTTCGGTTGCTGAAGCCACGTGGTTGTTTGTTTCAGAGATGAGGCTTAGAGAAACAGCCTTAAGTCTCCTTTAATGGCTCTGTGTTGATGTTTTCGGGGCAGGTGGTTTATTAAAGATAGCCTGGTTCATCAGTGTGCAAATGTGTGCAGTCGATGCAGGAGCTCGGGAGTCGGAAGTAACGCGCTCCATGTGCAATTAAATGTCAATCAATAGCTAGCGCTCTCCATCACTCTGGATTAGTTGTTATGAAAAGGCAGAGTAATAGATAGAGATGTAGGGTCTGATTGAAAGTTGTGCCGCAGGCGGAAAGTGTGTGTGTGTGTGTGTGTGTGTTGGACCACAAAGGCAAAACAGCAACATATCCTTGTTTTACTTACTCCTCCTCCCCGGGCACTTTAGCTTCTTTCTAGATGTTTGTTTTGCCTTCAATGTAGAAATGTTTTTTCCCCCGTATTTTTGTAATAAAGGTTTATGAAACACTGGGGGATACGTTTAACTCCCATTGAGTCACAGACAAGGGTTACACTGTAGGCTAACGACATACTTAACAAAATAATAAGTTATGCTAGATATCAGGCTCCATAAAAACATGGAATTATCATTGAATTCTGCCACTGCTGTGCCTGCATTGCATATTATGCCACTACTGTGTTTGAAATTCGATCATGTATTTCACCGTCATACATTAGTAACTACACATTCTGAATTAGATATTGTGTTCCTCTGTAGCTCAGCTGGTAGAGCACGGCGCTTGTAACGCCAAGGTAGTGGGTTCGATCCCCGGGACCACCCATAAACAAAAATGTATGCACGCATGACTGTAAGTCGCTTTGGATAAAAGTGTCTGCTAAATGGCATATTATATATTGCCATTTGCATAATTAGCACAGTATGGCACATAGTCCTTTAGGTGTGGGTGGACTCGTTAAAATAGACAATTGCTTCACACTTCTATTTCCTTGATATAGAAGTAAGGAAACGACCACCATTCTAGACTGCTCAGTCTGTGGATTAGGAGTGGGGGCAGAGATGATTGACAGGCTAAGAGTCTGAAAAGGAGCATGCGCAGTGTGATTCAGTTTGACTCAGCAGCTCCATTTCACACTCCAGGGTGGAAACTTGCTGATCCCTCCTCTTCACTTTCCATTTTTTATCTCCCAAATGCAAAATGCATCAAGGCATCCTCACTGGCAGTGGCACGGCACATTGTATAAATCAACATGAGTGTGTGTGTATTTTGGGTTTGTGTGTCTGGGACACAGCCTCTGAGGTGGCATGGTGTGTGTGTGTGTGTGTGTGTGTGTGTGTGTGTGTGTGTGTGTTGACTGAGAGAAACCTCTCATTGGTTTTACTGGCCCGCTGCACACATGGTGTAAACACAGAGCATCACTCCCTGCCCACTGTTCACACACACACACACACACACACACACACACACACACACACACACACACACACACACACACACACACACACACACACACACACACACACACACACACACACACACTCACACACACACACACACACACACACACACACACACACACTCACACACACACACTCACACACACACACACACACACTCACACACACACACACACACACACACACACACACTCACACACACACACACACACTCACACACACACACACACACTCACACACACACTCACACACACACACACACACTCACACACACACACACACACACTCACACACACACACACACACACACACACACACACACACACACACACACACACACACACACACACACACACACACACACACACACACACACACACACACACACACTCACACACACTCACACACACACACACACACCAGCTAGGTCACTCAAGATCCAAGGCAAAATCGACGTCCATCCAGGTCGGGAGATTACTTATAAACCGACCACTAGGGGCAACGTTTTTAACATCAATTGGGCTTGAGGTTTGCTAGGGCACTGTGGACGGGATGGTGGATGGGCGTAAACCGTGCGCTCCGGCTCCGATGGTCACGTGTTCAAACCCAGTGCTAGGCACTCCTTTTAAAAAATGTTTTTTTTTATTTGAACCCTATCCCAAACCTTAACCTTAACCATTTGGAATGAATGCCTGAACTTAACCGTCAAGATGTTTTTGCTTTAACCCTATCCCAAAACTGAACCCTTACCTTAACCATTCAGAATTAATGCCTAAACTTAACCTTAGAAGTTTCTGAAGTGAGACTGTGAGAGCTTGTCACACACACACACCACCCTCGCCTGCTGCAAGACTCATCTCCAGTCACCAGGGCAACCAAAGAGAATGCAGCGGTTCAAAACGGAGCCATATAACTAGCAGGGTTCGCAAACAATGGCAGGACTTCACAGAGGGGTGCTTCATAAAGTCTTTAACTGTACCCTTATTTTCAAAAAGTCAACATTGATTTACCACAGACACACTACACATCTCTCACTTCTCCTGTATTCTGATGCTTCTTCCTGACACCATCCGTCATCCAAATACACCTGTTAACTTCCAAATTATTTTATTCATGCCCTCTTTTCATGTGGTATCTGACTCTAATCGGCCCTCAGATGTGGAACCCACCCCGGCCTGCTGCGGGGACAAAATGGAGGCAGATTAAACAGCCTGCTCAAAGAGCCCATCCATTCGGCCCCAAATCACAACCTGGCCACCGCATCGAACGGCAGGCAAGGGACTGCGATTCCTCCCTGTTTGTCTACTCGACTGCTTTGCTTGGGGCTGGAGTGTGGCTAGCCTTTTAAATGGCTTTCACTTGGGTCACCTTTGATGTGAATGTCAGCTCTCTTTGTCCAGACGAGGCCTTGCTGTCAAAGAGAATTTTGGCTGACCCAGACGTCATCACTCCCTGATTAGGAAGTGAGCATGAAGGAGTCTGCGGAGTCCATTTTAAAATCAGACTGCATCGGCTAAAGTACCCAAGTCACGAGGGGCACTCACGCCTGCAATGTTCCCACAAAATTGCATGTGTGTATGTATATTTAAACAGCAGTTGTGTGTCTATATTGAACATGCATCAACTCATGATCCATCAGCAATTTTAGAGGACACACAAACAAACCTCTTGGCTTTCTATTATTATTTTATTATTATTATTGTTCCGGAAATGGCGAGAACAGGCTGCAGCGAGAACAGCGAGAACAGGCTGCAGAGGCCCATCTGCACAACCCATCTCTTTCTCCCTCTCTCTCTCTCTCTCCTGTATTTTATCCCTCTCCACTCTCTCTTTCTCTCTTTTTATCTGGCACATTCAAAGTCACTCATTTTTCATGTCTGCATGTTCCTTTTTCATCACACAATATTACTGTCAATAGTGGATCAGCAGGCGAGACATTGTTTTGTAGCGTTCAGGCTTGTGTATCTGCCACTGGCAGATCTGTGTAGTCTTGCATGTCAAATCAAAATGCACTCAAACTAAACTCGCCATATGCCTACTGAAATGTTTGCTTGAAGTTTATGCAAGAGTGACCTAGTGATTCCAATTGAACAGCTACTTTTCTGAATGTGCTCTATTGTCAAACCTCTCTTTTGGAAGGCGAGCAAGCTTAAAATACTGCAGACACATCAAACACACATTTTATGGATTTTGGGTAGTCATCATATTTGTGGTTGAGACACAATGGTATGTATCCTCAAATACTGTTACAAAACCATCAGCAATGCAAGCTGCATTTGCAAAGGGGTAGCACGGTAGAACATGGTTGCATATCATCGAGAAGCTTAAATGGCTCTCAGTGCTTAGTAAGAGAGTGAGAGAGCGGAGCCGGAAAGAGGGAGAGATTTGAGAGCGGGAGGGAGGGATAGATAGAGGTGTGGGAAGGGAGTTGTTTAAAGCTGCCAGGGAGTGGTAGTCGGATAAGGAAAATTTGATGAGAAGTACCTGCTCTGTTATCAATTGCGGTGCTGCCTGTGTAGCGGGTTGAAAGTCCTTGAGTTAGAAATAAAAGTAAAGAAGATTCTAAAACTAAAAGCAGGGGAAAATGACTGCCCCCTCTCATTGAAGCCGTGGAAGTTCAAGGCTGACCGTGTTACTGCGGCATTGTTAGCAGAAAACAGCATCGGCCATTATAGTGAATGGAAAAATTACAATCTTCGTGGTCAAGTTCGTGTAAATAAATAATATTTAGAAGACCAATCATGGTACCAATAATTGCTTCTAATACACCAGATGTTTGTCCTTGAACCAATTTATTTTAAAATCGCACACAGAAGAAGTTATGAGGATAAGTTAGTTGCTAATGTTAGCCTGCAGTACCCCGGTCGGCTTTCAACTTGAGGTATCACTGAGCTAACCTGGAACGTCACTTCCTGGAGTAGCTCAAACTGCGCATGTTATGTCTCCATGAGACACCATCCTAACCGACTTCATTTGGCTTCAATGCGCTATTTAGTCTTTACATAGGAATGAATGAATGGTGTCATGTGATCGATGGCTTTGTCCATTCATATATACAGTCATTGACTAAAAGTAAAGGAGATTCAGGGGATACCTTTTTTATTTTGCTGGACTGAGTCTATCCATTCCAATGCAGTCAGGCATTAATTATGCAGTAGATGCAATTAGTCAGGACACAAGAGGGCGCTCTAACAATGGCGTTGGATTAGGGATCAAGGGGGTTATGAGCAGACTTCATTATTAAAATAAAGTTGAATCATTCTCATGTGCTTCCTTTTTACACTGGATTTCAGGTAAATATTCCTTTATTTGTCCAAACCAAGAGTGTTGATAAGTTATAAAGTGTTCTTTGAAATGCTAGATATCAAGAGGGGCTGTTAGCTAGCTTCAAATGGTGCCGCCCCGCTCGTGCACCTGGGTATGCGTGTTAATATCCAAGTAACTATTTTGTAATGTATATTAGTGAATATATTGGACGGTATACAGTATTTGTACAAACGGGAGAATAATGTCATCTCAAGGTTATTGGGCTGTTTATTACAGTAATACTCTCATGGTTCTATTATCAGCCTTTTGAACTGTTGTCTCTTGCTGATGTGGTCAACATAAAATGGTGGCGCTTGCTATACAACACTGGGACACAATGTGAATGTTAGTGTGTTCATTTTAAATTTTTTAGTCATTTAGCAGACGCTCTTATCCAGAGCGACTTACAGTTAGTGAGTGCCTAAATGTTTTCATACTGGCCCCCCGTGGGAAACGAACCCACAACCCTGGCGTTGCAAGTGCCATGCTCTACCAACTGAGCTACACGTTCATAGAGGAGATTGAAATACTGAAGTGTTATTGTGTAATGTCAATTATATTTTTGTTATTTAGTAAGATTCAATCAGAGATTCATTTCCTATTTATGTAAACTTATTTGATACATGAATATTCATGTATTCAACTTTTGATTATTCAAACAAAGTCACTTGATAAAGTTGAATAATTCTCAATTGCTTCCTTTTCCCACTTAATTTCAGATGAACGTCCTACTGCTCTCAGATCTCCATTCTGAGGGTAGTAACACCTGCAAGTCGTAATTTCAGAGGTGATTCCCACTTTACTACCGCTGTGTCTGTGTTGCCGGCAGAATACATTACTGCTCAGACGCTGGGATGGCACAGCTATTCCCACAATCTCTAGAGAGACATTTTACTCCCTAGTCTCGGTCTGTATCATCATGTTCTCTCTGGGGGTTAGTGTGTGCGAGAATGTATATGCGTGTGTGTGTGTGTGTGTGTGTGTGTGTGTGTGTGTGTGTGTGTGTGTGTGTGTGAGGGCACAGATGCAACAGAAGCACCCATAACACTGGATGTTATGCCATCCACAGATATACTGGTTGTATTCATGGATGTATTGTGTCTCCAGGTGGCTCAGTCAGAAGGGATTCTGACAGCCTGTTCACCCTGCTATTAACTGACTGAAGAGAGGCAGGACCTCCAATATGGCCGCCTACTAATGACAAATCACGACCTCTGATTGTCACGCCCTGGCTCTGGGGACACTTGTATGTTGAGCCAGGGTGTGAGTTTCATTTGTATTCTATGTGTTCCATTTCTATGTTGGCCAGTGTGGTTCTCAATCAGAGGCAACGAGTGTCAGCTGTGGCTGGTTGTCTCTGATTGGGAACCACATTTAAACAGGCTGTTTGCCCACAGTGGTTGTGGGATCTTGTTCAAGTTGGTTTGTGTTTGACCGTTGACTGTCACGTTATCGTTTTTTTGTTGTTTTGGTCGTGTTCACTAATAAAGAGTATGTTCGTCTGCAACGCTGCGCCTTGGTCCTCATCTGTTCCTGACGATCGTGACAGAAGATCCCACCAAGACTGGACCAAGCAGCGTGTCCAGGAGCCATCGCCGGGAGGGTCTCTAGTGGGTCGCCTTTGCTACCTCGACTGGGCCAAGCCTAGTGAAGAGCAGAGAGGTTGGACTTTGGAGCAGTGGGGTGAGAGTCTGGCGAAAAGTATAGAGACCTGGTCCACGGGTAGGAGGCAACCCCAAAAAAAAATTAGTGGGGGGCACACGGCATGGGTGACTGGGCAGCAGGAGGCTGCCACAGGGCGATTTGGGAGGTTAGCAGAGGAGGCCGCCAGGTTACGGGGGCCACTGGTCAAAGAAGGGAAGGAAGGTGTAGAGGCACGGCGAGAGGTACTGGGGTGTGTTACCTGTCCGGTCCGGCCCGTTCCAGATCCCGGTATAGGGCCAGTGGTGTGTGTCCCCAGTACGGTCCGGTCTGTTCCTGCTCCCCGCACCAAGCCTACGGTGCGCCTCGCCAGCCCAGCCCGGCCTGTTCCTGCCACTCGCACCAAGCCTACGGTGCGCGTCGCCAGCCCAGCCCGGCCTGTTCCTGCCACTCGCACCAAGCCAGGGGTGCGAGTCGTCAGCCCAGTCCAGCCCGTTCCTGCTCCACGCACCAAGCCAGGTGTGCGTATCGTCAGCCCGGTCCGGCCCGTTGCTGCTCCACACACTAAGCCAGGGGTGCGCATCGTCAGCCCGGTCCGGTCCGTTCCTGCTCCACGACTATGCCGGGGTGCGATCGTCAGCCCGGTCCCGGTCCGTTCCTGCTCCACGCATCAAGCCAGGGGTGCGCATCGTCAGCCCGGTCCGGCCCGCTCCTGCTTCCCGCACCAAGCCAATGGTGCGCGTCGCCAGAACGGTTCGGCCCGCTCCTGCTCCTCACACCAAGCCAGTGGTGTGCGTCGTCAGTCCAGCACGGCCCGTGCCTGTTCTCCACACCAAGCCAGTGGTGGGCGTCGTCAGTCCGGCACGGCCCGTGCCTGTTCCACTGGTGCCTGGTCCGGTACCGGTCAGATTCGTTACGCCGGAGCTAGAGTAATCCGCTCCATCAGTGTGCAGTCCAGCTCCGGCCAGCGGGGCCAGACCGGACCAGGGGTACTTTGGGGGGTTGGAGAGGGAGTGGGGATCAGGCCCGGAGCCAGATCCGCCGCCAAGGCGGAGTGCCCACCCGGTCCCTCCCCTGTGGTATTTAGTTGGCGCGGTCGGAGTCCGCCTTTAGGGGGGGGTACTGTCACGCCCTGGCTCTGGGGACACTTGTATGTTGAGCCAGGGTGTGAGTTTCATTTGTATTCTATGTGTTCCATTTCTATGTTGGCCAGTGTGGTTCTCAATCAGAGGCAACGAGTGTCAGCTGTGGCTGGTTGTCTCTGATTGGGAACCACATTTAAACAGGCTGTTTGCCCACAGTGGTTGTGGGATCTTGTTCAAGTTGGTTTGTGTTTGACCGTTGACCGTTGACTGTCACGTTATCGTTTTTGTTGTTGTTTTGGTCGTGTTCACTAATAAAGAGTATGTTCGTCTGCAACGCTGCGCCTTGGTCCTCATCTGTTCCCGACGATCGTGACACTGATGGTGTGCCATGTTTGACTTCATAGCCTTGACTAAAGGATCCAAGGGTGGGCCTGTCATCAGTGGAGGCGTACTATATCGTACTACATCAAGACATTCCCCCAAGCAACATCTGTTGCCCCATTGCACATGGCTGCTGACTGAATCAGTGTAAATGTTGTGTTACACTTCATGCTTATATTGCACATGCAACATAATAGGGATTTCCTCCATCAGATTGATAACTGACAGAGAGAAGTGCCAAAGCCACTGGTGCATTGTGCTGTGCGACTGGCTCCACTGGCACTGGTGAGCATATAATGAAGGAAGAAAAACACTTGAGTTCACCACACCGCACCGCGGTGGAGAGAGATGCAGTAGCTAATGGGGATCCCTAATAAATACAAATACAAATGATTATTGCCAACCAACTGTTCCCTATTAGAGATTAATCATTCATCTCAAAGGTGTTTGATGGGGTTGAGGTCAGGGCTCTGTGCAGGCCAGACAAGTTATTCCACACCGATCTCGACAAACCATTTCTGTATGGACCTCGGTTTGTGCACGGGGGCATTGTCATGCTGAAACAGGAAAGGGCCTTCCCCAAACTGTTGCCACATAGTTAGAAGCACTGAATCGTCTAGAATGTCATTGTATGCTGTAGCGTTAAGATTTCCCTTCACTGGAACTAAGAGGGTTAGCCCGAGCCATGAAAACAGCGCCAGACCGTTATTCCTCCTCCACCAAACTTTACAGTTGGCACTATGCATTTGGGCAGGTAGCGTTCTCCTGGCATCCGCTTCGCGGCTGAGCCGTTGTTGCTCCTAAACGTTTCCACTTCACAATATCAGCCGGGGCAGCTCTAGCAGGGCAGAAATTTGACGAACTGACTTGTTTGAAAGGTGGCATCCTATGACAGTGCCACATTGAAAGTCACTGAGCTCTTCAGTAAGGCCATTCTACTACCAATGTTTGTCTATGGAGATTGCAAGGTTGTATGCTCAATTTTGTACACCTGTCAGCAATGAGTGTGGCTGAAATAGCTGAATACACTAATTTGAAGGGTGTCCACATACTTTTGTGTATATAAAGTGTATCTTGGGTAGCTACGTACAGTGGGGAGAACAAGTATTTGATACACTGCCGATTTTGCAGGTTTTCCTACTTACAAAGCATGTGGAGGTCTGTAATTTTTATCATAGGTACACTTCAACTGTGAGAGACTGAATCTAAAACAAAAATCCAGAAAATCACATTGTATGATTTTTAAGTAATTCATTTGCATTTTATTGCATGACATAAGTATTTGATACATCAGAAAAGCAGAACTTAATATTTGGTACAGAAACCTTTGTTTGCAATTACAGAGATCATACGTTTCCTGTAGGTCTTGACCAGGTTTCCACACACTGCAGCAGGGATTTTGGCCCACTCCTCCATACAGACCTTCTCCAGATCCTTCAGGTTTCGGGGCTGTCGCTGGGCAATACGAACTTTCAGCTCCCTCCAAAGATTTTCTATTGGGTTCAGGTCTGGAGACTGGCTAGGCCACTCCAGGACCTTGAGATTCTTTTTACGGAGCCACTCCTTAGTTGCCCTGGCTGTGTGTTTCGGCTGGAAGACCCAGCCACGACCCATCTTCAATGCTCTTACTGAGGGAAGGAGGTTGTTGGCCAAGATCTCGCGATACATGGCCCCATCCATCCTCCCCTCAATAAGGTGCAGTCGTCCTGTCCCCTTTGCAGAAAAGCATCCCCAAAGAGTGATGTTTCCACCTCCATGCTTCACGGTTGGGATGGTGTTCTTGGGGTTGTACTCATCCTTCTTCTTCCTCCAAACACGGCGAGTGGAGTTTAGACCAAAAAGCTCAATTTTTGTCTCATCAGACCACATGACCTTCTCCCATTCCTCCTCTGGATCATCCAGATGGTAATTGGCAAACTTCAGACGGGCCTGGACATGCGCTGGCTTGAGCAGGGGGACCTTGCGTGCGCTGCAGGATTTTAATCCATGACGGCGTAGTGTGTTACTAATGGTTTTCTTTGAGACTGTGGTCCCAGCTCTCTTCAGGTCATTGACCAGGTCCTGCCGTGTAGTTCTTGGCTGATCCCTCACCTTCCTCATGATCATTGATACCCCACGAGGTGAGATCTTGCATGGAGCCCCAGACCGAGGGTGATTGACCGTCATCTTGAACTTCTTCCATTTTCTAATAATTGCGCCAACAGTTGTTGCCTTCTCACCAAGCTGCTTGCCTATTGTCCTGTAGCCCATCCCAGCCTTGTGCAGGTCTACAATTTTATCCCTGTTGTCCTTACACAGTTCTCTGGTCTTGGCCATTGTGGAGAGGTTGGAGTCTGTTTGAGTGTGTGGACAGGTGTCTTTTATACAGGTAACGAGTTCAAACAGGTGCAGTTAATACAGGTAATGAGTGGAGAACAGGAGGGCTTCTTAAAGAAAAACTAACAGGTCTGTGAGAGCCGGAATTCTTACTGGTTGGTAGGTGATCAAATACTTATGTCATGCAAAAAAATGCAAATTAATTACTTAAAAATCATACAATGTGATTTTCTGGATTTTTGTTTTAGATTCCATCTCTCACAGTTGAAGTGTACCTATGATAAAAAATTACAGACCTCTACATTGTAAGTAGGAAAACCTGCAAAATCGGCAGTGTATCAAATACTTGTTCTCCCCACTGTATGTATATACAATGCACATACACCGAATCAGATTCCAGGCTATCTTTTCTGTTTGAAGAGCAAAGTCAGAAAGAGATGAGCGTCTCATCCCTACGGAGACAGGGATGGAGGGATAGAAAGACTGATGGAATGTTGACAGTCTTTCATATGCACCTTTTTTTTATGCTATAACAACCAAATGCAAAGCTTATAAAATAGTTATCACAGCCGAGTTATGTTTTTGAATTTCAAACGACGATGGTTTCTTTTGCAGCAATAACATAGTGGTTAATTAAATTATTATATTTTTTCACTTTGGGGAGACTAGTTATAGTCGCTGTAAGATACACATGACACATTTGGTATGTCAAGAATGGTATTTGTCACAGACAAACATGTAACAAGGCTGAGGATCTATACTGGAAATACAAAGAGGTCTTTAATTCTTCATAGATCAGATATGCTTCCAAACAGAGGCTGCGTTCCAAATGGCACTCTATTCAGAGCCCTGGACAAAGGTAGTTCACTATATAGGCAATAGGGTGCCATTTGGAACGCAGCCAGAGTCAGGTAGGAATGTGTATTCCTTATCTAACAGTGTGCATGATTGAATTAATTGCCAAGGGATGGTTGTATGTTTAATGATTGGGTCTCTCTCGCCAGTGTGGTGTTGGGAATAGAGGCATATCAGACTACCACTCAGCATGATATCACAGCCAGAAAATCAGGGAAAATCAGGCTCCCTCATTTGATTGGTTCTGAATGAATTTTATAGGCATTCATGTTTTCAAATAATCTCTGAAGACTTGCAAAATGAATGCCACTGCAGATACTACAGTATGCATTCTGGCCTTACATACTATAAAGTATTTATTGGACACAGACTAATTATGTTTTCAAATCCTTTTCTGCAGGCTTGGGGAAATCTTGCCACCATACAACATGCATTCTGGCCCAGTAGGCTTACATACTATACAGTATTTATGTGACACAAACTAACTATGATTTTTAAAAACTAGAGTAGGAACTTCCATATTCAGTCACGTTATCTTGGTCACGATGACATGATTTATTATTCCTCTTTGCCTTTTTACGATTTGTCAAAAGTGACTTGGGAATGAAAAATGTAATATTCTCCAAATTGTAATATTTAATTCCTTTTTGGTTGAACAGTTTCTGTATGCACACGTCAGATGGAAAGGTTAATGGCTGTTGAGATGGTGAAAGTGGGAGAGAGAGAGAGAGAGAGAGAGAGAGAGAGAGAGAGAGAGAGAGAGAGAGAGAGAGAGAGAGATGTTGCCAAATATGAACAAAGCGCAATTCTGACAGCCTTTGTCATGTTATTGTATTCCCTCTGTCTTTGAGTCTGTAGTACGTTCTACTCTACTCCACTGGCTTTTAGGATATTTGTTGAGTGCGGCAGTTAAATTACAATTCAGCTTTTAGATTTCTTACATGTATTATTTGAATAAAACTCCTTTATCCACTGTGCCAGTTTTACTTTGTGAAGAAGCCGACTTTTAGTCACTTTACTGCTAATTCAAATCACCTTAAGGCCATAGCAAATCTTTACCCTCTCAACAAAGCTTCTATTTCTTTGTCTTGATTGTATAAATCGACCTATATTAATTTCCCCCTTACTCCGCCTTGAGTATCAAATACTGGGGTAATATTTGCCATGCATGTATTTGTTAGCTCAAAGCAAGCAATCCAATGGGTTGTAAGAAACAGGAGTTCTCTATTCTCCATACAGCTCCCTTCGGGAGAGACTGATGCTTCCAGTGTTTCATTTTCTCTTATGCCAGGCTCCTAATGGAACCTTTGTTTGCTGCATCGCCTCACTCCTTAAGGCATTTTACATCTGAGCATTGGCACTGGCAGCCCACTGTTCCTCTGATTAATCATCCCCACCATTTTGGCTCTAACTCTGCCTTTTAAAGTTTTACCGCTGCTCCTCTCACATCCCCTCTCTCTACCACTTTTTCAGACATTGCTGTCTTGTGAAACACACGATCAGAGCCTGAGTCACACTTGCATGCAAGAGGCAACAGAGACAGAGAGAGAGAGCTTGGTGCTGTCTGTATCTGACTGTAAGGGGGTCAGGGAGCGTGGGATGGGGTGCATTATTTGTAATCCTAAAACAGCGCTGAGGCCAGAGACAAACAGCGTCCTATACAGCTCTATCATAGTGGGGGCTGATATAGTGATGTACTGGTACTGTAAAGGAGGGTGTTCGTCATACAGTGAATGTAATATCAGCAGATAGCCTTCACCTCCCATCATCATCCTATATAGATTGTGTAGCTACATCCACTGAAGGTCCCTGGGCATTTTGTGGTTGCACCTCTTTATTTAAGGTATGTGTGCCAAATACTGTATATTCTCTGGTTAGAAATATAGTAAGGAATCTCTCAACACTTGTACAAAGGCTATTTGTCCTTTGTGCCGTTTTTCCCTCTACTCACAGATGATTGTACATGGAGGCTTTGAGACACTGGGACGAGAGGTTTGTGATTATAGAATTAGATGGGTCATCATTATGATGAGGCTGTTTACGGACAGCATTCCACACATGCTGCAGTCAGCGTCACCTATCTGTTCTCTCCCTAATGGTTCACTCATTACACGTTACATATGATGCTGTCATAACACAGCCATTACAAACTCCATAACATAAATTGTGACCCCTAGTGTGCGTCACACACTGATGTAATTTTGAATATTGAATATCTCCTGTGTGTTTATGCTAGAGACTTACTGTTTCATGTAGTGGCTGCAGCTCAATCCCCTCTTTCTGCCGATATACAGTTTGCGCCTATTCCATATCATGGGGCTTGTGAAAGCGGCCTTTTTCCACACGAGAGGATCCAGACTAGAAAATTGTCACAAAATCATCTGTAAAACCCAAACCATGTGCGCTACAAACAAATATCGAAAGGTGAGTCTCTCCCGAACAGGACGGTGTCAGTAGTTGTATTTAAAAAATATATATATATATTTGGGGGGTGGATCAGCAATATTGCAGATAGATTGTATCTTCTATCAATGTAATTGTCTGCATCACTTCCAATCCCCCATGTTTTTTTTATTTTTATATATATATACTCCCCTTTATTACTTTTCAACCCCACCATCCTTTCCCTACTTGGAGTAAATTAGTGAACAACAATGCCCAGGCCTCTACTTCCGGTCTATACTTACTATCTACACCTTATGGACAGAGTTAATTTTACAATAATTCTATTATATATATATATATTTTTTTTTGCTCCTGAACTTCTTCTACTCTCAACCTCTCCGATCATTTTCATGATGTCCATCCGGTTTGCTTCTATATGCCATATCTTTTTAACTGTGCTCTTTCCCAAAAGCTCCCAACATACAACCTATATACTTATTATGGACACAGTATGCTTACATTATTAGCTATCTTTGTTATTATTTGTTGTTATTTGTTATTAGTCCCATCCTTCAACTCTATTCAATACCTCCCATCTATCTCTTAACACCATCCATATAGGATTTCTATTTGCCATATATATTTCAACCGTACTGTGATTGTTTGGCTCTACGACATCCACAAGCTTCATGGCAGTTGTCTGAACTGTAGCAGACATCCTTCAGACCTAACCGTTGGAGCTACAACCTACACTGAACAAAAATATAAACGCAACACGCAACGATTTCAAAGATTTTACTGAGTTACAATTCATATAAAAAGAAATCAGTAAATTGAAATAAATTCATTAAACCCTAATCTATGGATTTCACATGACTGGGAATAGAGATATGCATCTGTTGGTCACAGATACCTTAAAAATAAGGTAGGGGCGTGGATCAGAAAACCAGTCTGTATCTGGTGTGACCACCATTTGCCTCATGCGGTGCAACACATCTCCGTCGCATAGAGTTGATCAGGCTGTTGAATGTGGATTCTGGAATGTCCCACTCTTCTTCAATGGCTGTGCGTAGTTGCTGGATATTGGCAGTAACTGGAACACTCTTGTACACGTTGATCCAGAGCATCCCAAACATGCTCAATGGGTGACATGTCTGGTGAGTAATTATGCAGGCCATGGAAGAACTGGGACATTTTCATCTTCCATGAATCGCGCACAGATCCTTGCGACATGGGGCCGTGAATTATCATGCTGAAACATGAGGTGATGGCAGCAGATGAATGGCACGACAATGGGCCTCATGATCTCGTCATGGTATCTCTGTGCATTCAAATTGCCATCGATAAAATGCAATTGTGTTAGTTGTCCATAGCTTATGCCTGCCCATACCATAACGCCACCGCCACCATGGGGCACTCTGTTCACAATGATGACTTCAGCAAACCGCTCGCCCACACTGCCATATGCCCAGTACTGTTGAAACCGGGATTCATCTGTGAAGAGCACACTTCTCCAGCCGGGATTCATCTGTGAAGAGCACACTTCTCCAGCGTGTCGGTGGCCATCAAAGGTGAGCATTTGCCCACCGAAGCCGGTTACGATGCCAAACTGCAGTCAAGACCCTGGTGAGGACGACGAGCAAGCAGATGCGCTTCACTGAGACGATTTCTGACAGTTTGTGCAGAAATTATTCGGTTGTACACACCCACAGTTTCATCAGCTGTCCTGGTGGCTGGTCTCAGACGATCCCGCAGGTGAAGAAGCCAGATGTGGAGATCCTGGGCTGGTTACACGTGGTCTACGGTTGTGAGGTCGGTTGGACGTACTGCCAAATTCTCTAAAACGACGTTGGAGGAAGCTTATGGTAGAGAAATGAACATTCAATTCTCTGGCAACAGCTCAGGTGGACATTCCTGCAGATGTCACGCCAATTGCAGACTCCATAAAAATGTTGAGACATCTGTAGCATTGTGTTCTGTGACTTTCATTGTCCCCAGCACAAGGTGCACCTGTGTAATGATCATGCTGTTTAACCTGTCAGGTGGATGGATTATCTTGGCAAAGGAGAAATGCTCACTAACATGGATGTAAACAAATTTGTGCACAACATTTGAGAGAAATAAGCTTTTTGTGCTTTATTTCAGCTTATGAAACATGGGACCAACACTTTACATGTTGCGTTTATATATTTGTTCAGTATAATATGTCACCAATATCGAAAGGAGAGACTCTCACGAACACGGTGTCAGTTGTTCTGCACACAAGTTTCAGGGGAGTCATCTGAAGGTAACCCCAGTACCAGGCTGTAAAAAAATCTAAAAATGCATAGGGGGGAGAATGTGTCAAAAATAACGTGACCAAACATGGGTCCGAAGTGTCTGTCCTATATCTCAGATATAGTACAGACACTTCAAAACCTTGTTCCTATGTTCCTATGGCTGCCTACAATAATTACATACAATAATGCCTACCCTTCAGCTGTTTTCTAACCTCATTGTCTGAACCGTTAACGTTAGGTAGTAAGTGGCTACTGTGCCTGAAATTTAGCTAGCTTGTTGCTACCTGGATAGCTACTAGTAAACAATAGCTGGAATGACCTAGCAAACAGATGCGAACTAGCTGAGTCAATTCAGTGGCTAGCTTTGCACTTGGCTAGCTAACAGTAGCTGCTAGGAGTAAGTCATAACCTACATTTGTGTTTTGTTTTTACATATTGGTAGCCAGAGTCGTTCAAGGAATTCGGGACATGGGTGACTAGTAACGTTAGCTTGGCTCTCTCTGTGTGTTCGTGCCGTGAAAGAAGGGGTTTCTTCTTTGTCTGAAAGCAATGGCTAGCTAGTATGCTAACTATTCTAGCTAACTAACTGGCTGAATAAGTTGACGACGGACTCGCTCAAGCTGTCGGGACTAACCCACAACGTTAGACACGGACACGAATGATCTGCTTGGCGTGTTGACACACTGGTGTTTTTTTGTGGCCGAGTATTGGTGCTAAACCATGTTGTTGGAGTTCTGTCTCCTCAACCCTCCTATCCTCCCTTTCTGCATCCTTTGACTCTCTATGTCCCCTATCCTCCCGGCCGGCTCGGTCCTCCCCTCCAGCTCCGTGGCTTGATGACTCATTGCGAGCTCACAGAACAGGGCTCCGGGCAGCCGAGCGGAAATGGAGGAAAACTAGACTCCCTGCGGACCTGGCATCTTTTCACTCCCTCCTCTCTACATTTTCTTCATATTTTTCTGCTGCTAAGGCCACTTTCTACCACTCTAAATTCCAAGCATCTGCCTCTAACCCTAGGAAGCTCTTTGTCACCTTCTCCTCCCTGCTGAATCCTCCTCCCCCACCCCCCCCTCCTCCCTCTCTGTGGATTTTGAAAAGAAGGTTGACGACATCCGATCTTCGTTTGTTAAGTCAAATGACACTGCTGGTCCTGCTCACACTGCCCTACCCTATGCTTTGACTCCAGATAAAATCTTGCGACTTGTGACGGCCGGCCGCCCAACAACCTGCCCGCTTGACCCTATCCCCTCCTCTCTTCTCCAGACCATCTCCGGTGACCTTCTCCCTTACCTCACCTCGCTGATCAACTCATCCTTGACCGCTGGCTATGTCCCTTCCATCTTCAAGAGAGCGAGAGTTGCACCTCTTCTCAAAAAACCAACACTCGATCCCTCTGATGTCAACAACTACAGACCAGTATCCCTTCTTTCTTTTCTCTCCAAAACTCTTGAGCGTGCCGTCTTTAGCCAACTCTCTTGCTATCTCTCTCAGAATGACCTTCTTGATCCAAACCAGTCAGGTTTCAAGACTGGTCATTCAACTGAGACTGCTCTTCTCTGTGTCACGGATGCTCTCCGCACTGCTAAAGCTAACTCTCTCTCCTCTGCTCTTGTCCTTCTAGACCTGTCTGCTGCCTTTGATACTGTGAACCATCAGATCCTCCTCTCCACCCTCTCCGAGCTGGGCATCTCCGGCGCGGCTCACTCTTGGATTGCGCCCTACCTGACCGGTCGCTCCTACCAAGTGGCATGGCGAGAAGCTGTCTCCGCACCACATGCTCTCACCACTGGTGTCCCCCAGGGCTCAGTTCTAGGCCCTCTCCTATTCTCGCTATACACCAAGTCACTTGCCTCTGTCATATCCTCACATGGCCTCTCCTATCATTGCTATGCAGACGACACACAACTAATCTTCTCCTTTCCCCGTTCTGATAACCAGGTGGCGAATCGCATCTCTGCATGTCTGGCAGACATATATCAGTATGGATGACGGATCACCACCTCAAGCTGAACCTTGGCAAGATGGAGCTGCTCTTCCTCCCGGGGAAGGACTGCCCGTTCCATGATCTCGCCATCACGGTTGACAACTCCGTTGTGTCCTCCTCCCAGAGTGCGAAGAGCCTTGGCGTGACCCTGGACAACACCCTGTCGTTCTCCGCTAACATCAAGGCGGTGACCCGATCCTGTAGGTTCATGCTCTACAACATTCGGAGAGTACGACCCTGCCTTACACAGGAAGCAGCACAGGTCCTAATCCAGGCACTTGTCATCTCCCGTCTGGATTACTGCAACTCGCTGTTGGCTGGGCTCCCTGCCTGTGCCATTAAACCCCTACAACTCATCCAGAATGCCGCTGCCCATCTGGTGTTCAACCTTCCCAAGTTCTCTCCACGTCACCCCGCTCCTCCGCACACTCCACTGGCTTCCAGTTGAAGCTCGCTTCTGCTACAAGACCATGGTGCTTGCCTACGGAGCTGTGAGGGGAACGGCACCTCCGTACCTTCAGGCTCTGATCAGTCCCTACACCCAAACGAGGGCATTGCGTTCATCCACCTCTGGCCTGCTGGCTCCCCTACCTCTGCGGAAGCACAGTTCCCGCTCAGCCCAGTCAAAACTGTTCACTGCTCTGGCACCCCAATGGTGGAACAAGCTCCCTCACGACGCCAGGACAGCGGAGTCACTCACCACCTTCCGGAGACATTTGAAACCTCACCTCTTTAAGGAATACCTGGGATAGGATAAAGTAATCCTTCTACCCCCCTTACCCCCCTCCAAAAAAAACAAAAAACATTGTAAAGTGGTTATCCCACTGGCTATAAGGTGAATGCACCAATTTGTAAGTCGCTCTGGATAAGAGCGTCTGCTAAATGACGTAAATGTTAATTTTTTTACTTAATTTTTTGTCATTGATGAATGTGTTTTTCAATGCATTTCTATGGGCTACAGCAGTAAAGGCCAAATTCAATGTTTCATCAAAAACAATTACTTATATATATATATATATACCTACATACCTAAATTATACATTTTATTACCATCTTAAAACAATTCCATATGTTAGCTTAGTAGATATTGCCATCTAAGTGCTTAGACCTACATTATTAATACCTGTCTGTCACACACTTAGCTTTGATAGCTGTAGCTGTGACTAATGATGAATATGTCCTGAGAATTGTGCTCTTCAGAAGAGTACAGGGGCACATTCCAAGCCCTGGGTGTGTTCAGCCACAGCTGTGTCTATGCAGTGGCCTCTCTGCCAAGATAGACCTGCTAAAGTGCTGCATAATTCAGCCATTATTTATCATCTCAGGTCCTGACATCAATTAGCCACGACTTGGGGTGAGGGGGTATAGTCAGGGGATTCGTGCTGCACCCCTCCACTCTGAGCAGTAACAGGCTAGGTGTGAGAGTGCCTGCCTAATCTCCATCTCGCCCTTCACTCTCTCTGCAGTCAGTCCTATCCAAAGTGCTATCCATAGGGGCCCCAGGCAGTGGTGTAGTGGAGGGTATACGCAGGTATACGTCGTATACCCACAATTGTTTCAGTGGGCATTGCGTACTTACTTCTTAATCCCCACGTTGCGTATCAAAGTAGTGTAGTGGAGGTATACGCCATATCAAATAATAAGACTGATCATAACGTTTAGCTTAAAATGTCGATAAACTATTATTTCTAAACGTTTTAAGTGCAGCAATATGCACACAGTGGTAGGTCTACATGTGAATGTTCCAAAATGCAATTTGCGGGAAAACACTGTTTCATGGACAGAGATGGAAATATCCATTATCAATTTAGAAAGAGGGGAGATCTAAAGATGCAACAACTCATGGGTTGCTAATTTGACTAGGATAATGCCTTTGGCTGCTAGGCAATGAAAGAAAGATGACTGGAAAACCAATAGAACAGGATATTAGGAAGTCTTTATAAAATAATTACCTCCACCTTTCTATGGTGTAATTTTGGCTAGGCTACTTTAATGCAAGTTAAGACGTGCCTCATCATATGAAGTAAAATGTCCAGGTTTCAAACAATTAAGGAACAGGAAAAATATAGAGATGCTAATGATAGACCTAACTGTACTCTGGTAGATGGAAAGGCTTTCCCAAAAACCTTCTCATTTAAATGTTAACTAGCTACAACGTAGCCTATGTCTACCTGGCAGAATGATATCATGATTATTTACATCAATCTACAGTACCAGTCAAAGGTTTGGACACACCTACTAATTCCAGGGTTTTTATTTATTTTTACTATTTTCTACATTGTAGAATAATAGTGAAGACATCAAAACTATGAAATAACACATATGGAATCATGTAGTAACCAAGAAAGTGTTAAACAAATCAAAATATATTTTATATTTGAGGTTCTTCAAATAGCCACCCTTTGCCTTGATGACAGCTTTGCACACTCTTGGCAATCTCTCAACCAGCTTCACCTGGAATGCTTTTCCAACAGTCTTGAAGGAGTTCCCAATATGCTGAGCATTTGTTGGCTGCTTTTCCTTCACTCTGCAGTCCGACTCATCCCAAACCATCTCAATTTGGTTGAGGTCGGGGATTGTGGAGGCCAGGTCATCTGAGGCAGCACTCCATCACTCTCCTTCTTGGTAAAATAGCCCTTACACAGCCTGGAGGTGTGTTGGGTCATTGTCCTGTTGAAAAACACATGATAGTCCCATTAAGCCCAAACCAGATGGGATGGTGTATTACTGCAGAATGCTGTGGTAGCTATGCTGGTTAAGTGTGCCTTGAATTCTAAATAAATCACAGACAGTGTCACCAGAAAAGCACACCCACACCATAACACCTCCTCCTCCATGCTTTACGGTGGGGAATACACATGCGGAGATCATCCGTTCACCCACAATGCGTCTCATAAAGACACGGCGGTTGGAACCAAAAATCTCAAATTTGGACTCCAGACCAAAGGACAAATTTACACCGGTCTAATGTCCATTGCTCGTGTTTCTTGGCCCAAGCAAGTCTCTTCTTCTTATTGGTGTCCTTTAGTAGAGGTTTCTTTGCAGCAATTTGACCATGAAGGCCTAATTCACACAGTCTCCTCTGAACTGTTGATGTTGATGTGTCTGTTACTTGAACTCTGTGAAGCATTTATTTGGGCTGCAATTTCTGAGGCTGGTAACTCGAATGTATCCTCTGTAGCAGAGGTAACTCATGAGAGCCAGTTTCATCATAGCGCTTGACGTTTTTTGCAACTGCACTTGAAGAAACTTTCAAAGTTCTTGAAATGTTCCATATTGACTGACCTTCATGTCTTAAAGTAATGATGGACTGTTGTTTCTCTTTGCTTATTTGAGCTGTTCTTGCCATAATATATACTTAGTATTTTACCATATAGGGCTATCTTCTGTATACCCCCCCTACCTTGTCACAACACAACTGATTGGCTCAAACGCATTAAGAAGGAAAGAAATTCCACAAATTAACTTTTAACCTTTTAAGGACCGGACCCTTTTTTTTCAATTTTTGCCTAAAATGACATACCCAAATCTAACTGCCTGTAGCTCAGGACCTGAAGCAAGGATATTAATTTTCTTGATACCATTTGAAAATAAATACTTTTACGTTTGTGGAAATGTGAAATTAATGTAGGTGAATATAACACATTAGATCTGGTAAAAGATAATACAAACAAAAAACATGCATTTTCTATTTGTTTTTTTTGTTCCATCTTTGAAATGCAAGACAAAGGCCACAATATAACATTGCAGTTTAGGTGCAAGAAGGAGAGTGATGGAGTGCTGCATCAGATGACCTGGCCTCCACAATCCCCTGATCTCAACCAAATTGAGATGGTTTGGGATGAGTCGGACCGCAGAGTGAAGGAAAAGCAACCAACAAGTGCTCAGCATATTGGGAACTCCTTCAAGACTGTTGGAAAAGCATTCCAGGTGAAGCTGGTTGAGATAATGCCAAGAGTGTGCAAAGCTGTCATCATGAAAAGGGTGGCTATTTGAAGAATCTGAAATATAAAATATATTATGATTTGTTTAACACTTTTTTGGTTACTACATGATTCCATATGTGTTATTTCATAGTTTTGATGTCTTCACTATTTGTCAGCTTCCTGCCTCCTGTTTGTCTCCGGGCCTCTAGAGGTCATCTGTGTTCCCCTCTGCCTTAGTTCTTCCTCGTGTGTCCTAATTAGCTTGATCCAGGTCACCTGTGCCTTGTTTCCCCTTGTGTATTTTAGCTGTGTGTTTTCCCCTTGTTTCTCACTTGGTTATTGAGTCCTGGCTATGTGTCTCCTGCTTTGTTCCACCGTGTCTTTCCAAGTAAGGTTTTCTAAGTTATCTTTAGTTTGTTTTTTCTCCCTCGTGGAGTTATTTTGTTTTGCCTCCTGTTTTGTTAACATACCTCTTTCTGAGAAGAACTTTTGTTGGACTATTTGTGAATGGCGAAGAACCTTTGTTTTTACATTAAATCTACTGGCCTGGAGTATTGCCTTGGGTGTTTCATTTGGGTCCTACTACACCTCCTCTGTGGCTAAGGGGTATTACCCCCAGCTCTCCACATCTGAGACCGGAGTTCTAGCACGGCATTGTGACAGATTCGAGCTCCAATCCTCAAGTTTTCCCACAGACCGTTCCAAGATTGCCTACATCATTACCCTTCTTTCAGACAAGGCGCTCGCCTGGGCCTCTGCGGTGTGGCAGTCCCAGGAGGCCTGTTGTGATTCCCACGCTGCATTTGTAGAAGAGTTCAAGCGGGTGTTCGATCATCCTGTCAGTGGGC